>NW_008246065.1:1975320-2033668 GCF_000691975.1 Corvus brachyrhynchos
GTGAAGAGGATAAAAACCACGTTAGTGATTAGAAGCCTTGGCCAAGCTGTAAGAAATTCAAGTTCTCTATCCTGTTCTGCATGACTGTGTTGGGATCCAAACCATCTGCTTCCCAGGAAGAGGCTTTTGCCACTGGCTGTTGTAGTCCTGGGCACAAGGACGCTCCACTTTGTAGCTAAAGCTTCTCCAGCACTGCAGAAAGCACACAAAGTACAGGGCTGGTAAAGGCAGGAGGCAGGGTCTCAGTTCTCTGATGCAGTGATGATCATATTTGATGCCTTCAACCTGCAAGAGCTGCTGCTGAATGTTCAGTGTTAAAGGCAAGGCCACTCATGTTCTGGCATAGTATTGGAGCTGGGCACTGAGCACTCAGAGGGTGATGGTGGTGCTGGGCTAAAAACATCAAGGGTTTCTTACTGTTAAAAACGTGGGTGCACATGTGACCTGAGGAGTCACACTTCTGTTCCCCAGTGCCTACATTTTATTCCTCTCTTGCTTTTTTCACTTGCATCCTTTGGCAGGTGATGGCTTTGGGGATTTGCCACAAATCATGCAGAAAACTGTAATGAAGAAGGAAAACCGAGCCAAAGCCACTATCTTTCAGGCTGGGGACATAATTAGCAAATCATCCTCTGGCCTTGCTGTTCTGTTCTGGATGGTCCCAGTGAAGAGGATCAGGTTTGTTTGTAGGTTATCCTATCCATGACAGATCTCAGGGACTCTGCAATGGAGAACTTTAAAAGGCTTAATTAGGACCCACTGGTGTGCCCAGGCAGCTGTTTACAAATAGGTGTGGTAAGAATCTGCAAGTCCAACAGGGCACAGAAGCCTATAGGGACACTGACAACTGTCTTGGAGTGGTTATAGCCATGGGGACTGGAAAAATAAAATTCAACTGTGCTCTGCAGTCTGTCACCTGCCTCAAGAGTGGTACTCTCCCAGTGTGATAGTCTTCAAATACGTGTCACACATTTTTCCTTTCCCTGTAAAATCTCTTCTTTGTTCATCCATCACTCCAAACCAACTGTGAGGTTTGAGTTTCCTCATCCACTGCTGCACCAATTCAACTCCTGTGGATGTTGTAACATAGTTAAGAAATATGAAACACTGAGACAGCTGAGAGCCTGTAAATGTCTCTAAGAAATGAGTCTTTAAAGCTCATCTGCCAGCTGAGAAGGGTGGGGTGAGAGCAAGAGGTGTAATTTCAGCTCTTAATTTCATAGTACATCCTGTGGAAAAAATCAGATGTGAATAATAAGGCAACATTAATTCTTCTGTTTCTCAGCTTTGGAACATTTGACTTTATAAACTTATATTCTTAATATTTCTTAATCAGAAGTTTGATATAATTTTGCCATAATGCTGTTTTCTATTGGCACTGGGAGAAGTTATGGACTCACTCTAATGCAGGTGGGTAGGCTCACACCTTTGCAGAGTCACCAGAGAGTAAGCGACCTTATTAATGAATTTAAGAGTAATGATGCCGTTCATTGGTGTTCCAACAGGCATTGAGGTGTCAGCAGCACCGGGAATCTCATGATATATGTCTGGAACAGCCTGTTCTTACAGTTTTAAGAGGCATGAGCTGGCAAGCATCTATGTGCCTCTGGTGTTTTGTGCTGGAGCAGTCAGCTCTCCTCAAACCTTTAAGTGCTGCTCCTGGGAAACTCTTCCCCACATGGAGCAAAGGTGCAGCACCCAGTCATGATCTGCTGCATTCCAAGAGTGCTGCCCCAGCCCAAAATAGAAAGCCCTGACAGCCAAGGGTGAGAACTTTGTTTTGTAAATCAAAGAAAAGTGTTAGTTACAAAGCTGGGGGAGGCCACAGAAAAAAACTTATTTAGCAGTAGGTCTGTCCTGGAGCATAAAGAAATTATGCACACAGTTCATAGAGGGCAGATTATAAATGTGCATGTTTTAGATCAGCTTCTGTTCTTTGCATCAAGGAGCTCAGTGCAAGCCCAAGCAATGCTGACAAAAGCAGTACTGCTCTGAACTCTCTCTGGCTGAACGGGGCATAATTTGCCCGCGGTTACCTTTAGCTAAGCACGGATCTAAATGAAGTTCCTGCAGCTGACCCTCCTTGTATTTGCAAAAAGTTCAGCTGAGTTCTGGCTTTCAGTGTGTCCCACAGCCCCCATCTCACCCTCTACCTGCAGTGGCTGCACCTTTTGTGTTTACCTATGAGTTTGCAGTTGGAGAACTTCAGAAGACAAAAAGTTAATATGGTACAAATTTAGGGTCACATGCTTGCACTGTGAAGGCAGGTTAATCAGCCTCTTAACATCCTGTATTTCCCCTGGCAAGTAATGACATTATGCTTCAATCACATCAACATTTTTTTAACACTGCCCTCACAAAAGATTTGGAAAAGATAAACATTTCCTGTAACATTTCTTCCCCCTCCCCGACTTGCGTCAGCCATGTATGATTTATCTTTTAATGTGTTAAGGCCAGCTCAGTACTCCCTGCCCAAGATAATCTCTCATTGACTCCACTGGGAGATTTACTCAGGGCAAGAACATTAAACAGAACACTGATTTTATTTTATTTTTAATGTGCTTCTGACAAATTTTTTGACTTTGCCTCTCTTTTTTCATTTTCATTTCTGCCTCAGCAATGCAGTAGAGATAATTTATTGGGATATGTTTTCAACATTATTGTTTCAGCCACGCTTTAACACCTGCCATGGATGATAAATATGCCATGCACTGGTATAACATGAAATGTGATTCTTTCTCCTATGATTTGCTTATAACTTTATTTTTAGATGGAGGTCTTTGTGCATAGAGACTAAGTTGTGTAATTTTTGGTTGGCAGCATTGCTGTTATCAATGATTTCTTCTTTGTGCACATTGGCACTTAAAATATTTTCTTCAAATCCATCCCTTTTTGCTACAAAGGCAATTTGATAGCGACTTGGTTTAAGAAATTGAAAGCCTACATAAAGCTTGCCTTAATAATGTGGACTATGGAAGGTAAAAAGTTATTACACTCTTCTGTTTGTACTGTGGAGACAGCCCTAAATTTTATCATGTATTTGCTAACTTTAAATTCCACTCTTGAAAAAGCTTGTATTTATGATTACCTTTAATAACATAAAAAGAATACACTAATTTGGCACTACTATTACGCTATTAAAAAGGTTTATAAAATGAGGCCCTGTATTAAGATACTGCAGAGAAATTAGATTCTAATTGGCAATATTCTTTTATTTTACTCATCATGGTAGCTGTCATAATTAGAGGCCTTGTTGGAAAATGTTTTTTGTTTACATTTTGTGAATAAGTTTTGATTTTCTTTTTATGTGACATGATCCATTTAAAGCAGTTCTCCTAATGATTTTATGAGGCTTTTGAACCTTTTTTCCTCCTTATGTGTAGCTACTGACAGGTAACCAATTTCAGGATCAAGAGACAGTTTTGCTTAGGGCATGGGCTCTGAAGCACAGTGACCTTGTCCTCTTCAAGTTTTCACCAGCATGGTTAAAATTTGTATCTCCCAACTTATAAAAGCTCAGCTGTGAGCTTTGCCATCCAGTGATATTTGGTATTAGGAATGGTGTCGTTGGTTTTGTTTTACTCTGGATTAAATAGAGAATCAGAGAAGTAAATACTGATGGTGGCAATGTGTTGAAGAAACGATGTCATTGATGCTTTCCTCAGTTTCCTCTGCTATCCCTGAGTGGAAAGAGTTGGGGACAGCAGGATAACACATGGAGAGGTCAGGACATTTCTGTTTGCCCTGGGGGGCCAGTCATGCTGCTTAGACTTGTTTTTCAGCTTTCAGTGTCAATCAGCTGTAACCCTGAGGTAAGGTGATGTCTCATTTGTCCCTGCCCGGTTTTGGTGTCTAAGATCCATTATGGAGCTGCACACACGCCTGGAAGATGTCCCACCACTGTTCTGAAGTCACTGTGCTTCAACAAATCACAGAATCTAATAGGCTGGAACTTTGTTGATGCTTGGCACATGGCGTGGTGGCAGTGGAGTCACTTGACAGGCCTGTTGCTTAATTAGTTCAAATTGCAGAGAAGGTTTCAGGGTAGACATTCTCTCCTGCTTTCATAAATAAAGATGTCTCAGACAAATAAATCCTGAATTCTGGTGCCACAGCTGAGTCTGGGTCTCCATCCAGGCTGGCCAGGTTGCAAAGCCCTGCTGTGAAACCAGCCCTGCAGGCCTGCATGGTTCCAACGTCCAGACTTTCACTCGGGTGCATCTGCTTCCTTTGTGTTTTATTTGTATTTTGATTATTCCCACATCCCCTTTACTTACTAGCAGAAATGGTTGTCCTGCCCTGGAAATTTTGGGGCCAGATGCAGCTTCTGAAGAATAGCCAGGAATAGCAAAGCAGGCCAATCCTTGGGATCCTTGCCCATCTTGCAGGTAGCATTGTCTGCCTCAGTATGAGACCTTAGTAATAGAAATAAGGGAAAGTAGCAGAAATAGATTAATATCTACTGGCTTCAAGCTTAAAACAACAATTTTGTCCCTGAGTTGATGGGTTTCCAGGCCTCTTCAGGCAAGAGTGTGTTTTTCCACAGTTTGGTACCTTCTTGCGTGAGGCTTATCTACAAAGTAGTCACATTTCTGACCTGCTTAGTAGCAATTATTCTCCCTTCTTCGTGTCAGCTCTAAGTATACCCAATACATATGAACACAGCCAATGCAAAGTGGCAGAAGGTATTAAACTCATGCTTAAAATTGCTGCCACCATGTTTACTTCATTCAGTTGTTCCCGTGAAGGAGGTGGTTTCTAGAAACGTTTCTTTTCTGTGCTTGCACTCATTGCAATGCAGACTGAATGCTTCCGCATAAACAATTAATCTGACTTCTTTGCATCAGGCACCCTTTTGATAAATACTGCTGTTGCAACTTGTTTGCACAAGGTGAAGACCTATCGCTTAAAAACATTTACTTGATATATTTACATATAATTCTGCATTCTCTCAAGACCTGTTGGCAGCATTAAGTTATTCTACAATGTCAGCTGTTACAAGGTTGTGAGTTTCTTGGCTCCTCAGTGTTGCATAGAAACAAAGCACTTGCAGACACTTTGCCATTTGGCTGTAATGTTGCTTTCCATTTAACAAAAAAAAGCAATTCTTGGATGTCATGTGAGCATCAGTATCAGATTTCTGAGTGATTAGACCCGTGGTACAGGTAGACATAAAACTGTTGCTGCTGCTGGTATGTATTAAACCTTTAGTAAGGTCTTTGATGTTCTACCTGAGTGCTTGCAAACTGTTGCCACCTTAGTCTGTCAGCATTTTTGATGTTCCAAAATGTGAAAACGATAACCACGTGTCATTAGCAACCTGTTGCTGCTCAAAGATAAAAGGCAGTGGTGGCAGCAGCAATGTTAACAGCCACACTGCTGTCCTAGAGACACATTACCTGAGCTGTGGTCTGCAAAAGGATTTGTCCTGCCACCCATTAAAATAATTAATCAGCAAAATGCAATGTTAATGAGGAATTCAGAGATGCCTAGATGGGTCCATGAAAATGATCCTTTACACCTGAGGCTAGATTCTGTTCACCAAAGAAATTCTGTTGGCTTCAGTTGTGTTATTCTTAACAACAGTGTGTGAATACAATCAGGAGCAGATCTGTAAAACTGAGGGAAAGTATAATATGAATGAATGGTTTTTAGAATGATTGTTAGATTAATCTGAGGGAGGGGAAAAAATGTGGAAATTGCAGTTAGTAAGAAGTAACTTATATAGGGAGGTGTTTGCAGCTAAATCATCTGTCACTGAAATGTAAGCGGGCCTGGATGATAGCTGGGGAAAGCAAAACCCTCTAAATGTTGATAGGAAAGTACTTGGAAGCAAAGTGCTTAGTAACAATCAGAAGAGATGACAGATTGTATTATTGCACAACAATAAGTCCTCAAGGTATTAGAGGTATCAATTTACAGCCCTTTCTATACCATCATTACCTGCCACAGTCTGACTCTAATCACAGCAGTAGAAACCAGGGGAGCTCCATGGGTGTTTGTGACTTTCTCTGAATATTTATGAAGGTTACAAATGAAATCAGAATCTTGCTCTCTGTTCTTAGCCCATCTGTATAACCATGAAGGCCAAATGAAGCTTTTAGTCATTATACTTAATTGGATGAATGGCCTTCAAAGCTGTCAATAAGTGGTGTGTTCACAGTAAGGTAATTAATAACGCTATTTCCTTTTGGAAGACATATCATTAGCCATTATTTCTCGAGATACAACACTGATGTCTTTATTCAAGGAGGTAATTGGAGGTTACCCACCAATTCCCCACCAGTGACATCATCTTTGCAAACTGAATCTCACAATCTGTCACTTCTGAATTCATAATTAGGATATTTTCCTAATGGCAAGTGAATGTTATTGAAAGAAATACCTACTTTGTCGTTACAGGAATAAGCACAGCCGTCCTGAAGAGTGAGGGGCTTGTAACACAAATAAGGCCTGTGGGTTGTTAGACTGAACATCTGGGGCCTTCAGAATGACTGTGTTGAAGGAACCAGCAAAAGTCAGAAAGCCAAACTACCAGCTCTATCACAACCAGTGTGTCACCAACAGTTTTGATGGTATACTTGAACAGACATGCTGCAAATATTCTCTGCTGCACAATTTATTTGCTAATTCAGAGTATTTTATGATAACAGATAAAGAGGTTCTGTTAGATTGTCCCCGCTCAGAAAATATGTCTTATGATAGGCCACAGAGAATGAACGTCCCTTTCCACCTCTTAATTAGCTAATATCCTATGCAGTGTAGCTGATTCCTGACCCTGAGAGGTAAGAAACATGGATAGCAGTGCACTTTGGTGCCATTTATTTGTTTATCCTATTTTAAAATGCACATGTACGAATAGCAAGAATCCTTCACCAAGAGGTGAACAGTCCTTGCTGCTGTAAAGCTATACAGGTAAATTGCATCTATTTATGTCAGTGTGAAATCCTTAAGTACAGACATAGATTTCAGCTGTTTCAGAGAATTATTTTTCTTCTTGCACCAGCCATGTGGGTTCTTCAGTACCCTGGGAATTTTGTGAAGGTATAACTAACAGCGTGGTTTATGCACTGGCTTTGATCCGCAGACTTCAAACAAATGCACTCTGCCAGTGTTTGTCACAGGCCCAAAATTCTAGCAGGAGCTGGAGCCCATTCTGCATCCAAACCCTGGGAGATTGATTCTGGTTTTACATCCACATCTTACCAAGAGCAGGAACACATTCAACGTGATTTCTGCTTCCCTGATCCTCACTGTTTGTTTAATCTTGAGTCACCTGTCACTGTCTCCCTGCACCTTAGCTCTATGTTTTGGAGGTGAGCTGGCCTTCAGCTGCCCCTGGGTCACCTCATGTACTCCAAAGAATTCATGATGCAGATGAAGGGTTGCAAAGGACTTCACGAAGAGGGCTAGCAGTGATATGGCTAATCACCAAGCAGCTTTGGAACACATCATCTGGAGCAGGTTCTGAGCAAACATAGCATTCATGGCCTTGGTATTCTTGACCCAGGATGGGAAGACTACTCCTTATTTTACTGTATTGCTTTGTGACACTGACAAGAGCTGTCAGGAGACTGTGGCAGAGTAGAAACTCTCTGGAATTTCTTTCTTGGTGGTTTAAAGATAGGGTGCTAAGCAGTTTCTTCTGGTAAAATATTTTAAGTTGTGACATAATTTCCTTCAAATAACTATCATTTTCAAACCTAATAAAAGTGAGAGCTTTATGGCCTGTGTTAACTCAAACAGCCCTTTGGAGAATGTCTGACATTTTATGAATACTTATTGTCTTGCTTTTCTACCTGCTCTTAAATAATGAGAAGCCTAACACCTAGAAACATGAAACTATGTCGAGGAGGAAGATCTAACACTTAGCACTGCCTGGAATATCAGGCATCAGAATTTCTCATCTGTAAACAATATTATTCTTACAGGGCTCGCAAGTATCAGGAAATCTTTATCTCAAAGCCACTGCAGGAAATGTTCAGGATTCAGTGGGTGGGTGCACTCTGACTGATGAAATACTGGAAAAATTTACCTCCCTATGCTGGAAATTTAGGTCTTGAAAAGCCATAGGCAGCATGGTTGCAAATGGCTCTTGCAGAAGCACAATGTGAAAGATTGCATAAAATTCTCTCATGGGAATGAAGTAGTATTTCAAATATAATGCAATAAAAACTGAGTCCAGTGTCTGATCTCTTTTTACTTAGCTGACCATATTTGCTATCTGACTTGCTATGTGAAAAAGATGTCACTTTTCTTTCCCCCAAAAATCTCATGTCTCTTTAATCTTTTTTTTTTCCTTGCAAACAGCCCAGTGTAATATTTACCTATTTAAAAATCCAAGGAGAATGCTAGAGCATGGCTGCATTTAAAAAGCAGCATTTAAAATAAAACTTCTCGATTTATTAAGCAGAAGGAAGGTGGATTTTTAATGCTAATTTTTTGAATGTATGACAAATTGTAATGCAAACTTGCAGAACAATTAAGACATAATTATTGAGAAGTGAAAGTCTGGCAATAAAACTTCTTTGAATTTTGCATTTTTAATACACAAAGTTGAATCCTGGACATCTTCCTTTGGTAGAAATACTTGTGTGATAAAAGACAGTTCAATAAATGTCCCTTTATCTAAATGCATTTCCCAGATGATAGGGAAGATAAAATGATCAAGCCCAGAAGTGTTTTATTTGCAAGAATAAAGTTGAATGTTGAATGAGGGGGGGTTTGCAGAGCTGTACTGAGAGAGACTGCAGTCAGAGCTCACTGGGGGAGATGGAACTTGGGGCTGAAGCATACAGAACTCTCTGGGTTCGGGTGGGAGTGGGAAATGTTCCTTTTGGTTGTGCCCCTGGAGGCACAGCCCATCATTGGAGGACTTGTTCTCCCACTGCTACTCAGGGACCTGTGTACATCACAGACAGAACTAAGGACCAAGGCCCTCATGACCCTTTACCTCCTGTTTTTGCCCAGCTGAATTAGCAGGATCATGGTGGAAGCTCTTCATGATTCCTGAAGCAGAACTTGTCACGGGGCAGTAAATCACTGCCATGATGCACTGCTGGGTTTTTCTGGCATGATTCAATTAATTCTTGGTAAAGAACCTCAAAGACTGTCTTAAAATCAAGGTACAGTAATGCATAACAAAGCCTTTTACTTGTCAAAGAGAACTTACAAGACTAAACATTGGGGACCACACCCTTCCCTCCAAACCACAAACATCTTTGTGGCCAGAGATGCCAAGGTGTGTTTCAGCCCTACTTCATTAAATCAGTCAGAAAATCTTACTCGGCCTCTCAGGAGAGGATCTGGGCATTATTGCTCAATAGCACAACTGAAAACACTGGCCCCAGGCACTGAAGTGAAGCAACTGGATGTTGTTTTGCACAATCTTAGTCTGTGCTTGCAGATGGCTTTGTGCAACCGTAGCTGTCCCAGGACGATAGGCATGATTTGTGTCTTATGTGCCTATAAACCTATCAGTTGAAGGAGTTATTAATGATCATAACCCATCATTATCAGCAATCTGCTGGATGCTCAGTCCATTGATTACACTCAAGAACCTCTTGGAAAGGTGTAAAGCAGGAGCACCGTCACTGTTGCATAATGAAATGATTATGTAATGAATGTGTAATTATGTAAAGCATTAATAACGTTAAATGCTGCCAAATGTTAACTGTATGAATCACTAGAGGGCAGATTATAATCCCTGCTGGGTCCTTCCCTGCTCGCTGCCTGTGGCATGGGGAGGCAACAGAGGGGAACAGGTGGGGAACAGAGGGACCAATGATCAGCCCTCCCCAACACAACCAGCAGAGAGCCGGGACAGGGACAAGGACACACAGCCCAAGGTCAGCAAGTCAGGTGGAGGCTGCATCCTTCTCTTGAAACAAAGGGGACCCCTCTGACTTTTGGCAGAAATCTAGTTTATTGCTGTTTCTGGAAGTATAAGAATGTGGCTCTTTACCTTGTTTCCAATTTATGACAGAATCAAAGCTCCTATTATTATCTAATAACATTTGTGGTAATAGAGCTAATTGTATGCCAAAATGTTTGCAGGATCAAGGCATTTATGATTATTTTATAATCTCACTGGCATTTAAATATGCACCATATCTCCTCCTTTTTGTTTTGTTTTCTTCTTTGTCCTTTCAGAGTTTATGCAAACATGTATATTAGCGTAAATTTTCCTCAGTAGCAATTTATAAGCATTTATATTTTAAGCTCACTTGAACCCCATACCCCACTTTTGGGCTTTATTTTGATGTTGTCATAAAGCCATCCTACCTATCCACCGCCAGAACAACCATGGGGGATCTGCTGTGTGCTATTTAACTGAAACAAACCAAAAAAGATTTGAATGAAGTTTGAGATCAAGACAGCTCTCGTCTTTTCCTCCAAATGGTGGCATAATGATAAAATCAGTGATGTTTCAATTCTTTGGATTTTTAAAGTAGAGAGAGACTAAATATAGACATGGAGGCCTCTCGCTCAACCTGCTGACCCTGAACCAAGTGACTGCAGGTTACACTGACAAGAGCCCCATTGTCCTTTTCATTAATCAAACCCACTGAGCCAGGTAAATCTTTAAACAAGATGAATGGGCAGCATTTTTAAAAAGTAAAATAATTCACTAGGCTTTGGATATGTTTCTCTTTAATTAGTTTGATGAGCACAAAGTCTGAAGCCTTGTCAAACACCCAGTATTAACTTCTGGTGCTGACCTAGAAAAGGAGCATTGCAGAGGTAAGAAAATGGGCAGGTGAAACTAAGTGAATAAGAGATCTTTTTTGTGAAGGCCTTTTGCCAGATGAAAAGAATCATTACCACAATGATACTTCTAATTATACTGTCATTAGGGTACTAGTGCAAGTTCCTATGGTGCATGAAGCTTTCCCTCTTTCAACAACTTGATCCAAAAAGGGAAAAATACAGGTATTAACCCTTTCACAGGGAATACAGCTGAATATTTAGGCAAGTCAAAAGAAAATATTTTATTTTATAGCCAAGTCATAATATTGTTGACATTTCTGGAAAATTCACAAGGGTTTTTTTTTTGTTCGTTTTAAATGTAAGTAGTAAACAATGCTGAAGAGTAAATTACCTGGCCACCGTGCGTTCTTGCGAGAGGCCAAAGATGAAGAAATGATGACGTGTGATTCTCAAGATAGCCAAAAGGGAACGAAAATGTGCTTTATAGTTGATCTAATTGTTGCCTGACTGGAAAATGTGAGGTGAAGTTTCTGGCACTGAGTTGTCCAAGCCATTGAAAGGAGCCAAGAGCAGGTAACACACTGGCCTGTGGAAAACAGAGCTGTTCAAGGTCACTTTCAACTGATGAAGCAGCTGTTTAATCTATGACGTGAAAAATACTTGCATTTTTTTATAACTTGCAAGCTGCAGATGATGCTGTAACATAACCTCAAAGCTTCCTCTTGACTTTGGGGGACTGGATATTCAACTCCTGTATCCAAAATGGGTACAAAATCACAAGCAGGTACCGACCAAGGTGTTAAAAATTAGGTTCTCTTAGATGTTTTCATAAGAAACCTCCTACCTATCCAAAGTCCTAGACTTTGGATACCAGGTCCAAGTTGACTCAGCACTGTTGTCTAAAATTTGCTTTGTCTAGGGCAAACAATGGATTTCTCACTGTTCTGGATGGCTTTTAGCTCATGTTTTGTTCTTCAGGAGCTGATGGTGGGACGATAGCCTGTTCTGGCAGTATGGAACAAAATCATGTCATCTTCAAGATAACCCAAGCAGGCGACTTCAACCCTTTGGGTTCCACATGTACAGAGTTACTCAGAGTGCTGGGTAGGTTGGAGCTCTGCCATCAGGTGTCCCCAGTCAGGGGCTGCTCCAGGAGATCCAAAATTAGAAGCCTATGATCAAAGCAAAGGGAGAGATGCCTAGAGGAAGGAATCTTGGAGCTCTGAATTATCCCTGAGGCAGATGTCCTAAATGCTGGGATGAAACGAGAGTTTTCAGTGGAAGGAATTGAGCAAGACCAGCAGATCAGAAACCACAGCAGCAAAACACATAAAGGCAAAAGGAGAACGGGCAGCTAGGAAGGGAGATAAATTTCCACAAAATAGGGGGAAAATAACACTATTCATGTATCCCTGACTTTTTGGGATGCTCAGCCAGTGATGCTGCAGTTCTGTGATACAGCTCATGGCAGTTTAAAGTGAGGATGTGGCTATGGAGGTTTTGTGAATCCCAGAAGCTTCTCTTTGATGAATAAATAGTTATTAGCTCTTTTTTTGGACTGGGTACCATTTAGATAATTGGTGAGTGGACTGTGACCTGAAGTACTGATAAACTGGAGGGAAATAATTCAGCATTCTTTTCAGTTTTACTCCATACTGCTTTTGTTTCATGTTCACACACTCAATCTAAAACACGAATCATTATTTTCATAAGAGAAATCATAATAGGCATAATTTGAAGGAAAAAAAAGTAGTAATACTTGTTAATATGAGCAGAATTCAATTAATAAGACACCAAACCACATACTGTGGCTGATTTGTTTCTAAAATATCCTCTTTTCTACTTTAAGAGGCAAATATGTTGTCTGTTGTGGTCAGTCTTTTAAAAAGACAGCAGGATTTATCCCTTCTGCCCCACATTTTTAATCTTTGGGATTAGCCACATCTTAAAAACAAAGAGCCTGGTCCTTTATGCCTGAAACTGGTGGGAGTTCTGTCTAAAATCACGTGTGACTTCATTTATGGTCATAAAGCAGTACTGGTTTAAGTGATGTTGCAACACTGCCTGGCATGTACAGAAAAGAGACCTTTTCACAGCACATTAAAAGCAAAAAAATCTGGGAGACATACTCCAGTTCTAGCCTTTTGTAAACAGATTTCCAACTGGAGGAATTGCAATACTGCATTCAGATGAACAGCAAAATTACCTCAGTTATGTCCTGTCCAGTCATTTGTTCCTGATTAGTTAGTAAGTGCAAAATGTTTTCAAATTTCTTAGACAGTGTGTGTCTTTGTCAACATTTATGGAGCCCCTACTGTATAGAATCTCTCCACAAAAATAGAGATTAATAAAGAACATTCAGATTTTTAAAATTTTCTTCTAGCACCTGTTCTGCTGATGCATATAGATTTTTAGGTGATTTTACTCTAATTTTTTAAGTGAAAAGGAGATATGAAACTTATTTTTGTCATAATTAGAAACCTAAAATGTAAGTTTGCTCACTGAAAACTATATCTTGGAGTTCTTTTGCAATACAAATTAATTAACTGGATTTAGATATTTGCAAGATGATATATTTAATGGGATTACTTCTCATATAATGTTCTCAGTGACTGATTTGGAATCCAAGCTTGGGGAACAGAATACTGAGTTTCCAGCTCTTTGAGAGTTAATGTTGTGTTAAGAGAAAGTACAATTTGAACCTTATTGTTGATGAATAGTGAGGTTATTCTGGTGAAATGGAGCCGGAGCCAACAAGGGCTGCACGAGGCAGATGCGGGAGCAGGAGCGCGCGGAGAGCGACATTCCTGCCGGGCTCGGGGCACAGGGACACCCACACCTGAACTCCTGGCAAGTTCAAGGCAGTTGCAGATCTCATCCAAGCATAATGGCCCTTTATTCAGCCCCTGTCTCCCAGGTAGGATCAATTAGATGCTCTGGTCTGCGGGCTTAAAAATAAACACTCGTGTTTTCATTTGTGTTTAGAATGAAAGTGTAGATTCCTTTCTTTGCTGCCTGCTCCTGTCGTGGTTTGGAACTCCTGTTATTTCCTTCTTTCAAAATATTGTCTTTTCAATTAAAAAAAAAAAAAAAAAAGGAGGGGGAAAAGTTAAATGATAACTTGCTCTGGGAAAAAAATATACAGTAGCCCTGACAAAGAATATTTCCATGTGCCAATATATCCCACATTAGTGTCTATCTTCTTTTTAAGGCAAATATATTTCTGTATGTCAATTTGGTTCACTACAATGTTAGAGTTTTGCTCCCAGCACAGGATTTCTCTAATGAATATGATAATTTAAATCTCCTGATCAGAATACAACTTTTTAAAGAAATTTGAACATTTTTTGTCTAAATGCTATTAAGTGTTTCAATATTAGCTCAGTCAAATAACTATTAGATTGGGGAATCTCATTTTAGTGGATGTCTGTGTAATTCTACAGTTCTTCCATACTGTAATATTTTTAAAAAGTAATTCATAAGTAAAATGATAATTCATGTTTAACCAGCATCGATTTTAAAATTTAACTTGTGTTCAAAAGCTCCAGTGAATTCAAATATCTCAACATTTTTATTTGGGAGACTAATTTTAATTTTGAGCTTTGCTAAAATGAAGTCTAAAAGAATGAACTGGATAAGGTCATTCAGTTCACAGTGGCTCACCAGGGCCCATGCTGGAATGCAGACAAAAATCCCACAAAGAGAGGACGTACATACTGCCTTTTCCCCGAGTCGGAGCTAAAATACCTTTGGAAATGATGTGGTTTTGGTTTGTTTATGTTTTCTTTTCACCAGTTTTAGCTAATTTCGTATTACATATTTTGCCTTTAATATAAAAACCTTGGTTTGGATGTGGTTATGTGCTCTGGTCAGAGGGTTTCAGTGACACAGATGAGGAACAGAGTGAATTACCTCACTTTGCAAAGTCAAATGTGAGCGGTCAACCAGAGTCATGCCAAGGCAACCTTGAAATCTAGAGTTTTACATGATTGTTAGGTTATAAGTGTTTCATTGTAAGCATTTTAGTACTTGTATAACCAGCTCTTATTAAGCTAAATTTAGATCTGTTCTATTTATGAATGCATGAAAATAAGCCTGTTTATTTTTCATGATTTGTCTGTAGTCAAGACAACTGTGAAATGTGCCCTGTTCTACAGGGCAATCACCAAATAGACCACAATAAATTAATAGCTTACAGAAACCTCTTAAAATAGTCTAAGCTCATATATTTGTGAAGAGTTTGGGATCTTAAAATGTGATGTTCTGTGATTTACCAGCAAAGGAATTTGAATTGCGCCACTGTATTCCTGTCCTGCAGCATGATGTTCTTCCTGCTAGCCAGGGCTTTCACTGATGCAAGCCCAGATACTGCATTTCCTTGACTGAACACCAGTGCCACTGTATGAGGGGGAATTCCTGAACTTAAAAGGAGTTTTTTTCTCAGTTCTTCAAATTATCTTCAATTTATCCCGTGCATATCATCACTGTAGGCATCACAGGGGAAAAAAAAAGATCACTCAACAGCTTTTTTCCAAGTGTCAAAGTGATTTGGGGAGTTTAAAAAGTCAGGATTTTCAAAACCGAGCTGGTTGTGGAAACAGCACAGCAATCTTGCACATCCAGGAGTGGCACTTGCAGTGACAACATGGAGCAAAAGGAACATTTCGGGTGGGCAGGGATCAGTGAATCAGCTGCTGTTTGGGCTCTGAAAAAGCACTTGTGGGACTTTACTTTGGCTCTCAGTATGTGGAATTAGTGTTCTCCAGGATGGAGTTACAGCCACGGGCACAGATAGCAGGGAGATAATGAACTAATGCTCAGAGAAAGAAGGTGGTTTGACCAAGGTATGTGAATGAACAAGGCCAGGGACGGCGGGTCTGGTTTGACAGTGTTGATACCGGTGTGCTTGGGGAGTTTCTGTCAGCTGAGACTAATACAGTTAGCTGTGCAGAGTTATAATAGCAAGGAAAAACATATTGCAATTAATCCCATTAATTTGATTAGTCTATTGTTAAAGAGAAATGTAAGATGACATCAGACTGGAGAAGCTTTTAAGAGACCGTGTACCAGATATACCTTCTCAGAACACACAATTTATCGGAACTGATATAATTTGCAAAGTCAGGTGTTGCCAGAATGTCTGAAAAAGTTATGACAGTAAGAAAATATATCTTTTGGAATGAACTGATGGTGCTGGTTTGGCTTTTCAATTCCACTTTTAATTTTTTTTTTTCAGTATCCTCTTCCATTGCAAGTTGAACTGAAACTAAGTCTAGCAAAGCATCTGAGTCTGAATTAGTGTAATAATTCTCCATTTACAGAAAGAACAGTAACTTCCAGCACATCTTGACAGATGTATTTTACAACTTTCTTCTATCTTACATCTTCGATCCACAGATAAGTGAGAAAAATACAGAGCTGTATTATTGTAAAGGCAACATCTGAAAGTACAAAAAAAATGTCCTGCTTTATTAATCAAAGAACAATGTGATTCTGTACTAATAGCAGTTTGGAAAACACAAACTGAAGCTAGAGCATTTGTGAAATTATCACCCATTACACATATTAATTGCCAGTGCACTCCAGGAATTAATTGATCTGAGTGTGGGATCTGGCAGATATGGCAGATAGGAACGCTCTTCTCTGAGAAGAGGGAACATGCAGTGCTAGTGCAAGCTGACAGCATTCAGGCTCCTCAGTGAGTGGTAGGAATGGTTTTTCATACTCATCATTTACCCTCACAAGGAGCCACTGGAGATCCTTGGATCAGGCCTGGGAGCAGTTTGGTATTCACTGTCTCAATTTCAGCCCAAACAGAGCATGCAAATGGAGGAGCTCATTGGGAATGCATTTGGCAGCCCAGGGTACCCTGCTTTTCCCAAAATGAGAGCCTGTGGAAAGCAGTTTTCATCTTCCAAAGCCACTGGCCTTATGGACTTCAGTGCAAATAAGTTTCCAAATAATGAACCTGCAGTTCAGTTTCTGGCCAAGGCAAACGAGCACACGTTAAGTCATTCAGAAAGGAGATGAAAAGCTCACATTCAGGATGCATTAATCTGAAAACAAGTGTACTTTTGTGTCTGGGGAGTATTATTTTCATTGCCATCAATTTAGAACATAGATAGACTGTGATTCTAGCTTCACTATCAGGTTGCCCCGCAGGCTGAGACCCCTCCCCAGGCCACTCTATTTAATTTAGACTAATCAAAAGCTAAGTGAAACTTTTTACCCTCTCTGATTTCTTCTTATGATGGGGAAGACACCCTTCCCCAGTGACCTGCTCAGAGTGGCTGGAGGAACAGGGGAAAGAGAGGTACACAGGAAAATGCCCCCAGGTAAGGGGAATTATTTGTGTCAGCTGACAGCCTGTGAACAGATGGATGGCAAAAGCCACTTCTTCCCTAGAAGTTCTTGTTAGTTTGACTTTTCTTTCACTTTTACACTGTCCTTTTGAAGGCAGCCTTTGGTACACGAATTTTTCAATGCATTGCAAGTACCGACAGATAAATCTCCCACAGAGCAGAATGAAATCCAGTACTTTTGCTGCTCTTACACCTTTCTTGTGCCCCTGCATTTGCAGTGAAATTTGATGTGGCAGGAATTGGGCCCTGTATTTTTCATGTTGGTTTCTTCAAGAGTTTCTTTTATTTTTCCTGAAATGAAATTCTCAGCAAATTGAAGGAAGGAGTCGGTAAAACAGGTGCCCCGAGGCAGATGGGCTGAGGACAGTTTGCATCCCTCCTTCTCAACCTCTCTTTAGAAGGTTTTAATGCTGGAAAGGGAGAAGGGCTTGATGTGAGTGTGTGGGACTCTGCCTGGACAGGCATAAGTTCAGAGCTGAGCCTTCATGTTCACTGAAACACGCAGTGAGCAGGATATGGGGATGTCTCACAGTTCTTGAGACAGTCGGATATAATTAATTTGACACCATTTGCAATCTTTTTTCTAGAAAATTTTCATTTCCTACAGATGTGCAACTCCTTGTGAGATTTAATGACATCAATGTCTATGTGAGAGCCTGTTTTGGGCAGCATCTGATGTCAGGACAGCTTTGGTGACTTTGATGCATCTTTTCTTCTTGTCCTTTGAAATTTACAGATTCATCCAGAGAAAGACTCTTGTTAAAAATTTATATAACTCCTCAAAATTTAGGTTGGTGTTATTATTATTATTATTGTTATTATTATTATTAATTTGTTTGTTTGTTTGTTTGTTTTCCTTTTCCTTTTTTCCCTTTTGTTTTGTAACCCCCAAAATGACTTTCTATGGATAAGCCAAGTGAAGAAAACAAATTCGGCCCAGTAATGATCCCAAAATAAGGATCACTCAGCAAGCAACACATAAAGAATCAGATTGTCATTTGATTTGGCCTCTCAATTTCTTGTTCAAAGAAGTAAGGAGAGGAAACTGCCTGTGACTCTTAATGTTTTACAAAGCAAAATTTTGGGAATCTGGTAACAGGCCTGAAAAAAAGATCTGCAGCAGTACTTATTTTAAATGTGTCAATTAGTAAATTGGGATTACTCTCTCAATAGCCAATAAATAAAATATAGTGAACAAGAAATTAAAGTTAGTCTGAGTAGCGCTTGGAAAACATTTTTAAACCGAAATGTTTAATTCTTAAAATGCAACAGTGTGGAAATATTCAGCAGGTCTAAAAAAGTACTGCTATTGTAAATTTTCTGGAAGTCTTTGGCTACAGTGTTCCCATAAAAAATCTGTTAGATGTGATGAAGTTATTAAACTGATTAGTTCTAATTGACCTTAGATCTTAGAAGGAAGATATGTTAAGGAAAGAGAGGTCCTAAATTTACCTCCTGGGTGCTGCTAGGCCTGGTTATGTTTCTCATACACAATTGTGGTTTTCTGATTTAGACTTGCAGTGCAAAAAAAAAAAAAAAATCAAGCAAAAAAAAAAATCTTATTTTTGTCTGGTGGCTCACAAAACTTGCACGAACAAGACTTTTATGTGTGTGAAACTGCCAAACTGGAGCCAGGGTCGGAACTCTCAAGGGGCTGAATATTGAGCAAAAGAGAGAAATGAAACAGCTGAGTTACTACACTGAGAAACATATGTGGTACATTTACACATTTACCAACATTCAAAAGATTTTCTGATATGTAGCTGCTCTCTTGAAAATTATGTATGTGGTTGTCTGGAGTTGCACCAGAACTGCAGGACCTATTTTGGCTTCCCAGGCAAATTAAACAGAGTTGCAAAGAAGTTTATAAATGAGTATTTATCCCTTAGAGAGAAACCTTTTTGGAGGAACTCTGACAGACTAGTGGAGGAATAACAAGTCCTTTGAAAACTGTTTGCATGTATGTGCCCAGGACTGCAAAGCCTCTCTGAATTAGAGTATTTTTATTATGCTTCGTGTTAAAAAACCCCAAGAAATTATCTTGAGACAACAATAATGTTGTTGCACCTAGTAAAGCCAAGAAATTCAAGGTTATGGCTGACACTGATCCTAATTGATGGAGCTGACAGCTCTTACTCTAATCAACCACTTCACCACTACCACCTCAGTCATCTGAAATCTTTTATTTCAGAGAATAATGTGTGCTTTAATTAATCAGGCGTGCTACCCTCACAAATCCTGCTGCACATCCTCTCCACTCATGGAGAAGTGAACAGACACCAAACAGTCCTTCCTGAGGAAAGATTGTCTTTTCCATGGCAGAAAACATAAATATTTCCTCCTAATGAGATGGGTTTAATAGTTGCATATTTGCAGAGATTTTGACCCTTTATCCTGGCGGGCTCTGCACGGTGGTAGGAAGTAACTAAGACTGAATAACTCTTCTCCCATTTCATTGTCCCAGGTGTATTTATTTGATCAGTGTTTCATATTTAAATATGCAGCATGTGTTTTATGTTGAGAGAAAACTGCGTTATTAAATGATGGCAGAAGAGAACTGGAGTCAGAAACAAAGGAAACAAATGTATTTGAATTATGCTGCAGACAGCATGAAAGAAAAGGTCTATAAATACACACAGAAACGAGTCTGTCTAAAAAATGCATTGAGGCTTGATGAAAACATCACTGACACCAAAGGAAATTGTTCACATTGGCTGTGGGTGAACACTGAAATTCAGGTGCCACCAGCACCAGCTCCAGTTGGTGATTTCCATCCCCATCCCTCCTGCTGTGCACTACTGCAGCAGGATTCTCCAGCCTCATCTGGGAACCCAGTGAAATCTCTTTTGTAGCAGACAGAGAAGGCTCTGGAGCAACTTCTGCAGAGTCCAATGCTCTGACTCCTGGAAATGCCTCCCCCAGTCTGTACCAGGGGCATTTGGCCAGAACCAGGGCTCACCCTCCTGCTAAGTGCTCCCAAATGAGGCTTCCACCTTTCTGTGCCCCCATCCTATCTCCCTGTCCCCTCCTCCTCCACTGACTTTTCTCTGAGGGTCAAGATGACACATGAACCTTCTTTAACCGTGGCTTATCTCATTCCAAATGGACAGTTGTGTGTTGTTTCTGTATTCTTCCTATCTATCCTTTCTCCTTTCCTTTCAGGTTGCTCTATTTGTTGCTATCACACAGGTTTTTTTCCCATAAATATTCTCTTTCAGCTCTTCATACCTCTTTTTGTTACCAGAGTCATACGTTCTGCCCCTTCTCACAGCAATCTCATGACCTTCAGGTAATAGTACTAAAATAGGTGAAGTCCTCTCTCTTTCCTCAGCCAGCACCCAGTTTCCAGCCCTGCTAATGCTACGTGCCCAAGGTCAAGTCAAGATGAGCTCCACAGAAAAGATATTCCTTTCTCTTTGGTAATTTAAGATGGAGATTGAGAGCCAAGAGTGCAATACTTCAAGAATAGCTCTTCATGAAACAAATCCAGTTTGACTGTGAGGAGCACAGAGTAACCTTCTAGCGTTTTCTCAGAGATTCAAAAGTATCCTGAAAGGGTGGAAATTAAGCTTCTACAATCAAAGTCTTAAAAAATAAGCAGCTGCCTTTTTTCTTTTTTTTTTTCTCTTTACTTTGTCCATGTGGCATGCAAAGGTGCAAATAAATAGAAATTGAGCTTGATGACTGAGTAGTATGACCCTGCTTCTTGCTTTTAATACAGTTGAAATCAAAGCCTAGAAACAGGTTAAAAGAGAAAGGTCTGAGGTTCACCATCTCATGGCTACAAACATCAAAGTTCCACTGAGGATGGAATTTTCACCACGGGAGAAATCCTGGAATTTCAAAACTCGAACACATCACTGAAATATTGGTATCTGGTGAATGCCACATCTGTTCAGGTTCCTCTGCTAAAAATGCCAGTCCTGCCACTGCTAACTTCCACTCAGGTGTGTGGTCATACCTGCTTTTGGCCAAACTGTGTCCAAAGTCATTTTCTTCCACCAGGAAACAAAAATTTTCCATTATGCCACTGGAGGATCAGGTCCCCATATATTTACATCTGCTGTATCATTTTACATAATACAGAAGTTTAGATCTATCCAAGGGAAAACTTCATTTAAAAGTCTGACAACAGCTTTAAATGATTTTTTTTTACCTGACTAGAAGTAATGGATTTTTTAAAGTCCAAAAATATGTTTTACCATTTTAGATAAAATTCCAGCTGTTGTAATGAAACAGGACAGTGAAGAATCCCTTTTTTAGCTGTCTTGCCCATGAAACTGTTACACAATGATGGAAATCCTATCATGACAGCTCCAAGTGGATGTATCCATGTGTCACAGCTGGTGATGTGTTAGTAAATACCATATTCATGTTATTTTTAATTTCCTAAGAAGGTCCAAGAGGAAATGATGGAAATTATGTTTAACCCTGAACTTAGCTACACATTGTGGAAGAACAAAAATTAAAGCTCACCTAAACATAAGGAAATGCAGCCAATCACAGCTGAAGGATTAGTAAAAAGTGTTAAAAATATTATATGAAAGTTTTAATTACACAGAAAAATTATAAAATGCCCATTAATTACAGTATATTGATTCCACTTTTTTTTCTTGAAATGCTGAAACTATTTCAACACACACAGAATCAATAAACATAATTAAAATATGAGCTCATCAAAACAGTAATTAAATGTACTTAACAGCTTTTGTGGCTTTTCTCCATATGGTTACTGTGGGAGTGTGAATCTGGCTTGCTAGATAAATGTAACAAAATAAAGTGAAAGCCTGGGAAAAGATTACTGTGGTATCATAAGCAAATACAATAAAGTCTAGCTCTATAATAAGTTCCAATAAATCAAAAAGTTGACAAAGGAAGCAGTGTTTACAATTATTAGAGAGAAATTCTGGAGGTTTTATATTTTTATAGGATTAACACTATCATGGACTTAATATAAAAGCCAAATCAAATCTTTTTTTTTTCCATCATTAAAGCTATCCTACCAGAAGACTTTCTGTTCAATGAAAGGTGTTTGGAAACTCTTTGGGCTTGCTGGTGTTGGTGACAAATCTCTTGACAGCTGTCATTCATGGGGCAATTCAACTCCAGGACCTAACACAGCTGCTTGGAGCTGCCCTCTGGAGCAGCAAATCTCTCTCCAGCGATTAGATAAAGCAGCATGACTGCCAAGCAGAAAGGGAATTAGGTGCTTAAAGCAGAGTGTGTGGATGCTTTGCCATCCCTCTCCCTTCCTCTTCCCTGGGCACATGTGCAGTGTCATAAATAATACAGAAACATCAGTGGGAGTGCTTTGGAAAGCACTGAAAATGTTACTCAGCTCTAGAGGGAGTGCTTTGGAAAGCACTGAAAATGTTACTCAGCTCTAGAATGAAGTCCTTCAGAAAGCACCATGGGCACCTGTGGGCTGTGCAGCTCCTCCTCCTGCCTTTCCCGGAGTCCTCACATCTTTCCCTGCCACGTCCTCAGAGACCCTTGGCAAGTTTGGCATTTCAGTGCCATTTTTGCATCTCTGCCATGACGGGCACATGCAGATCACATGCAGTGTGTGTATCTTCTGTGCTGTGTGGGTCATAAAAAAGTTTGCAGAGATGTTAAGAGAAGCCTTACCACCAAGGTAGATATTGTGTAGCCAAAGAAAAATATTACAAGTGTGATGATGTGGTGACACATCATGAGTGCAAATATAAGAAGTGACATAGATGTGTGTTTCTAGGGCCCAATGCAGAGGCAGTATTGATGCCTTTGGCTGTACAAATAAACTTATTGCTGCCTCCTGTTTTCCCTAACCACCTCTCAACCTGAAGAAACAAGTACATTTCACACTGTGATGCATTGCAGAGATAGTCACAATTTCCTCGGCAGCTTGTGGCCACCAGCAGACCTCACACCTTGGTGTTTTAAAAATGGGAACATTCATTTTAAAAGCTTTGTTTAAATCCACTCCCAAATCCCTAAAGCCAAATAAACTCAGAGGAAGGAGTAAGACATGCATTACAATTCCTTGCACACCTTTCCAGAAGCAATCACTGGTGCTTTTTCTCAGGCCTCACTGTACAATGTGTGTCCTTCTCTGCCACCCCATGGGCTGAGAAAAAGAGAGTTTTAAGTTGCTGAAGAAGAGCAAAAAGGTTAATAATTCTTTTAAGGCAGGTACTCCTTTACGAAATGGGAAGATTTGGTGGCTAAATAGGTGTTGTCAAGGAGGGAAGCCTATTACAGTTGTACATTCCCTGTCTGTACCTTCCTCCTGGAACAGGGAACAGGGACATGTGACACAGCAGATCTCAGTCCCCAGCCCATTTTTGAGCGTCAGCACACTTCAGGAGGACAGCAAGATATGACTGCTTGGATATTTGCTGCCATCAGTCCTCTCTCGCTGACATTTCTTTCTACATTTGTCACTCTTTACAGATGTTTAAAAAAAAAATCTTTTTCTTGAAATGATTCACTTTTTTTCCCCCCTTTGCTCTTGAGAGCAAGTAATTTGTCTGTAAATAAGACATGGGCCTTAACTCCTGAAATTCCAGTGTCACTTTTTAAAGCTTTGCATAGGACTAGAATTGTGGGAATAGAATTAGTGGTATTCTCTCTTTAGCGATTTACATTGTATTTAATTCCAAGCTTTTCATCACATAAGCTAATGAAAAGATCACCTTTTTTCCCAACTAAATCTAGTTGCTCTAAAGATGAAGATAGAAATGTACAGCTCTCACCACACAAGTGTTTACCAAAAAAATCTAAATCCTTCGAAATCCTGATTTCAAAATAAAGCACTAAGTTTTTGACTATGGTTTAAAGTTTCTGCCTTAAATGTTAAATGTTTCTTCCTTTAGCCAACTTCAGAAAATTTGAGTTTCTGCTTTTACACTTGAAAAAGGAGGCACAATAATGTGCTACTGGGCCTTCATATAAATTGTTTCCTGATTTTAACTGGTTGTAGCATCCTATTTGCTCTTCAGGATGGTGCTACGAATTTATTAGACTCTGCATCCAGTTTCCTCATCTTGTATTATGTTGCCAAGTAGGAGACAAAATGTCTAGTAATTAAGGCTGCTTTTAAAGTTTAAGATGGCCTTTTAAAAGGCCAAGATTGAAATGGAAGATTGAAGACAAAAATATCTTTTAAGAAAATGATTAAAAGAAAAAAAAGTTTATTTTAGACTTGGCCTGAATATTGAATTACAATGGATGTAAAATATTCAGCAGGCAGTAATAGCTAGGAAAAAAATATTTGGCAAATTAGGCACTGCAGTCCCTAGCAGGGAGCTTCATCACCCTTAGAAATAAGTTTTGCAGGCACATTGATTTTATTTTGCCAGCTGGATGTAAGACTACTTCACTTCAGAAACATATATTGTCATAGGAGAATCTGTTGAGTGGCCTGGGCTGTCTTGAGTGTCTATGCATGAGTAGTGAGCTTCAATGTAGAAACTAAACACAATTAAAAAACCTAAAAAACCAAAAATGGCACTGTGAGAGGGACACAGTAAGACAGGGTCAATCTACTGCCTTTAGACATTCATAATTCTGTTTATTTTGCATAGCCCATGATGACATGGGCTGGGGATGTTGCTTTATTTGCAGAAGACACAGATGCTGTGCCTACAGTGTGTTGGACTGAATTAGGCCAGGTTCTAGAAATTTTAATTCAGGTCTCTCATGATGCCATTTTTCTTGAAGGCAATTTCTTTGGTATGTCAACATCTCTTATGTTACTGTGTGGTTTTATCCCTGCAGCATCCTCTTGGTAGTTGAGAATGATACATAAGGGGCTGCCAAACCTCTACTTTAATAGAGGATAAAGGCACATCTTTTATCAGCAATTTTTTAGCAACAAACTGAAGTTAAATATTTATAATATGTAGTACTGCAATGATTTGCTTGGTTAAAATTGCTAAAATTAACTTTTTGTGCTCCTTAATTAGGAGGTTATACACCTTTTCATTAAATGATTAAAAAAAATTTACAAGTTGTTATTCATTATTTGAGAAAAAATAATGGTCAACTTTGGTGTCTTTCATAGGACCTGTCTGTATTTTGGTGGTACTGGTGACCAGCATAAATCTTGAAGCAAATGGTTTAAATATAGTTTAAGCTTGTGCACGTCTGTTACTTAAGATGGAAATGGTGGAGAACAGTAACTAACACTGGGACAGGAAGGATGCAGAGGGTAAAAAACACCAGTGACTTTTCTGGAGGTGAATGAAAGCTTTTGTGGTAAACCACTGGCTTTTTATTTTCTGACAGTCTGGAGAGAACCTGTTTAGACATTGCCAAGCACAATGCCTCATAGTAAAATACGTGTGCTGTGGTTTTTGAAACAATGAATTGTTTTATTTTCTTGGGAAGACTGAAACCTGACTCTTCCTCTTTCTGGTAAAAGAACCTGTATTTTAGAGGGGAAAGACGGTAACATATCAGTAGACCTCAAACACTTGGATAAAGTATAGTGAACACATATAGAACATTAATGTCTTACGAACATGTGCACATGTGTAGCTCTAAACAGGCCCAAGTTTTGAACCTGAACTCTTGCAGCAGAACTGTTCTCCCCAAAGTCTACACAAACATGTGCTCCTCCATGCATGGCTGGTCCCATTGGCGTCAAAGACACTACTCATGGGAGTAAAGTTACTCATGCATTTAAGTGCTTACTGGACTCCAGCCAAAATCTTAATCTTTTCCATTTAATACCCTTTTCCTAAACTGATAACAGTCTTCAAGTTTTCAGTATCATGTGCAGCAGTTTAAATAATGTAGAACCAAAGAAAAAAGTGAAATAACAGTATTGTAACTTAAGGAGTATCATGAGATAAACAGCCTAACACAGGCACAGCTTTAATAGGAGTGAGCAGTTATCTCCAAGGCAGCTGTATGTTCCTGATCTGAAGGCAATTCATGTCTCTCAAGGTCTGAAAAAGCCATGCTGGGAGGAGGGGCAGCTCTGAAAAGGCAGGTACAAAATATCAGTGCAAAATGAAGCGTAAAAGAGCATATTTTATCTGAACAACAGAGCTTGAACTAAACTTGTACTGCTCTTGAAGCTCAGCACAACAGGGAAAAATTCTTCACAGAAAGTGTACAGAACTTTGGCAACAAAACCATAAATATGATTTTTGACTGCTGGGGATTTTGAATTATTTTGATGTTGGGTGTTTCCAACCTATTCTAGTTCTTGCACTATTCTCTTATGATCTTACCTTTTTTTTATTGTAGATGGGCTTTGAATACCCTGCTAACCTCCATTAGAGGCATTTCATTCTTTCTCCCATTAGGTCCTAAAAAGAATATTACTTGTGCAAGAGGTTATTCCATTCTCTAGAAGGTGTTTGGTTGGTATCAGTATTTATGCAAACACTGTTCACATGCATGTAAGAGTAGACAAAGAGTAGGGAAGCTTTGTATGTTTTTTATTTCTGTTGTCTTGACTCCATGAGAAAATATGTGGAAGAGCTGCTCTCTGTGGAATGGGTAAGATTTAGCTGTGAGTTGAAAAACTTCCCTGTCCTTAAAGAGTGGAGTGTTTTTAACCTCATCCTGCAGCTTCCAAAGTTCTTTGAATCACACAAAGTTTCTTCTACCTCCATCCCTACAAACAAAGACATCAAGTTTTGCTAGAGATTTGCTTTGAGGGGAGTTTAGAGAAGGAGGGATTTGATGTGTTCAGAGAAATCTATCTGTAGTAACAGTCAGAGATGGAGTTTCATGAGGACTGATGGCTTTTTGCCCAGAAATGCTTCACTGATGCAGCCCAGACTGGGACTTTTCCCAAAGGAAAAAGAGCAGGAGCAAACAGAGGGGGAAGAAACAGAGAAGAAAAGGGAGGGGGGTGAAAATCTAGTCCTCTTTGAATTTTTTCTTGAGAATCAAATTGGTTTTCCCTGGGTTTTACTCAAGGAGGAAAGGGGAAAAGTAAGAAATGAAAGTAAGATGCTGGCTGAAGTCATTATAATAGAAGATTTTCAATTTTATCATCATTAATTGTCTGCATTAACAATAATGATACATCTTTGCGTGGAAAGAACTTGAATATATAGTTTAAATGTGTGAGCTTATGAAAATATTCATCTTTATAAAGTACAAAATTGATATATCACCTTTTAAAAACATACTTGTGTTATTGTGCTACAAAATCTTCAAGTAGTTTATTCTTGTGTAGTCACATCCTAAAGTATAATTTTCAAGAATATGTGTCTGAGGAGCTTCTCTCTGAACAAATCTGAAACTATTGAAGTCTGAGGATAGGTAATCTCTGTGAGGAAAAATATGATTTAAAGAAACCATGGAAATGAGAATTTTCATCATCACGGTGAGAGGAATGGATGAAAATCCCAGCAGAATAGGTGTGGTGAAAACCGTTCTGGGGTAAATTCTGCCATATAAATGTGCCATGTTACTGCACAAGCCAAAGTGAATTTTAGTCAACAATATCTCTGCTAGATTTGGTATCAGACCTGCCTGTGTAAGGTAGAAGAGTGCTGAGATCCTATGATATCCCAAAGGTGTTAGAAAAGGGAAACAATTGGTATAAATACAGGAATTCAACACCAGAAATAAGATACTGACCTAATCAGTGAAATGAGCATCAAAATCAGTCTTCATGCTAAAGCTTGAAGAGTCTGGCATATCAAACAGAGCATGAATATCTTCAGAAATATGCCAGGAGCTAATTGATTTAAGAAATCTGGCTGTATATAGAGACCATTACTCATAGATATCACGTTTTTCTGCCGCACAAATTATCTTCAGTGCTCATGGTGTCTGCTCAAGGAAAAGTTTATTTTCATTCAGTCTTTTCTTTCCCCCTGACCTCAAAGGACTAATTAACCAAGTATTAGCATGTTTCTAAAATATGACTGAATTCATCTTCTTAAGAAAGTGTGCTGAAGAATGTATCCTATTATTAGAAATGACAGGATGTATATAGGGCCATATGTTTTCAAAGGGTTTTCTGTCAGTGTTAATCAAGACGTTGGAGAACTCATGAACATACTAAGCAGCACGTCAACCATATGGATAATATCTCCCCTTTAATGGTGAGAATTTGAATTAATAATAAACACTGGAGGATAACCTACAATGAGACAGAAACAATAATATTAGGACCAGCGAAGGCATACTATCACATCAGCCTGAAGACTCCTGGGTATTTTTTTTAAAAATCTATTATGTGTTAAATCCTGGTCATGGAACGGCATTCTTTTTTTTTTTTTTTAGTTTAGCCTGGAAAGGCAACTCCAAAGATGCAGTTTGTTTTTAATGGGGTTTGCAGAGGACAGAGTTTGGCTCTCAGAGCATGGTGTAACATGCATCAGCATCACTTGCTTGTCTGACTGTAGATGTAGATTTCTTTATTGCAGACTATTTGTTACTGAAAAGGCACCAGAACATTTGTTTGGTGACACACACATGCACAAATCATTTCATGGGCTACACAAACAGCTGCAGGGGGAAAGAAAAGAGTCTAAGTTTGCTAACCTTGGAAAATGGATTGATACGATATTATTTTGAATAAACTTCCAAGGGTTCAACTTGACAAAATTACCTGCTTTTGAACACGATGAACTCTCTGAACTAAATGTTGAGAAACCTGCTTGAGAGAAAATTAATATTTCGAGTGCCATTATCTGTTTCTACGTCACTGACAGGAGCATACAGGAGATAAATCCACCAAAAATGAAAAAAAGTATACAGTTATTAGGTAAACTAAGAAGTCCTACGTTGGAGTTACCTGTAAGGCCACAATCACACAGATTAAAGCTGACTTAGAAAATCAAGGCCTTTTGGCTGAAGGCAGATCTGCAGCTGGAGCTGAGTCAGGACCAGGACAGGGCTCTGTTCCCTGCTCTGATTATTGGGAATTCTCCCTCTACTCTCTGGGAATTGTACCTGCTCCTTGGCATTACTCAGAGCTGCTGGGAGCCACTGAACACTGATGCAACAAACACAGGAACTCAGTACTTCACCAGGAGACACCAGGAGGGTCTGAGCCTGTTACCCCATCACCTCTGGACCCCCAGCCTTGGCCCCTGGCCCCCAGTCTGCCTCCAGAGGCTGCACCTCTTCCTCAGCTGGTGACAGGATCTCAGTCCCTCTCAGCTGGTGAGGTTTTATTTTCACACATACCAGTCCTGGTTTATTTTCCCCTTAGTCAAATGCAAAGTTACATTTAGATCTTTCACTACTCACCCTGCAACATAAAGCCTTGACCTGCTGATAAGCACAATCCAGCCTCACCAGGGTGAGAACCTGAATCTTCTAACAGAGGTAGGGAGTAGAGGAAATGCAACTTCAAGTTTAGGAAGCTGTAAATTGATATATCCCTATTATATAGTGATGGGTTTTATTTGTAATGACCCATCTACTCCACTCGTGTGAGGCCCCTCCTGTCCTGCTCGGGGGCTGCAGCATCTGAAGGATGTGGATCTGTTGGAGCCAGTCCGGAGATCACACAGCTGATCAGAGGGTTGGAATACCTCTGCTATGGAGACAGGCTGAGAGAGTTGGAGTCGTTCAGCCTGGAGAAGATAAAGTTCCAGGGACCTTCCAATACCTAAAGGGGCTCCAAGAGAGGTGGAGAGGGACTTTTGTCAAGGCCATGGAGTGATAGGACAAGGGGGAACGGCTTCAAAGTGACTGAGGCCAGGGTTAGATTAGATATTAGGAAGAAATTCTTTGCTGTGAGGGTGGAAAGACCCTCAAAGAAGTTGTGGGTGCCCCATCCCTGGAAGAGTTCAAGGCAAGGTTGGGCTTTGAGAAACCTGGTCTAGTGGAAGATGTCCCTGCCCATGACTGGAGGATTTTGACTAGATGATCTTTAGGGTCCCTTCTAACCCAAACCATTCTGTGATGCTGTGATCTGCATCAGTTTCCATCTTAGGAGCCTTTTCCTCAAATATTTCTGTTCTATTTTCCCCTTGAGTCCATTTCTGCTTTGCACATTCCTTTTCTGAAGCTGGTTGAAAGGCTCATTATTACAGATAGCACCTTCTGACTGGTGGATATTCTTGTACCTGCTCTTAGATTTGTTTTTGGAGTAACCGCAGAGGAGCCTGTGACAAGGAGCAGAGTTCAGCCTTCCTTTCCTCTCTGTGCTATTCTGTCAGCTCCTGTAATTTTGTGCCAGTATTTTGCTACTCAATAGCCTGTGACTCTCCTGCAGACCTCAGAGGAGTTTCTCCTGCACCTGGGAAGGATTATCCACCTGCAATTTATTGTTCGAAAATATAGATCAGCTTTATTTTTTTTTTTCCCTGTTTCAGATGAAGTTTAAGTACCAGGACCCCTGCAGATAATGTGCCACCAGCCTGTGCTTCACTATAAAACCTCCACTGCCAACCAGTAAGGCGTGGAGGAGATGCAGCCTCTGCCTGACCTGCTGAGGATACCATACCTGCAAGGTACAGTTCCTGTAGGGACTTTGACTTTAAAGCTGGTTCACAGGGCAATCTCTCACCACACTGTAATCCACCACCTGCCCAGCTCTTGAGAGACTCCTGCAACAACACTGTTCTTGTGGATCTTGAAGATTTTGTCTTCCCGAGCCTTTTTTTTCCCTAGCATCTCCTTTTCTCTTATGCACTGATCTTCCACAAAACACCACGAGCTACAGCCTCTCTTTCTAGAGGAACCTTTTCCTCCTTCACATGTTTCATTTTTTTCAGACAATCATATAATCATGGAATTGTTAAGGTTAGAAGGGTCCTTAAAAGCCATCTAGTCCAACCACTGTGGGCAGGGAGATCTTCCACTACACCATGTTACTGAGAGCTCCATCCAACCTGACCTTTAACACTTCCAGGGATAGGGCATCCACCACCTCTCAAGACAAACTGTGCCAGTGTTTTAATACCCTCATTGCCTCTATACTGAAGTTTTAATTGCCAGACACAAAATTCAAAGGCCTGTCTTACATTTTAAAAGACACTTGTCTGGTTCTTTTCCTCATGTTGGGCAGGAGGCACAGTCAGCAGCACCATCTGAACCCTCCTGAGGCCAGGCCAACCTCCCTGCTTGGTACAAACCTTCAGCTGCTCTCACCAGGCTGCATCAGTTTTGGTGGATTCTGCACAGCTTATGAATCTTCACAGATCCCTGTTCTCTGGTGTGTCCCATGAGCCCTTAAATACTTGAAATATTTTACTTCTGCCACATAAACTACAAGAAAGAGTCCCAAAACTGGCATGTAGCTCCCAGCAGCCTTCTGTCAAGCAGATGTTCAGCTGTAGGAGTGTTGTATGAAGCATTGTACTGATACTGAAACTGATTCCTCTTGCCTGCAAATCACAAGAGGAGGTGTTAAAACCTAAATAAATGAATAAAATATAAGCACTGGCTGAAAGGGAGAAGGGGTGGAGGAAGGAAAGATGCTTGCTAAAACTTCCAGGCACCCTGGCAATTAGTGTCACAAAGGCATAATCCTGATGAGATTTCACATCTGCTATTACATTTGGTACATAGTGTTTGTTAGCATTTTACTCCATCTGCCTCTATACAACCTCCAGGATATGGTTACTCCAGTCATTAAATGTTGATGATCTCTGTTGTTTGTGGTAGGTATCCGTTACATTAACTGTTACTTTTCCTCCTCACACTTGGAAATAATGCCTTTTCCCTCACTAGCATCCAGGCATTTGCCAATAATAATAAAATTGCAGCTCTTTATGAAGATGTTGACACCAGCATGACTTGCAAGTTCTGTGAAATATGTTGGTTAGTCTTAATGGAATAAATAATTTCTTTCCTAGTATGACATCCAAATCTCTAAATGAATTAGCTTCTAGGATTTATTGATCAACTATCCCCCGTTAGAAGGAATATCTCTTGTTTTCAGACCAAATCTATTCTTCTTCTTCTAAAAGGAAGGAATATGCTTTCATTTTCCTTAGAGCCATTTACTTGTAGATTTAAGTGGATAAATATATTTTACATTATTTGCCTTTCCATTTCCCTCTTGCCAGCAATGCCAAACAGACTATGAAAAAGAGAATTAATTCATTATCCCAAGATATTAATGAAGTTTTCTAAGCTTCTGATTCTTGGACCGCAGGTCATTAGCAATCATTAATTTTTAAAGCTATGGATGATGTCCTCCGAAGCAGAGATCACAGGAAATAAACAGATCTATTCCTGTGGTACTGGGATGAAGTTTGGGCAGAGATAAGTGTATGGTAGAGCAGAATTTTAGCTGTGCAGGGATCTCTGGCACAGAGAGAGTCAGTGCTTCCCTTCAGGCAGCTGCCTTGCTGCATGGCAGAGCACAGGGTGTGAGAGGCACCTCTGCAGCTCTGAAGGCACACAATGTGCTCTTCTGCATCCTTCTGCTTCTGCAGCCAAGCAGCCACAAAGGGATTGGTACTTTTTACTCAGCTTTTGCCCAGTCACATCATGGTCAGAGAGAGCCTCAATCTGTCTGCAAGGGGTCCTGCCTGGAACATTTTTTGCCGCATTTGAGTGTAGAACATTTGGTGGTTTTCCTTTTTCCTTCCTAGCAAATACAAACATCCCTCCACATTTAAGAGTTAAACAAGCCTGTACTGCCCCAATAGTGGCTTTCCTTTTGATGTTTCCACATAAAGATTAGCCCATATTAAAATGTAGTGCTCCTAACCTGATGAAGGATAGGAAAGCTCAGGATTGTTTGAATGCTGACTAGGATATCTGTGTTAGCAGTCAAACCATATGTCCTAAAAGCGTGATGTTGATTGTGACCTCAGAAGAAATCAAGCCTGCTTATGGCAAATATATGGAATTGATTAAATGAATAAATAACCCTATTATTTAGTTTTGCATAAAAATATGTGGGACCCAGGTCAAAGATAATCCCTAATTTTTCTATGCATAATAGATTCCAAAGTGTAAACATTTCCAGTAGTATGAACCAGACTGGATGCTTTAAGTCAACAGTCAAAGGTGCGAGTGTAAACTCAGAAATATTGATAATGTTTGTGAATAACTTCAGACTAAATTATACTGGAGTTCCCCAGCTGATATGAGTGCCTCTGTTGTTTTAATACTCCAGTGTCTGTTATCTGTAAGAGTTCAAAGACTGACCACAGTTTCTCTAATATTTGGCACCTCTGCTTCGTTTTGGAGCCTATTTCTGTGCCAGAATAGCCTAATTTGTTGAGGAACTGCAGCAATACTTCCTTCAGCCCCTACCCACGTATTCTGTATTTTGTGAGCATGATTCTTTCTGTCCTTGATTTTCTTTACTTTTTAGCTTTGGTGCAGAGATTCTGGACCACAATCATTAGAATCTGCAGACCTGATCTTCCCTGTTCTCTACAGCTTCATGCTGGGCAGAGTGTGCTGAGGAAGATCCTGCTCCCAAGTGCTCAGAGAGGGACAGGGGCAGAGGATATTAAAGCACCTTCCTAAAAATAGCAATACAAATGACTGTCTTGTCTGAAAACAAAGGCCAGGCCTAGTGACACGCTGCCTGTTGTGGGTTGCATTGCTTTTGCTCATATTTTGCTCCAAATGACAAAGGCTGAACTATGAATAAACCATGAAACTTTGATTTTTCTGTGAAGCCACTATGAGATCTTCAGTGAAATTCTCCACTTCTTATATTAATTATGAACATAATAGGTGCAAGACTAGCAGAGCACCTACAAATTACCCTGCTTGGAAGAATTTTGTTTGTCTTCCTTGCCCGACCCCATTGTGCTCTGCTGCATCTGAGACACAAACTCAAGTGTCCCATCTGCTTCCTATATGTGCACTGATCTCCAGCCCAACCCTTGCACTGCAATGCTGTGTTTGATAAAGTTCAGGTTTGAATCTGAGTGAACAAAGCAGTTCTTCACAGTTGGATCTTTAATCTGCTGCATGCACAGCAGTGGAGGGCCGTGCATCTGGTGCTGCACAGAGAGCACATCTGATCCTGCAGCTCATAGCCTCGCAGTGCAGGGTGTGCAGAGTGCAACCCAGCCCGCCTGTGGGATGGGAGGGCTCCAAAGTCCACTGAAGCCACTGGGAGCCTTTCCATTGGCTTTGCCTGTTTTTCAGATCAGCTCCATGATCTAACAGGACTATCTCTGATCATCAAGGCAGAATACAGGAGCTGACAGAGGTCAAGAGCATCACTCACATACTCACAATGGAAGTAAATCCAAATAATAAACACAAAGTGATGCAAGTGATGCCTGAGTGAGAACTGTTTAGGAGGAGTTTCACCCCCATTAAGTTTAGATTCAGGAAAGGGCAAGAGATTACTGCATCCTAAAGATTTGTCATAGCAAGTGATAGTCAGAATTGATGTTCAAGAATTTGGATTGACTAATGGATGGCTATTATCATGGCTATTGTTAGCTATTGTTATGGTTATTTAACAGTTTCTTTAAATTGAGTGTTTAAATGTGGTTTCATTTCTTTTTCCATCCAGCACAATTTCAGGCAAATTTTTTTAAACTCTAATACATGCAAATGTAATAATTATTTTCAGCAGACATTTGGATCATTTTAATTTGTGCAGTTCTCCAATTAGCATAGTTGTCCTGTATTTTGTAGTTATGTATGGTTTAGCTTCTTGCAGCATCTCCTAGCAAATTATGGTATGGTGTTTGGTCTGAAAAATCATGGGATTGGAAATACGTATTTACAGCTCCCCAAAATATGCACTGTGTGCTTCACAAAAACAAAAACAAAAACAAAAACAAACAAAAACAAACAAAAAAAAAAACCAAAACAAAAAAAAAACAAAAAAAAAAAAGAGAAAAAATAAGGAAAAAAAAGAATCAAAAAGAATCCAGGGTAAAGCTGAGAAACTCTTTGCTATCAGCAAAAATAAGCACAGCTTTGATAAATTTACTCAGGCACTCCTCCACCAAAGATAGGACATACACTTACAAGGTATCTACATAAATACAATTTGTGTATGTGAAATACAACTCAATGTATTTGTGAGGTGGATCAGATCCAAAACCCACTGAAGGTAATGAGAGAATACACTACACTGTATTTTATGCAGGCAGCAATGTAAATAAGTGCTGTGCAGGTGTGCAGGTGCGGAGTGTTTGTGGGAGCACCTGTCCTGCCTGTGCCCACATAAACAGCTACACCATATTTTACATTTTTGTATGCACATGGTTTGCACACAGGGCTGGCATGATGTCACTGCAGGATATTTAATCTTTGTTTGAATTTAACCTGCTGCCTGATGCATTTAGAACCTGTTTTCCATGATGCCTGGTGCAGAGAAGGTAATGTGGGAGTTACAGGTTTGGTGTTAGGGGATTTGTGCTCAGGTGGGGAGAGGGGATAGGTGATTCCAAGTGGGACCACTGAAAGTTCCCCAGGGAAGGGGACAGGGCACGAAGTCACTGCCTTGTTTGTTTTCTTCTTTTAGAAGTCAGCAGGTCTGAAGGAATCACATCACTTTGAAGCCACTGCCCGGTCATGAAAAGCAGCTGAAAACAACTCAGGCTCCTCCGAGAGCACCTGGCTGTGGAACAAACTGCAGTCTTTCCATCACCCTGAGGAGACTACAAAAAGCCCAGTAAGTGACCTCTTCAGAAAAGATTTGCACTGCCTTCTCCTTTCCCCCATATCACTTACTCTCTGTGTATACTGTTGTTCCCTCACCTGTGTCATTGTACCCCCCTCCCAACTTTGGCTCTGCAAAGGCTTTCCTGGGGAAGGCAGCACACAGAGATGGTGGGAGCTTACAGCAGCTTGGCTGCTTTGTGATAATTCCCCACGTGGACACTTTTTGTGCATGTTAAAGGACGTCCTGCAGGCAGCAGTTGTGAAGCTGAATATGATGCCTTGCATGTTGTTGAGCACTCCTTCCTGGGCAGAAGACAAGCTCTCAGTAACATCACCTCCGTTAGTTATACAGAATTTTTGACCCTGTCTTTCTTGGGTCTTGGGGTTTTTTAAGCAGAAAGCCCAGAAACAGGGATACAGATCAGTGGAGTGTTTCTTTGTCATCAGCGTGTCATTGCTTGAAGTGAATTTTGCCTGCCTGGTTCCATGGCATACCTGGGAATTACCTGTGAGCTGGACACACATAACTCACCTATTACTCTCTGCGTCAATAAATATATTTAAAATGCAACTGAGTAAATGGGTCAGAAGGACTCCTTAAATCACCTGAGTCTGGAAACTTCTGTTGCTTTCAGTTATTTAATTTTTTGGTAGCGTTCATTAACTTGAGAGCTAAATTACTCTCAGACATAATGGCTTATGGTACAAAGAGACATTTCCTCAAAATGAATTTTCTGGGATAGTGAAAAGTCAGTGATATCAATAGGTTTTTCTAGGTGGGATGATGTACTATCCAGTATGAAATCTGAAAACACCATTGATTGCATTCTTTGTTTTGTTATCTTGTACATGAATCACCAATGCTCCAAACACAACACATTGGAAGTTAAGAATAGTTCTGATCAATAGTTTACCATTTTATTGATAGTTTTTGTAATGCAAACTTAATCCTTTGAAGTAATGTATTTAAGCCATTTGAACAGCACATATAAAATCCTGTCTAATAATCAGTCTGCACAGGGGATAAAAAGCCACTGCTGTAACCTTCAGGTCCTTTGCTCAGGTGCGAGATGCTCTCTGCTTAGAGAGCCTTGGAATTTCTGGAGATGATGAATGTGAACAAAAACCCCCCCAGAACCCCTGCTGATCTCCTTGAGCCCCACCGAATATCACATTTTTTGTGGCATTTTACCCCTTGCCACAGAGAAGGATGTTGCGAGGTGAATGAGATCTCAGCATAACACTCTGTGCAGGTGGCTGGAGGAGGGAGTAGGCTTGGCACTGGTAACAAGGGAGGTGTGGTTTATTTCACTGAGCTCCCCTTATAGCAGGGGGTAGGAGATGGAGGCACCAGACATTGCTGCCTCAGAGCTGCACTCTTCAATATGCAATTATACCATCCCTAAGGGTAAATAGAAGGTTTGTCTGTGAGAAATATTTCTGTAAAATATTTTGCAGCTGTAAAGATAACACTATTCCCTGCCTCTTACTTGGCTGTACAATTTTAATTATGTTAGGGAATCTCTCCTATTTTATATTCCATATATATTTATGGAATAAGCTGTTGGCAAATAGAACATTATTTCAAATAATTTAATGTATTTATTAAAAGAGATTACAAATCTATCCAGGCTATAGTCATTGCACTTAGGGCAACCATTATTGCTATATTATTGTTCCATTTATTTCAAAACTTCTTTGGCAAGGACTGCTCCTCCATGAACAGTGTAAGAAAGAGACTTTCTGCCTGATGATGTGCCCTCCTGTGCGGCAGAGGACTGTGCAGTCCTCTTTTCCTCCCTAGATTCAGAGTAGGGTCACAGCAGAAGAGGAAGAGCCTGATGCACTCTGGCTTAGTGATTTTATTTATGGAACACTGTGTTAGCCCACAGCAGAACAGAGATACAGATACAGCTCCAGAGATGAAGTCACTGAGAAGCTGCAGAGCTGCTGAAGGACATGGGGGCCCCTGTGCATCCCTTGAGGTCTGATGGAGGAACCCAAGGATACCAAAAAGGCAGAACAGTGTTCAGTGAACTGAAAGTGAACCCTGTGTCTTCAAAACCCAAAAGATGAGTGTGAGCAGTGCCTGGCATGTCTCTAGAGCATCTCCCAAAGCATCCCATGCAATTGCTGCCAATAAATGAGGTCTCATTTGCTGTTTAATCAGTATCTAGAGCTTTCTAGTGTTTTTTCTTGGCTTTCACATGGAATGGTCAAGTAAGTAACCATATGTACTGTATTTATTTACATGCAGTAGATTCTGGGTAATAGGCTCCTCGATGGATAGGTGTCTGAAGAAAAGCATGGGTTAAGGAAGCTCTAATGAGTGACACCACCAACATATCCCACTGTTGTTCACACCTGTGTGCCACACCCCAGAGTCACTCCAGAGCCACCACGGCCTTTCCATGACCCTTGTTCTCTCACAGGAGACAGCCCCAGCCCCGTGAGCCCTTATAGTCCTACTCACATGCACCACACCTCTGCACCTCCAGTGCTTTCAATGAACTCATCAAGGTCATAAAATCAATCTTCTTTATAACTCTTAGCAGCATTATAACTGTTATAATATTTTGGGTTCTTCCTACCTTCCAGAATTGCTGCCCCTGCTGCTTGTTTGACACCACGTAACCCGTAAGACATTTTATAGGTTTCCAACCTTTGAGCACGATGGATTAGAAAGGAGGTTAATTATGCATAAGATGGAAAGATTTATGTAAATATAAAACCAATATAATGTATTATTTACATACAGCCTGTACTTACCCTAAGTAACTTCTAGAGAAATCTTGGCTATTGTGAATAGCTCGCACCTCATTTCTGAATCTTAGTCCAGAAAAGGTTGGAGGGCTCTGGCTTCCTTAAGTTGCTGCTAATAATTTCTAGACTAGAGTGTGGTTGTATGAGAACATAAGGCAGATGGGCAACAAACGGGATAAATCTCTATCATTTATTACGTTTGTCAAGTGATCAAAGGTGGTTAACCAGACATTTTCCTCATTGGTTGTTTGCATTAGATATGCATATCTTCTTTCTTACAGAGCCATTTCCGAATATATTTGCAAGGCTATTGATGTCCATTACTTCACTTAAATATAGATCAGAAATACTGACAAATATTTTCATTCAAAGAGTTTGATCATTTTTAGATTACTCTCCATGCTAGTAATTAACCTCAGTCAACACCCTTCCATAGCACTTTCAAACACAGTTCCTAGCAAACATAAAGTTTCATAAATATGTACTAAATAACCTTAAAGCCCTTTATGAATAATTATGAGTTTTTAAGTTTTTGCGAATCTGCATATTAATTCCATTCCATAAATAATACATGAAGCAAAAATCCAGCTTGTTTAGTGTCTGGGGACAGAGGAAGAAAAGGAGGGGATAATTATCAGTTTAATGTGGGAAAATACTTAACCTGAAAGATTATCTTCAAAACTGATGACTCCATAGGTTTGTATATATGTGTGTGTATAAACACACGTGTATAAAAATATATGTATAAAGATGTGTATAGCTGCAGACACAGCTGAGATGTGCCTCCTCTCTGAAAGAACGCTCTCGTTTGAAGCGTGCTACGCTTCTGTCTCTGCTGTGCCATGCTGAGCTCTTTAAGTGAAAAGCAATGTGCAGAGCTTAGCCTCCACACAGCCCCTCTTTTTATAAATGTGCCTTCCCCCAAAGGTAGAAAATTAATGAGAGGCTGCTGACTAAAATTACTATTTTGCCTTCTGTGGGACATTATGGATTTAAAAGATAAGAGAGAGTGCAGCAAGTCCAAAAACAATTTCATTTCATTAATCCCTTAAGTGCCTCGGGATGAGCAGCCCATGTCCAGCAAAGGTGGTGTTACACCAGCTTTTGCTTTGCCTTCTGCACGTCACCCGAGCACGCCTTGTGTGCTCTGCTTCTCGTCTCGGGATGGAAGGCATCCAATAAAAAGATGGAGTGGGAATGATATATGGCTGAATGCTCTTAGACTGACGCTTCCTGGATGCACACTGACAATAATGGGAAACGTACGGGGTTTGCAGAGCCAGCCCACTGCTCAGGCAGGGCTTGAAGCTCGGCTTTTTTTTTTTCAGTTTGTGTTTATGGTAAAGAAAATGTATTTTCTGGTCCAATGTGGTTTTTTTTCCTCCATTAAAAAAAAAAGGGGACTATTATTTTAAAGAACAGAACTCAAGAAGATATTAAATGTTTGCCTTTCTCATAGGACTGTAGCTGTACCTTTGGTAGAAGTGTATTGATTTCTCTAGTTTTATAGCAGTGATTATGTAAGAATATAAACACAGTAAGATTTTTCAGATAACGTACAGTAGATGTGGCTGGAAGATCAATACAGAATTTGTATGTGTGAAACAGAATTTGTGTGTGTGAAACAGTGTCTGTTCCCCACTGCCATTCAGAGTTTGTAGAATCTTTTGGGAGAAAATGATCACATTTAAATTTTATGTATTTAAATAAAGAACTCCATTTGGTTGTTTCCATGTTAATCCACCTACAAAATGAAAATAGTGTTCACTTTTCACTTCAAGTGCTTCAGATCTATTTCATTTCATGGTCCTGTTCAGCGGCTGGTTTGCAGCATAAGAGGCAGTATTTAAACATATTAATTAAAATGAGCCACTAAATGAAAAACCTGTTCCCTTGGGTTTGACACAAAGAAAAAGGAAAAAAGTAAGAAAACTAAAGTGATACAAGAATTCTGAGAGCTGTAAGTGCAACACCTCATTCTGCAGTGTGGGTGGCACAGAAGCTGCCTGGGAAGTGTATTAGACACTAAGTGATGGGAGCTGGTAGCACAGGAGGTTGGCCAACAACCTCAAGAGACTACTGCAAGCCTATCCCAGTCCATGGATGAGTCCTCCTGTAAATCTCTGCACCTCTTTCCCCAAGCAGGAGCATCCTCCAGGCGGCAGCAGAAGCACCCTTGGCAGCTGGGTGACCCTGCTCACTGGAAAAGAGCAGTGCCAGTGCTCTCTACCCCTCTCAGAGTGACCTGTGGTAGCAAAGCTCTGCTGTGTAACCTGCTTAAACCTATTTAATCAGCTTGGCTCATGCAGTCAGTAATAAAAGTGATTAGGTGAGTAGCTGTGCCACTATGTCAGAAAGGCTGATAACCTCTGGCTGGAGAATGGTGAAAAATAGGGGAATTCAGGCCGCCCTGCAACCACAGCAGAATATATACACACAGAGGAAATCACCACACTCCACTCTTACACCAGCCCTTGCTTTTGTGTGTACATGGAAGAAGCAGAGGAAAAAGGACCCCACAGAAGTGGCTGAATCAAAAACTCAACCTGAAGCTGCTCCAAAACTTTCTGTGAGTGAGGGAGGGACTTGTAGAAGTTTTAATGGTGCTGTGTCTCTTCCCTGAAAGTCTGTTAATTAATCATAAAGACTCAGCTGGAAATAGTTTCTGTAAAAAAAATATGGAGCAACCCAAATTTGTTTTCGATTAGACATGGGACACAGATTTGAATGAATTCTTTTAAAAGCCACTATTACAGTTGTTTGGGAATCTGTCTCCCTTGTAAACTGAGAGGTCATTAGGAATTTATAAAGTAACTATTTTTACTGCCCAGGGAGAAAAAAACAGCCCATGAAATATTTAATTGTTGTTGCTGTGTCTCATGGAATACAAGACTTCTTGTCTGTGAAGTGCTTTGTGTGGATACAAACCTGTTGGTGAGTAGTTTAAGCTAATTTTTCTGTGTGCTGGACCCATAAATTCATAGACTTTAGCATGAACTCAGCAGCAGCCTATGTTATTGGTTAAACTATTTTCATCTCAAACCCACCCTAAATCCCCAACAAAAATAGTAGGCCAGATGCCCAGACTGCAGCTAGAGACCCTCATTAGGCATCATTTGCATCCTATTAACCACTGAGCTGTGGGTCATTCGCTGCCTGTCAACCATTCAAGTCATTTCTTTTGTGTTAATTAGTAGAGAAATAAGGAGTTAATGAAGATCTTATGATCTGTGATGATTCATCTTTGTTGTTTCAAACGAATCCCTGCTCTCTGAGCACTCCAATGAGCTCCTACACACCAAGTAATACAAAACTAGTCAGAGGGAGCTTACGGCGGCCTTTGGAGTGTTGTTCTCCAGGGACCTTTTGCATGGTGGGCTTTGTTAGCTAAAGATTAGAAGGAGTTAATTGCTTCAAGATTGCTGGCAGATTAGGTTACAGGGTGTGTTGTATCTGTGTAAGCATATGTCAGGTCTAGTTAAAAGATAGAAGATGCTTATTTTAATAAAAGTATGAAAGCAAGAATTAATTTGTCACTATAGCAAAAATCTTACTTCTGCTCTTAGTTTGAGCACTTGCAGATAAATGCAGTGCTGGCTGTGCTCTTGCCTTCTCAAAACGGGAGAGCACAGCTCTCTGCTGGACTGCATGGCTTCCCGGGCTGGAACCAGGCTTTTGTCAGGCTTTTGCCAGGCTTTTTCTATCCCTGTTTGAAGAGGGTAGAGCAAGGCTGCATTGCACAGCCCACATCTCCCGTGGCTCCTTGTCCTCTCCCTCTGAGGGGATGAGGGCTCGTGAGCCAACTGAGTGGTTTGTTAAACCTCCCCCCCCGGAAAACTTTTTCCTGGAATGTAGGAAAATCCCAAAACCCACATTCCGAAACACCTGGGACCTGAAGCCTCACATCCCTTGCACTGGGATGATGAAATCACTTGCACAGGGTCTGATTTGCTCCTGCTCCAACAAAGACAAGAAACTCCCACAACCTGAGGTGAGCGTGTTCAGGTTTGCTCTTCCTTCGGTGGCCATTGGTCCCTGTCACTCCAGGGAGTTGCTGGTGCAAGAGCTTTCCCAGGCAGATTCTGTTGGTCCTAGAGATGGCTGGAAACTCCTTTTTTTCAGACTCTTAATTTCAAAAATAACAAAACAACAAACAAAAACATTCCCCAAAGCAATTTCCACAAGGCTTAAAGAAAAAACTGTTCCACATGCACACCAGCCCTGATACTCAGGGATATTTATTTTTTCCAATGGGCAAATAAGCTTGAAAGTTTTATTTCTTTGTCTTCTATTTGCTTCCTGTGGAGCAGAGACAATGGATCAAGAACCAGGTTGGAATGGCTGGAAATGTAAATCCACCTTCTCTCTCCAGTGTTTTGCTGCAGGCTGCTACTTCCAACAGCAGGAACATTGGACTATGCATGGACCTTCACCATTTCTGTCCTGAATGTACACTAAAGTAAACCCAAGATACAATATTCTGGGCTTTAAACCAAAGCAGGTCAATAAAGATCAACCTCTTGATGTGGAGGACAGCTGCTGCTAGTCTTGCCATTCTGGCAATAACTTCTGGAGAGAGCCTGAGGTGTTCCATATACTGATCTTGTGCAGAGCCTCTGCTGAAGTTCTCAGCAACATTCTGAAGGCATCAGAAGCTGCTTCAGGACAAGAGATAACTGCTCCTCATCTTCCTACTTGCTCAATCTGTGACTGGTACTTCAGCTCTTCCAGAAAACTTTATTTAAATTTAAAAAAATTAAAAACCCACCTGAAATTAATTATTTAGGTTTGCCAAATATTTTGAAAGTTTTTATTTAGACCTTTTTTTCCCACTGTGGGTCTATCAGGTGGAAAATAAAATTAATTATTTGTTCAGCACTATATTAAAGTGCCTGTGAATGATGAGATGTGTTTGAGCAAAGAAGAATATCCTAAATCTCAGGATGTGTCTGAAAAAAAACCCACCACTCACTCTCCTCTGGTTTAGCTCTCATGGTGCATCAGTTAGAAATAACCATTTTCTTGCCTGTGAAGAAGTGCTGGGCAAATTGCAAAGATATATCTGGTGAGCACTTTTTACAAACTATTCTGAAAATTGTATGTAATTCATGTCTTCCTGGCTGAAAGAAAAAAAAAACAAGAGTCAGATATTTGGCTTATCCTAAGTCTATTCCTCATTTCATGGGTAAAGGGCTGGGGAGGGGAGGCAGGAGAGCAGCAGAGCTCAGTCCCATCCCCCAGCACCTAGAGGTGGACACAGGACCAGGCATCCCTGTGCCCTGCAACATTCATTGCTCCGAATGAAGAGACCTTTTTCACCCTTTTGCTGTTAAAAGGAAAAATCCTACCTTGTCCCCACACACAAGAGGTAAAAAGGACAGCCAGTGTGATAAGGGAAAGGTGGCTGTGCCTCTTGTGCAGCTTCAGAGAGCTGGAGAAGATGGGGATGTAATTGCAGGTGGATTGATCAGAGGAATCAGGGAGAGAGAGCAGGGGACGGGGTGGGAATGGAGATGCAGCTCTAACACACAGTCCAGTTCCTCTCCAAATAACCACAGCTAAAGCCAAGCAAGTGCAGGGCCACTCTGTGAGCATCCCTTAAGTCTAGCCCAGGTTTCACTGCCTGCAGCAGCAGAGTGACAGCTACAGTGGTTTTTTTCTTCTCCTGCGACATCAGTCAGAAAGAGCCGGCTTTTGTGTGGGGGCAGGAGTGGGGGAAGAGGCACAGAGAGAGAAGAGGGAAAAAAAAATAAGCAGAAGTAATTTATTCGGGATCTTTGAGAGGATAATAGCCAATTATTTGTTTATAACACTGGTTAAATTTTCATTAGGCAGATTAATGGAATATCATGTACTGTCAACATTGGACTGAGGGGTGGTCTGTAAGAGATAAACGGGCAAACAGTCGATGTGTCTCCCTGAGTAAATTAGTTTTTGCTTTCCTGTTTTTCATATGAAAATGGAAAGGTGGACAAGGTGGTGCATTTTAAAACAGGTCTCAAGATGGGCCAAATCAGTTAAATATGAAAGCAATTCTGGTAATAAATACATTATAATAACTTAGCATCGTGCCTATCATTTTGATTTCATGAAAGTCTGGGATAATGTAGATTTTTAACCTGCTCTCTTAATACACATTTCCTCTTCCTGAACTTCAGCGTTTCTTGCTGTGAGGTGAAAGCATATTACTTTTCTTTGCCTGATTTTTCTGTGTAATCTGTTCAGTATTACAGCTGGTAAGTGCTAGAGGCTCACAGCTCTTTCTTGTGAATTCTGGTATTATCATACTGGATAGCATGAGCAGTCCCCTCTAAGTACTGTTATTATCAGCATCAGAAATCCTGAGTACTTATGGTTGCATATCCTCCTCTTTTGAAGTCAGAATATTTCTTAACATATTAGCCTGGGATTTTCAGACAAGCCACGGAGAGGCAGACACCCAAATTTCAGTAGGAGTCCACTTAGCCTCTTGGAAAATCCCAAGACACTTCCTAGAAAAACATCATCACCTTAATTTGACTTCAGAGCTCTGCTCTGCTTCTCTTGGTGCTGCACGGGCAGGTGGAGAAGAGAGGTCCTCTCCAGTGAGCACAGCTCTGGAATGCACAGCAGCTTTAAAAGACTCCCAAGACGTTTCATTCAGACTTGACCACTAATAATTGCAGAGCACAAAAACAACCTCTTGCTATAAGGAATGGAAAAATGTTTATTTCTGATGGCATTTTATAATGGCACTGCCACGTAGGTTTCCGTTCACAGACAGCACTTGGTGACATTTACTCTTTTGGGTCACAAGTCTGCATCCTTTTAAGGCTGTGTAAATATTACAAGAAAAATATTCATTCTTATGCTTCTTTAAATTGCAGTTTTAATACACATTTCTAGAAAAAATGATCTGATACTTTGTTTACAGAATCCCCAAGTACTTACATGACATGTTAATAAAAACTCTTGGACGTAGTGAGGTGACAACTCATACATCTCACTGCTACCCTGACCTTATTGAAGGATCTGTAAGGAAGCAGAGATGAGAATTAAGTAACAATGTGTGGCACAGGTTTGAAACCATGTTCCTTGGGTTTGTTTTTGCAGCCTTTGGAAGTCAATTTGCTTTATTTTCATCGTTATATTTTTCATCTGCCACACAACCTGGGAGCTTCCCATGTGTCAACAGAAGGAGCAGCAGCAGCAGCCTTGCCCATGCCATGACAGTGTCTTCATACTGACCTTGAGGGATAAGAAAGTTCACTCCAGATTTTTAAATGCATTGTATTATGTCGTGGACTATGATTTTCCCCAAGAAGAATGTGTTCATTGATATGTATAAGGTGTTCCTTCACATGTATAATGTGTTTCTGATCTACACATGGTTTCTACATGTTTGATAGCTTTAAGTGTGGTTTATCCCCTTCCTTTCAAAAACTGAAAGGAAACCACAGTTTCAAACCAAGGTTTTAGTTGAGATCCTTATGTTGGATTTTCTTGTATATAAACAGATTCCCTGGTCCTGCAGGGTTTTCACTTGGGACCAAGGTGATTGAGACATACTTAGGAATTTAACTTTTTAATTTTTTTTTTTTACACAATGAAATGACAATTTTAAAACATTCCATTATGACTGTGTCAGAAAGTTACAATAAAAGCAGACATATTCTAAAATGTACATTTAACTTTAGGATGAATTGAATCAGAACAAAACCAGAGTGGCTAGTGAAATATTCCTCTTGAGCACAAACCTGTTTTTATTAATATCAAGACATCCCTGAAAAAAAACCCAACAGCATCTTACAAGAAAAATCAATTGAAAAAAAAATCAGCAAATGTGACAGTGTTGAGAAACATACACTGTTACGAAGACAGATTTTTTTCTCATATGACCCGATCTGATGTGATAATCCACTAGTTTCAAGTGACCCTATTTCCCCTTGGCCAGTTTAAATCTTGCCTACTTCCAGGAGGAAGCCTTTAATTACACCCCTGAGTAGTGTAAGTGAGATCAGAAGAGATCCCTGACAGCAATGCCCTAAGAACTGTGCCAGTGCTGCTAGGAAGTATATTTTCTAGTTTTTGTTCTCCTTTTTACTGAAAGTGGTGGCTGTGATGTGGCTGTGATCTATGCTGGAATCTTTAAGGAGTTAAAATGTTTGCAAGCAAAGTTATGGACGTCTATAATGAATGGGATTATCTGTACTACTCATCAGTGCAGAAAGAATAGCACTAATAATACAAGTAAATTCTCATCTTGCAGATGTTTCTCTGTTTCATCTTGGAAGTGAATCTGTGCACTCATAAATCTTGCTTTGGTTTAAAACCAAAGAAAGAATTAGCATTCTAGCAAGTCCTTCTCCACAGAGTGACATTCATCATTTTCAATGTAAACAAAATGTTGCAAGAACTGATAGGCTTAATTTTTCTTGTATGAGTTTAAAAGATGTGTGAGTTTTGAAGGGGAAAGAAAAAAAGAGAATTAGTATGTAATTGTTTTAAAATGCTGTAAAGTATGAAGTCCATTCTGCAAAGAATTCCTCAGAGGCATGGTAGCAGCAAGCAAAGGTGATACTCCAAAACTGCCAGGAGCAGTTTTGTTATAGTTCCATTGAAGAACAATATTTGCTAAGAAAGGAATTAATTCTCTCCCTGTATCCAGAGATTCTCCGTTTATGTGAGTAGAAGGTATGCATGTGTTTATATGGAGGTATCTCTTTTCCTAACAAATAGTCCAGATGATAAGCTCATAAGGATTTTGTGGAATATTTATCTTTCCCTTGCTTGTTGTGAGCCAAACTTCTCTCACAAGGCATATAATTAGCAAAACCATCAAAGCAGACATATTGTCAGCAAGGGTCCTTCATTTCCACAGCATTCTTCCAAAACCTTCCATTTTGGGGGGGTTGGGGGTGGAATTAAAAATCCCACCCATAAGGGTGAGTCTGAGAGATTCAATTTGTCCACAGAGATATCTGCCATTTCAGAGGATGGCAAATTTCCACCTCCTTGAATGAACAGGTCTGCTTTCACTGAAGGACTAATGAAGTCTGACCCCCTATTAACTATAAACGGAGACTCAGTTTAGTTGGGGTTTTTAATCATGTTAATGCAATTTATCTAACGCATAGGGAGACTAATCTCCACATTTCAGTACATTAGTCAAAATGAGGTGGTCTCTATACCATTCTGGGATTAGCAAATGTACTAGGACATGCCTTTTTCCTCGGATGCAATTTTGTCCTTTCAGGCCAACATCATTAGTGCTCCTTACCTGCAGTACTCACAATAACCAGCAACAAATTGTATGGTAGCTGAGTCTTTTAAAGGAGACTAAATCACTTAGGCTCCCAAATCCCATCAAAGGACAGTTGTGCTTGGTCCCTCGTCGATCTTAAATCCCTTTGGAAATCCCACCATTAATTCATTCAAAAGGATCAAATATGTCCTGTAAAACAAGAGCCTCAGTAGATCTTCTGGTAGAAGAACCAAAAGAATAAAGCTACTTTCCAGTGAGTCCCAGACTACTTTCCTTCGGAGTTGGCCTTGTGAGATCTCCTGGTGTGCTATCATACATTAGTTCCATTTAAAACAACTGATAATATCCCGAGACTCACAGATAAAATCTCTCCTTCCAGTTATATTTGAGCCTCTGATGGCCAAATTTGGCAACTCAGTTTTAAATACAACACCTAGAATGTTAACAAAATATGTTTCACGAGGCTGGTAAAGTGGCTGCTTTATATTTCAAAGCCGTTGACTTCAAAGGCTGCTTGGATTGTGTGTGTGTGTGTGTTTTCTTTTAAAAATCTTCATACTGTTTCTGTCTTTTTTTCTCACTATCAAATAGATCATTACATTTTCAACACTTAAGGACAAAAATTCTTCTCTCAGATCTGCGCGGCAGATCTTGACAGTAATATTCAGCTCTTCCCCACATGCAGGGAACTCCTGTTGACATCAAGGAGAGAAACAGAGACATGTGCAGGTAGGTCTGAGGAGAATGCACAGAGACCCTCTGGCCAAGGTCTGCTGGGGAAATCTGACCCTCATTTTCCAAAATATCCTCAAGCCCTGGGATTTTGGTGGCCAGTTTTAGCATGTGCCCTTGGGGAGCCATTGAACACGCGTTTGCTGATACCATCTGCACTCAGAATTTCAGCTGCACTGCTCAGGGCCTCATTGACGCTCCCTGACATTCACCTGCATATTACCCCCATGTCACCAGGCTTATTTGTGATGAGCAGCAGATTTGATTATCCACATCACCCCATTAGTTGGCCGTGCATTTAGGAAAAACCTCTAATTTTTTTCCTAGTTTTTCTTAGTGATGGACCCTGCACTGAATGTTTGCCATGAACCTTGGCATTGGGAAGCTCATGTTCAGGGTTGTGTTTCTATCCCACAAACTCATTAATAACATGAACTCTGTGTCAAGTGTCAATTGATAGCCAAGGGAGGGAATATTTACTTGTTGATTGGTTGTGTTTGGACGTTTGGGGAAGGTTTCACTTCATCTTTATTAATGCTACTGAAGTATTTGTAGGAGAGGAGAAACTTGGGCAGAGAGCTACTTATTGCACTTCAGAATGCCAGGAGGTTGATGCTGCTCTCCACTAACATGCAAGGCTTTGTTTCATTTCTCTTTCGAATTTTACCATGAACGTATTTCCAGAACTTTTCTAAGCATCTTTTTTTTCCTGTCTCTTCAAACAGTGGAAACAAATCCAATGCCAAAAAAGGTCAAGTATGAAAAGGAATAACTCAGCCATGTTAAAATGTCTTCCCCCAAGCCCCAGCTACCATGGAAAAGGATTAGCCATTTAAATGGGCTGATTTTTTTTTTTAAAAAAAAGGTGTTAGGATAGATTTTTTCTTTCACTTCTCATTTCAATCTTCCATTGTGTATGTTTGATGAATAGCACAATTAGGGTGAATAAGTTAAGTAAGGCAAATAAGGCCATGGTTAACTTAACTAGTTATATGATTAATTCTTTGCTCTAGCTGTTTTACTCACATGGGAATGTTCGTATGTTTGTTATGAAACACATATTCATAATCAGTGGTTCAGCTATTTAAAGTTGTAAGGTTTTTATTTATATAAATGTACATCTGTCGTCAAACAGAGCAGCTTAAAGGGAATCTTGCTGAGAACAAAATTCATACCAAGATCCAAGATGATGAAGAATCAGTCCTTAAATAACCAGAGGTTTTTAAGTGCTGGTGCAAACATTTCTCAGACATACTCTAATGACTTCTGTATAGAACTTCTGTGAAGAACAACTGCACAGAATTTTGGTGTCATCATCTCTCTGTTGCGGCCATCCCCTCATGATGGGTTTTTTCTGTGCGCGTTAAAGGGAGAACAAAGAGCCTTGGGGAATTTCACCTTTGGGAAATTTCATCCAAAGCTGCCCTCCAGTGAACACAAACCCTCTCTGAAGCTTTGCAGGAACCACTCCTGAGCAACAGCTCTGCACTGGAGCTGTTGTCCCCGCAGCAGAACCGTAAATCACAGAGTATGGGCTGCCATCTCCCAGAGGACATGTAAAAGCAAACATATCCCTGCATTTCCTGTACACATGTATGCAGGCCCCCAAGCCCACACCAGAGCAGAGAGCAGTGAAGGGGACTGGAGACACAGCCAGTGCTGACTTCCCCTCCCTACACTCAGGCTCACAGTTTAAGTTCCTGTGTGAGATGTTTTTCTGCACTGATTTGTCCCCGCAGCCAGCTACCAGCACATAGGAATATCAGGATATTCAGTCTGTTAAACTGCTTTTGGCCCTGCTCAGGAAGAGAAAATTTACCACATTCTGTCAAATCCTTATACTAATATTTGTGTAAACAGAGGAGGAAACTCAGGATGTGTAATTCAACCACATAAGAAGATCTTTTTCTGTGTTTTTTCAGGATAATGGGAAGATTCACAATAATCTGTGACCATCCAAAAGTGTCTGAAGAGCATATCTGGCCCATTTCCACAGACTTGCCTAATTATGCATACAAAAGAAATATATTCCTGTGCTGCAAATCAATGTATGCCTTTCAAAAGAGGCTAGTTTGAATTCCAAGTTTTTAGTGATACCTGATGATCTATTTACACACAAACTTTCAAAACTTTAATAGCAAAAAAACCCTGACCTGATGGGTTTTTCTTCCAAATTAATTATTGGAAAAGTATCTCTGTCTTCACCCATATCTTCTGTTTTCTCTGCATGCTCATGACAAGTTAAAAAGGAAGATCGACATTTCCTTGTATTTTAGAGCTGACATGAAAAGTTACCCAAAGTTTGCACACCTAACTTTCAGAATACCAGCAGACAGAAAGAATTATGTCTGATATCACTAATTTCTGTTGGACAAGCACTGCTGAACTGTGCTGGCACTCACTGGCATTCATGAGCAGCTCGCTTCAGCTATAGGGGTACCGCTGATGTTTGGGGGATATTTTGGAGGCTGGATTGCCTGCGAATTTTAAGCTTTCCTGTGCAATGGGGAAAAGCAGGGAAGGGATTCTCACAGAGGCAGGGCTGGCTTGGGACCTGTTGTCTGGAGGTGCAGCCCACTGTCTGCAATGGGCACCCGTGGGGAGATGGGATTTGGGGCTGAGGCCAGCCCCACTGTCACACTCCTGCATCCAAGGTGTCCTTTCCCAAGGTGGACTCTGTATGGAAGAAGAAGCTATACCTCCAACAGGCTGTGGGTGCCACTTCCCAGGGAGAGCACACAGGACTCTCAGTCTCTGAGGTTACTCTTTTCATTTTAATTTTGGAACTTGGGTGTACTTTTTATTGTTACGATTGCCTGTCAGAACATTTGAGAAATGCACACCCCCCTCCCAGAGCTTTAGGATCAAATGGAAAACTGAATAAATCAAAGTATTATTGATGATGGATTAAGACCATTTCCGGCAGATTTAATCTCCTCTCACTGTGCATCTGTTGAAGAGGGCTCTGTTATCCTTTTGGGCATCTTTTAGGTGTATTAATTAATACCAGCTATAACTGGTACCAGCTGTTACTGCTACTCCTCTCTGCTGAGGGGAGCCCCCCTGGCATTTGCCCAGCCCTTGGGATGAACTTGGTCTCCCTGACAGTTGTTAGGGATGCAGGAGGAGGACATGTGCTGGAGTGATCCCTCTGTTCCTGCAGAATGGGTGTGTGAGGTGGGATGTGGCCATAACCCCTCTCCTGACACACATGCTATCATACCATATTAAAGCATACATTACCTCTAAACATGAGTAATGGCATTTTTTGTGTTAGTGCTCCATACATTTCACTTATAATTTAAGACTATTATGAACTGGACTGATAATCAGTCAGAGCTCTGGAATAGCTCCTGAACTATTGCAGAAGTAAAATATTACAGGGCTATTTCAACCTGGTCAGACAGTATCTTTCTTCATACAGCTGGTACTGCCTTTTCATTCTGCAGCAAAGTGTCTGAGGTCAGGGACTGCCTTCCTCTTTGTCTGGTCTCTATTAACTCTCTCTGGAAAAAGCTGTCCCTCCAACAGATATTTTCCCTCCAGCCTGCCTTTTTGGGACTGATCCTTTGAATTTCACAGAAACAAGCTGCTGCAGCTTTTGAATGAACTTGCTGCTATTTTCTCTCACTCTCTCCCTCTTCCAGCTGGTAAGTGTTAACTCACATTGCCTTTCCTTGCAGGTTTTCATTTCTTATTCCTGGGAAGTACATTTTCACATGGGGGGAAAAGAAAGATCCCATAAGTCCTAGCAAATCCATTTAAACACAGATGTAGCCATTTTATGGTTGTTGCTATGACAGTTTGGCAAAGGTTGTGCATACTGTGAAACCCATCTTCTGAGGAGAGAGAGAGACCCACGGATGAGCAAAGGCAGGAGGAAGGTGGAACCCAGCCTCATCCACGCTGTTTGTTTGGGAGGGAAAGGAGAATGTGGAAGGAAGCTCTGCCCATGGTGTTATCCCTTCCACTACACCCAGCAGCATATAAATGGCCCTCAGGGTCACTGAAATCATAGAACAGGATTGGCTGTTGGAATGGGAAGATAAAAAGGAGAAGATTTTTGGGGTTTTCTTGGTTTTTCACCAGAATTTAGCACAGACTAGTAGGGAAGCATTGTAAGTCTACCAGAGAACATCTCCTGTCTGAAAGTAGTGTTTTAATCCAGGTAGGGCTGCACATGGTTCAGCCCTTCATGTAGACATGGACATGGCATGTCCAAAAATAATTTTTGTATCTCACAGCACTGCTAAAAACCCTCGTTCATTAAGAGTAAGGGCATATTTTGTGAACTGTGAGGTAACCCCTGCTTGATAATTCCTTTTTCTATTATGATGTATTTCTCACTGCAAATAAAGCTCAAGAGGAGTCAAAGGCCCCTTTCAGAATTCCTAGGGAAGCGCCATTCCTATCTTAAGAAATCATCACTGAAAATCAAAAGTAATATATACCAATTAAAAAAAAAATAAAATAAAACAAACCAAACCCAAAAGATGTATTAAAGAGTCCTAAAGGTAGGGTGGATGTGCTTCAAGCTCAGTGCAATAAATGCAATTTGTCATGGCTACTTTGCTTTCTGTTGAACAGTTGTGTGAATTTTTTTACTCTTATATTGGATTTATGTGAAATCTCATCTTGACATAATTTCTAAATTTTAGTTAAAACCTGAAAAATGTCAAATATTAAATGTAAGCCAAATACTAAAATATGAGTTGGGACCAAATTAAATCTTCGGTTATTTTTTAAAGATACTTTAGGAAATAGTCTCAAGATATAAATTTATCATTGTACTATTTACAGTATAGAAAACATTTACATACACAGAAAAAATGTATTCTCCCTGTTAAAATTAAGCTGTTGCAGGGGTGAATTTGGTCCAGCAGGGTTTAAGTTATTCCTAACACAATCAGAATATCAGGAGTCTTTTTTTAGCAGCATTCGTCTCATAAATGGATAACTTTGTTACTATAGGATTTATAATACCTTTCTACATTTCATATATATAGCACAAAAGATCCCAATGCAGCATCTCCTTTGATAGCCTATTATACCTGACATGAATTCCCTAGCACATCTTGTTAGGGAAATTTTTCTTATGTGGTAGATTTTCAAATTATATTTACAAAATATACAAACACCAAATGTGTCTGTAGCTTAAAAATGAATATAAACTAAGGAGCATACATTTAAAGACAATTGCAATCATTTTGAACAGTATTTGACAGTATTTCAGGATATTTAGCCTGGATTTAGTCCTTTCCCTGAGAGGGCAGCATTGCTTTGCCCTGTGCAAGTGAGGAGCACAGCACAGCCCCAGGGCAATGCAATGGATGCAGTGATTGTGTTTGAAAGTGTAAGGTGACATGGAAAACTGTAGGGAGAGAGAGGGACATCACCTTGACAGCTGCCATCCTCTGGTCACCAAATTCTCGTGGTCCTTCTGGTCCCTGCACCCACCTGTGCCCCCTGCATCCTCCAGCATCAGGGGGCCTGGCTGGACAGCCCAGGGCAGGCAGGACATCTTTCTCCTCCTGCCTGGGAGGAACACTTTCAGCATCCCAAACTTCCTGCCACCCCTTGACATCCTTTCCCACGCAGATGTGTTGAGAAATAGGAAGGAATAGAAAAATCACCTGAGGGCTGATAGGTAAAGGGAGGAATACACCCAACAAATGCTGTCACTCGTCTGAAAGCTCTTTAGGGACTGCCAGGTCTAGAGAGGACAAGGATTAGTTTAACTCTAGTCCCCTGTGGTATGAATCCCACCCTGGTGAGAGCAGGGACCACAGAGGGTGGTGTGGGAAGCAGAGGTGGTACCTGCAGGGTGTGGCCCTGCATCCCTGCCTGTCCCCCTCCCCGTGCAGCCAGCGGTACCGCTCCTTTCAAAGGCAGCATAGCTCCAGGCAAACCTGCTTTGCAGATTGTTTCCATCCCGTGCTCCCCATGGTTCTGCCTCTGTCTGTGCCTTGTAGATATAGTAACTTTGCAGCTTGTAAAGATTTGATTGCTCTCCCACCCCCTCCCCCTACTCCCTCCTTAAATCAATGATTGCGTGTTACAGGTATCGGGGAGTGTAGTCACACGGCAAAAGTGTCTGTGCCAGATCCTCCTGCAGGACTGAGGACGAGACCCCATCCTCCTCATGGTGAGCTCTTACAAAGGACCAGGCCATGCAAAGTCAAAGGGAAGTCCAGACATCCAAAGGCTGAATGTTCCTGGTGTTCAGTCACAGAGGCGCCCCGCTGAGATAAAGAGCGAGATGCTGAAACAGCCAGTACCTGGCTGGCACCTCCACACATTACCATTGCAGAAATGTTTACTAACAATAAATAGTAATAATGAGATTTTATTACTTCCTGACTCCTAGTCTTACCTACAGTCCCCCAAGAAAAAAGCCATGCGTCTTGGAAGAGCTCCAGTGGGAAACGCGGCGCAGCTGCTGCGCAGAGGGTCCCTCAGAGCCCATTACCTGCTGTACCAACCTCCGCAGTGGCTTGAGCTAAGCACAGGCTCTACTTTAATGCAACCATTTTCCAACTTCTCACGCTCCAGCTGTCTGAAAAGGAGCTGAAAAAAATCCCTTCTCTCCCTCCCTCCCACCACACACTTGCACAGCAGCTGGAGTTCCCTGTGGTCCCCATGCTCGGAGAGGACGCTGTGGCAGAACTGGACCTACTGGTCTGAAACTGTTTCGTGAGAAGCCAGGCTGCTCCCCCACTCTCTGAAAATCCAATTTCTTTTTTCAGTTTTTCCTGCTTGACTTCTCCCACTTTTTTTCCCTCAAACACGCAGCCCTGCAAAATGTGCATTTTTTGTGCTACAAGCAATTTCTCGCCCGGCCTGTGAAGGAGTGGACACCGAAAGGTGGGTTTGGGGTTGTTTTTTAGAAAATCTCCTCACACACAGATCTCTTGGTACCCAGATCCATGCGCAGTACCCCTAGTTACTCCTGACCAAGACTTCTGCTGATAGACACTTGGAACTAGGCTTTGGTCCACCATATCTTGGATTGTCAGGTCCTCCACACATACTTGACTTTCAGAAGGAATTTCAGCAAACACCAACAAGCAAGGAAACAAATCCTTTCTTCCTGCAGCAGACAGGGAATGTAAAAGCTCAAGGACTGCAGCTCTCCAGTTGATACCTTGTTATGCCAAGTTGGAGCACAGAGCAAATTTCTTACAGTCGAGTTATAAACCCCCTGAAAATAGGTTTTATTATGGAAATGCAGACACAACCATGGCTATAGCAACATGAAAGGCTCTGTTATAATAATGCTTATATCCAACTCTTTGTGCACAATTGGCATAGAAAAGTATTTGATTTTTGTCGGTTTTTTGCTGGTACATGTCAGTGTCACTTCACAGTTGGTCTCAGTTTATAACAAAATGCATAAAAATTGTTAGTAATCCTCATTTATAGCTAGGGTCTGAGAAGCACCATCTCAGACATTACTTTACCTATCAAACATGGCTAAAACAGCTATTGACATTTGGAACACTATTCCTGGAAGCAAAGATGTGATGTTCATAGTTAACTAAGCAGAATGTCTACTGAGTTTAGTCTCTCACACTGTAAAGCATTAGGCTGACTGAGCAAGCCTTGATAATCAGTTTGTTTCAGACAAGAAGGGAAAAAAAGAGAGGAGAAGGGGAGAAAATCATGAAGGGAATCAGTCTGAGACACTCTGCTTTGCTGTAAGTTCAAATGCTCTGCATATTTTCAGAATCCTGAGATTTCCCTAAAAAATACCCTCATGTTTATATTTCTGTTTTTCAGTTAAAAACAGGAAGGAAAAGAAATAGAGGGATTTGATTGTGCTCCTATAGTTTCCACCCCTTAAAGAAAGTTAGGCTTTTATGGAAAGCTGTGGCCTACTCTGATCTTTGGGGGGGAAAACAGTCCAAATTCTAATAAGGAAATATCCTGCAAATCAGAAGAAAAAAACAGCTCTCCTCAAATTTTTAGTACATTTTTGTAGAGTCACGCTGCCCTAAAATCTCCAAATGTACCAATTTCATTTCTATGGATGGAAAGTGCTTTCAAAGGGTCATGTTTTGCTTAAATTACTCGAATGACTCAGTTCTGCTTAGTTCATTGCATTGAGCCCCACTGTGGGAGCAAGATTATCACTATTCAGCCACATCTTCACCTTGAAAGCAATCCCTCACCTGTGCCCATCTATTTTCCTAAAGCAGTTTTAATGACCAGAAGCAAGAATCTCTGTTTCACAGGGTCAGCCACTCAGACATCCCCACATTGCTCTGTAGTAACTTTAGCAAATTTGTTTTGTTTTCCACAACCCTGGCACCTCAATTCACTAAGCATCAGCATTCCAAATACAGTTAAGATAATAGAATACTTGGAGATAACTTTTGTTTGTTTGTCCTTAATCTGAATATCCCTTCCACTCAATGGGTTGATTAATGATTACATATAAAATAAATAAGTTTATATGGCTATTTTACACATGAGGTAGTTTAGGATGTCACAGGAAACAAATGGAACACATTCTGAAAAAACTAAAAAGTGTAAAAATGTACCCTTTTGATATTTTACATATATTTCTCTTTTTTTTTCCCCCCATACACCTCAGGATGTGTGTCCAGCTGGAGAAAGCCAAACAAGTGCCATGTGTTTGTAATACACACATAACTGTATTGGCTCTTCTGCTGCTGTTGTGGAGCTCTTGGAGATACTCTGCACAAAATATAAACCTCTAAAGAGGAATAAAAAGTTTAAATGTAAATTTTGTGGTGAGATCATGTTGCCCAGGCCAATTTGGATTGCCTTCTCATTTTGATGCTCGGCTTCCATAAGAGCTATCTAAGAACAAGTACTAAATTTTATCCAGTTTTTAAAACTTCACATCATATTTACAGTATTATTACCTTGCATATACTCTGGCTGGACCAAGAGGTAACATTGTCTTTATTTCCTGACTGGAGAGAGAAAAAACTAAGGCCTCACATTTTCAGAAGGGAGAAGCCTTTATGAGTATGAGATGCACAGCTATTATGAAGCTAAAAATTGGGATTTGCCTGGTGGGCATCTGGTCCTCAACCAGCCTCACTCAAAGCTATTTACAGAGGCTTAGAGGAATTTCCAGCAGTCTTTTCACACATAGATAGTTTGTAATAGTTTGTTGTTTGGGATCCTGGATTGTGTATTCTTCAGTTTCCAATGATTTGTTGTGACAGTACTTAAAGGACTCATGAGTGATTCTCTGCAGGCAACTAAATGAATAGCATATTGCCATGAGCAAAGGTATTTTTACTGTTCTTCTGCTGACTTTCATGTTTACTTTACAGCTGTGTTATTTAATATGCAGATTCTTTCTTATTATTTTTTTTAATTGGAATAACTGGTTCTGTCAATTTTTGAACCCTCCCAAAGGGAGGTGGTAATGTGGAGTCTAAGTGGGAACAATGTTTTATTTGGTGTTGGAAGTTTTGTCTGCTCATTATCTGCAGGGATTTGTCTCTTACAGACTTGTTTGGATTTTTTTTAGCTTTCCATTATTTGACTCATTTCAGCAGCGAAGCAATTAATATTTGTCTGAACAGTTTCCATCAAAATTGTCCTTTTATTTAATTCCTAGGATTTTCTAGACACTCAGCCAGTCTGTTTCCTGATTTTTATAGCCTAGTTTATTGCTATTTGCCTAAGAATCTGTCCTTTTTTCCTGATGCTTATTGGTCGCTGATCATATTTAATTTATTGCCACTTCCTTGTTTTTCCATCATATTTGTTGACGTAGTTATGGCTGGAGTTACAGGCACACAACCAGTAACGCAATTAGGGAATACTTTGTCTTTTGGCTAACCAAAAAACGTCACTACAAATGATTAATAGATGAAATATAGAAAGTGTAGCATTTCAAAGTTTCCAAAATGTGGAATATTTTACAATTCAGCCGAGTCATCTGTTTAACAGCCCCTGTTTTGTTTTGTGTATTACTCTCCCATACATATGCTTTTGGTTTTGAATCTTTATTGGTTTTTTCCTTTATTTCCACTCTTTC
>NW_008246065.1:2033687-2039195 GCF_000691975.1 Corvus brachyrhynchos
CTTTCCTTAGTACAGACACATAGGAAATCATAACTGAAATAATATTCATAGTTTGGTGTATGGTGTGAATAGAAGCAAATATTCTCTGCTTCCATCTGAGAAGCAGGCCAGGAGAGAAAAAAAAAATTAATAAAATTGTATCAGACCTGGTGCAGTGATGTTTAAAATGGAGGCAGGACCAGGTCTTTATCATTTTTAATAAAAGATATAGGTTAGGCCTGGGAAGAAAAAACAAATACAACTAGCTGAAATATTCTTGTAGTGAATTATTATCAAATCCTTGGAGCTGTTTAGCCCTTTACATTGTCAGGTAAACCTCCTCATGGGATTTGAAGGTGTATTTATTGATTTTGTTATTAAAAGATATACCTGAAATTTAGAAAAGTAAGGATCAAAATCTGGTTTATGCAGAGTATTAAATTTATACTGTTGAAGGTGGAATTATAATCTGGGCCATGATCTGTAAACCATAAAACGTTTTTGGCACTTTTGGCAAAAGCACAGAATGTCTGTTTAAAATCTATTTCCTTTTAACCTCATCTCTGTATGTCATCAGTTAAAAAATATCCACCAACACTATTAATGGCTAAGGGAAATAAGTATTTTAAGGCTTTATTTCAGTGGGGTGGGGGGAGTGTGTGTGTAAAAATTCACAAAAACAGTAATTTCAGAGCTGATAAAAACTGTAATTAGTGTGCTTGGGTTTTTTCAATCCTATTTGAAAGGAAAAACCATATCCATGTAAAAAATATATGAATATGCGTAAGAACTGATGTCATCAGCTGTGTAGCAAGAAATCACCTGTCAATGCACTGCAATGGGCAATATTCTGAACTGAACTTTGAAACAATTTAATTAGCTCCAAAACTAGCAAATAAAATTTGCACTCCCCGAGGTAACAAATGCTCATTTTGTCAATGAATGTAAAGGAGAACGGAAGCAGTTTGTGAAAACTCTTGCTTGGCTCTTGGTAACTTTGATCACACTTGTATTTCCTGAATCCACAGCCTGTGGAGTCATGTGATTACAGGAGACTTCCCAGTTTGATTGAAATTTAACTTTCTCTGCATCCAGAAAAGCTAGAATTTTGAACATTAAAAGCCCCAAGCACATACAAAATAAAGGATTCCTGGGATTTTTGCAAAAAAAAAAAAAAAAATTAAAAATGAAGGGCCTGACTCATAATGTTCATAGTCCAGTGCAGAGGGCTCTTTAAACACATGGTATGTTAATACTCACCTGACCCAGAAAGCACCAAAAAACCCAAAGCCAAACCACTGTAAAAAAATCTTAGCACAGGATCTTATGTCAGCCAATCTCACCCAGAACTCTGGATACAGAACGGGCCGGGACAGACCCTGAGCTCTTCAGAATTTGAAAGCAGGTGTGCATACTTCTGGCTGGCATTTTGTATTTGTTTCTCTCTAGGAAAAAAAACCCACCTATTAAATCCTTTTAAACAAAGCAGCTGAGCAGATTTGACCATCTTTCTCTAACCCCCTGCTTTTATTTAAAAAAATAAAGCAAAAAAAAAAACAACAGCTTGAACTCTTCCAAGCTCTCCAAGGAAATTAAATACAAAAAACTATGTTAATGGAACATTAAAGTTGTAATGTAAAACCATAAAAGTCAGGAAATTCAAAGTTAGGTCTCCCATGGTACCTCTAAGTCTGTCACCTTACGTACATGCACCACGATAGGACCCTCAGAAATGAACAATTGGGGTAAATACAAGTACCTTGCTAACTGCTCAGGTATTTTATTTATTCCTAAGGTGGTTTTGTTACTGCTCCCCTTCTGGGCACTGCTCTAATGCAAGCTGTGCTCAGCACGGGGCACTGAGTGCTCACAGATCAGCATCACTGTGCAGGCAGAGGCAGCCAGGACAAGCAGAGATGCACAAATTTGTATTTCTTTTATGTACGACTTTAGCATAAGGTTAGTTAATCTTAAGCAGCAGCCCTACAAAAGCTGCAGTCTTGTTTGGGCAGGAGATCAAGTTCTTCATAGAAATATTTTAGAAGGGAAAGAAAAAAAGAAGAAAGAGGAGGAGGAACTGGGGCAGCTGTGCACGAGCGATGGCAGATACCTTATTCTGTGATTCTGTAAAAATAATATTCTAGCGATAGCATTTATGAGAGGGATTTATAGGACAATTTTGCAGCCCACATGTGTATAAGAGTCACCAAAGCAATTCATATCAAGGAAAGAGGGCAACACATTTCAGCAAAGCAATTTTAACAAATATCCATCCCGATATGCAATATATATATTTATATAATCGAAGGTCTGCACACAATAAACCCAGAAGATTGGTATCTTTCCCCAGTTCTACCTTTTGACACCCTCTTCAGCCCTAAGCATGAACAATGAGCTGCCACTCAATAAGCACAACTGACCAGAAGAATCAAAACAATTCTTGGAAAAAAAATTAGGTTATCATTCATTAGCTCTCTATCATTTGGCCACCAGTAGGCTGCAGGATATGAGGGCCATTTAATTAGGCCCTGCACTACTCTCTGGTGTGAAAAAGGCTCTCAAAAGCTTTGATTCCCCACAGCTTCACAGCAGGAAGTTGTTGGCGATAATTGACACAGGATTTCCTTGTTAACCAGCAGCAGACATGCTGGATTAAAGCGACAGAGATCTAGAGAAGAAAGTGAAAAGAGATAAGAAGCTCGGAAAGACTTCTGCTTATTTTGCACTTGAGGATGATGAGCAAATAGCAATAACAAACTGGAGTGCTGCTCCCTGTGAGTAAGGCCTCCACTTATCAGACCCATTTCAGCTTGACTGATCAAAGATTGACTTCCCTTAAAATAACATAGGCCTGGGGTTTGTTAGTTTATTAAGCTGCAGGTTTTATGAATTATCGCAGTTTTAAAGATGGATTGCAGTTTATGTGAAGGAGTAGAGGATTATCAGGTTTTCATCTAAACAATTATAAAATATCACAGCTGAAAGCTTACTTGCAAATGACATCATTTTCTTCTGCAAACTAAACAGGTCATTGTATGCCTTCATGTAAGCATTTCCAGCAAGTGCACACATACAGTGAAATTAACTCTGCAGCTGAGATGATAGCCCAGTAAAATCTGTATTTTAACTTCCAAAGTGCATGCAAACCCCACGTTCCCTTATCCTGGTCCAAAGGTAATTGTATTTAATTTTTGACCGGGACCTTTTAGGTCTAGTTACATTAAAGAAAGGAAAGAGAGAAACGGCATATTGAAATCTTTCCTTAAATGTGGTCATGATAAATGGTACTGAAAGAGATCCACATGAGTATAGTTAAATGAAATGTCCACTTTAGAGCAGAAACAATTATTGGATATCACTTAATAACTTAACCTTACAACAGCACATGTGGCATTAATAAAGAGCTGAGAGTAATAAAAGCTACTACCACTCCTATGCTCAGTGCACACAGGCAGGAGTGTGTGTATGGGCAGGAGCCAGGGGAAAACCAGGACACCTGGGGGACAGGAGCAGGGGAAGGACAGAGGACCGGGGCAGGAGGTAATGGGCCAGCAATGGTGCTGGATGAGGTGGAAAGGGAGAGGCAGGTGCAGCAGGGGATGGGACACGGGAAAGCAATATATTTATATATTGCGTATTAGGAAGGGTATTTGTTATCCTGAGCCATAGCTACAGCTCTTTGCTGGCTACTGACCACCTGTGAACTCCCCCATCACAGCTGGGCCCCATCCTTTGAGGCAGCCCTGTAGGGAACTGCAGAGCCCTGGATCACCAATGGGGTTACCATGAAACCCAAATAAATTCCCTGGGTGTATTCCCTCTGCTGGGAAAGGGGAGGGATTGTGTGAGTGCTGCTCCATCCAGGATCCTGCAGCTAAACTGTGCAGTGCCTGGAAATCTCTGCAGGATGGAGAGATCCTGGATAAAGCTGTCCATGGGGGGTACATATTCTCCTCTGTACTACCAATATCCTTTCAGCAAGGACACCCAGCTGGTAAATTACCGTGTGTTTTAACCAGGATGACATAGCAGGGACGTGCAAACAGAGAAGTTTTTTAAGTTCAGTGGCAGCTTTACATATGGAGGGTCTGCCGAATGAGGCCCAGAGTGTGAGATCTATTCAGAGACAGAATTTCATTTCTGTGGCAAATGGAGGTCTCATGCAGCATCTCTGCATTTGTACTGTGATGCCTAACACACACACCGATCAATTTGCTATTGTGCAGTCAAAATAAATAATGTTTTTTCTCATTTATCATCATTTCTAGCTTACACTGTCAAGTTTCTTTAGAGCCTGGTACAAATCTCACTGTAACCATTGACAGGCCTCATGTTGACTCAAGTGGGCAGTGTGCCCTATTTCTCTGTCCCATCACCAAAAAAATGGTTAACAGGAAAAAATGAGGCTCTGGTCCAGTATTTCAGGGTGCTTGAGCTACCTGTTCTTACTCTGCACAGAGCAGGGGGAGGTGTTAACAAACACCCCCATTGCAGCACTGGACCTGTGTGAAGGATTAGTACCATCAGATGTCATGTTGTGGGTGTTAATTTTTGTTTTGAAATATAGAATGTCATCACATTTTGAAAAAACGGTTTTGCACATTTTGAAGGGAGAAATATGGATTTTGTGAATTTCTTGCTAATTTAAATATTGATTGTTATTGATAGTGCGTGCAGTTTTTAATGGTGAAGAGCAGAATTAAATTACAATTAAACTTCTCTGAGTTCCTTTAGTTATGCATTTTTTTCAAAACTAGCATTACTGCCATGGACTTAAAAAGAGATTGATAAACTTTTTTTTTTTTAATATTTTAAACAAAGACTTGATTCTATTTTACTTTTGACACAGCGAATTAATATTTGTGGTCAACTAGTAACCAGCTTCATGGACTAATCCACCTTAAGGCTAACAAAAGAGTTTGTTAATATTCCTGGGAAATAAGGTTTCTTTAATTCACATATCTACATATGGTAGATATGATTCTTTCATTTGCTATGGCATTTGATAAAATCCTACTTTTATAAATGATGCATCTGCTTTTAATGTCTTAAATCCTGTGATTGAGTAGACAAATCTTCCCCCTTGTCTTGGTTTTTTTTAATATTTAAAAGGCCTTACTGCCTTAAAACATACATCAAGAAACATTGTAATAGAGAAATACACTTTTAAGACAAAGTGACAGATTTACATATCTGTGTGATGTGACTCTCCTGACAACCAATAAATGTATTATATTGATGAAGTGAATATGTTCTCTATCTGGTCATTTTCAACTGGAAACTAATAACCAGCATCACCGTATCAGGCATGCAATAACCTGGGTTAAAACTAGGTTCATCAAATAAATCACTCAGGAATTTTTCTATTTCTTTCCCAAGACACGTTGCACATCTGCTTAGTGAAAGGAGGAAAGAAGCAATATTTCTTTGATCAAAGTCTTTTTTAATATCCTTGTATCTGTCCTTTGGGAATGCTATCTCTGGCCTTCGGCCGGGCAGAGACGCTCAGCATCTCCTGAGAGGTGCTGA
>NW_008246065.1:2039329-2050880 GCF_000691975.1 Corvus brachyrhynchos
CTTGCAAGATAGGGCTCCTCCAGAACATTTGCTGATGCTACATTACTTCCTAATGATCCAGGGAATTACATAACTTCAGTATCTCTAAAAACAAAACACAAGGTGTTTTTAATGAGTCCCAGTTTATATCAACAGCTTTCAGGGGGAATAAAAAATAATAAAAAATTCTTAGGCTGAAAAGAATACTGTATTAAATTTACCCCAAGCCTCTATCTCATAGACATGAAACACCTATACATATGTAGAGATCTCTAAGAAACACTTTGAAAAGCTACGTTGTGCTTTTAACTTTTTATAAAGTCTTATTAATATCATTTAGGGTAGCCATGTGGCTGCCTTCCTGCCTGGCCTCTTTTACTGTAGGCTTGGCAGTTGTTACCCCAAGCACTGCACATGTGTGGCTGGAGCTGAGCGTGGGCAGCGGCCATTTCACTGAGGCAGCTGGGTTTTGTCATATTTCAAACTGGCAACCCTAATGCCTCTCCTTATGGGATACAAATCCAGTATGAAATTCCCAGAGTTGAGCCAAGGCCTGGCCTGGCACAGGCAAACCAGGGTTTTTTTTCAGGTGAGGATGATTGCAGAAATGTATAGACCATGGGGGATTTTTAATGTGCTTCCATTTCTTCTGGAGCCACTGTGAGTTGGGGCAGGACTTGAGGATTTGCAGGATCAAAGTGTTAAAGTGCAGCCCCCTCCCACACTTCTGGATGTGGATAGAGGGCTTTTCCTTGATTGGGTGGTAGCTGATACTCACCAGAGCCCAGACTTGCCGGGTTTCAGGTCAGGTAAGTGGTTGAAGACAGGCAATGAAGTTGGTGAAGGGTCTGGCAAACATGTCCTGTGAGGAGCAGCTGAGGGAGCTGGGGGTGTTTAGTCTGGAGAACAGGATGCTCAGGAGGGACCCCATTGCTCTCTACAACTCCCTGACAGGAAGGTGTAGTGAGGTGGGGGTTGGTCTATTCTGCCATGTCTCAGGTGAAAGGATGAGAGAAAATGGCCTGAAGTTGCATCAGAGAAGGTTCAGTTTCAATATTAGGAAAAAATGTTCACTGACAAACATTCAGTTGCCCAGGGTGGTGGTAGAGTCACTGTCTCTGGAAGTGTTCAAGAGGCATCTGGATGTGGCTCTTGGGGACATGGTTCAGGGGTGGTGATGGTGGTGCTAGGTTTTGACAGGTGGACTAAATGATCTTGAAAGTTTCTTCCAACCTTGATGGTCCTGTGATAACATAGAGAGGGAGAATGGCTGCTACATTGCTTTTCTTTATCCCAGAGCTTGCTAGCTGGTAAATGTGGCAGAGAAGGAGCTGGAAGTGCCTCAAAGAACAGCCTTTTGGCGTCCTGATGTATTCTGGACCCACAGTCCCCCAAAAGCCTGGACCCCCTCTACCTCTCCATGCTGCCATGGAAGAGGCAAAGCCCTGCAGGAAGCACAGGTCAGGTCTGCTGAATACTCCTGGGTTTCTACAATCTATTTTCCTTTTTATGGCAGGGCAGAACAATACAGACACAAGCCAAAAATAATTTGGATAGGAGTTGGTTTCACAGGCTTAAGGCCAAATGTTTAAAAAACTTTTAAATTAGACAGTATGGGCTTGGTGTCACTTTTCTTGCTGCTCCCTAGGTGCTACGTGAGAGTCAGGTCTCATGCAAATTGTAGTGGGATTTGTTACAGCACTGCATTTCTAGGTAGGGTCTGTGGCCATAAAGTCACCCTACACTTTTCATTATAAAGCACCATATCCATCAGCTGCACAGGCAAACTTTTTGTGTCTTTTGTGTGTCTTACTTGGGTTTGGACTTTTGGGTAAGATTATGGTACAAAACATTCACCAGTGACTTCTTTCTATAACAAAGGATGTGTCTCCTGCAATTTTGTGCAAATCCGTGCCCACTCAGCTTTGGCATAACTGTAAACCTTTATGTTTTTGCTTACCAGAGCCTGGTTAGTACAGCAGAATTCTCCCCAGTCAGCAGCTCACATGCAGCTGGAGCCTCTTATGAAGTAAGGAGAATATTATAAGGAGAAGAGATGTTAAGGGATAAAAGCAGACAGACCTTTAACCATTTTTCTGCTAGATCCTGCCTTTTTATAGAAATATAGAAATAAATAAAAGTGCAAATCTACTCTGTTGGCAACAAATAGGTGGGAAACCCACCTGCTAAGCTGAGTTCTCAGCCCTCTCTTAAGGCTGAGCCATAGATGGATAACAATCTCCCAGTTCTATTTATTGTACCAGTTACGAAATTGACAAAACATATAATCTAAAATCAAAGTAAAATCCACTCAGTTTGTACATCTAATAGTATATATGGGATACAAATAATACACAAGAAACAATCTAATTAAATTCATAATCCATTTAAATTCATTTAAGCTATATTTTCACTTAAACAGCTCTTAAATGATAGTATTTTAAAGACAGTGCAATTTTTTAAATAAACCCTTAGATAACATCCAAGCAAAAGCAGACATGAACTGGAAATATTCTTCTCTTGCATTTACATGCGGGTTTTATGCCAATTTACCTGAAAAAGTACCACTTAAGGCAGCAGTACCCAAGTGTGTTCGGGTAGTATGTTGGAATAATTTTTGGTACCATGTTTACTACCACAAACTGAAATTCAGCGTGGTGCTCACGAGATTTCCGCCCCATCTAAGATCCAAAGTTAATTCCCAGTGCTACTGATTCCACAAGGCTTCTATCTTTGTTCAGGAGATAAGTGGGATTGAAAAGCTCCTGGCAACTTGACTAGGGCCCAGCAGATTTGGATTAATTTTACTCAAAGATTTTCCTTAACTGGATGTCATACAACTTTTAAAAAGTCACTTGCTACTGAAAAAGGATGCACAGGATCACAGAACTAGCATGACATTTGGGAGAAAAGGAGAAAGACCCACTTATTTTGACCTGGAAGTAAAAGGTGGTTGGTTTGACATCATGGTGAAAATATCTGTGTGCATCTGCATAAACAGGAGAATGCAGTCACCTGAGGAGTGGAAAAGTGGGAATATTTGCCTATTTGTTGATAGCAAAAACTCATCACAGAGGCAGTTTTTGTCAGTGCTCCGAGCTTAAGTTTTATTTATTAAAAACTAGTAGTTGTACTAGTAGCTTGCTTTGTTTTTGAACTCCTAAACATAAAAAGCAAATGTGAATCAACCTCTTTAAATTAAATATGAGAAACAATTAAGTTTTGACAGTTTAATTGCATTCTTCCTCCAACACGGCATTCTAAACAAGATACCACATGTATTTAGCATGCTGATTATATTTTTAGATTGTTTTGCAATTAAGAAAGTATCCCTAAAAGAGATAAAATAATTGGTTGACTAAATCACTGTTTCTTGAGGGAACAATATTAAGAAATGAATGTTGAATGGCTATATCCATAATAATTAGCTTTTAAATCACTGCTTAAAGGTTTTAGGTTTTAGCCTTCAAAATTGTATCTGTCATTCAATTTGCTGCATATTATTCAACTTTGCTTATGTAGAAAAAGGAAAAGATCCAACTACTGCCAACAAAACAGCCTTCAGTGTAACTGACAGGATCTCATGACTTTCAATGGCAAAAAAACCCCAGGCACCCAAAATGTCTTTCATTAGCAGTGTCCTGATGTCTGTGACTCTGATGGTCATTGTGCTATTGATTTTGAAAATAGAAAAAAGGATACTCACTTATTTCAATCACTGACTATTCAAGCACGTTCCAGCTTCTCTGGAGTGGAGGGTGACCTTCACATTGCTTTTATTATTTTGTATATGTTACTTTCTTACTTTTTTTGATTAAAAAATGAAGATTAAATACAAGATGTTTCATGAGTTTCTGTCATTTTTCCTCAACAGTTGATTGAAAGGGGATGGTGAGATCTGAATTTGAAAATGTACACCCCCATTCCTCAGGTTAAAACAGCCTCTGGTCGACAATCTTCCCAAATTTCATTTAAAAAATAAATTAATCTACTTAAAAGATGCACATTGGAATCAAACTTCTGATTCTGTTGGAACAAAATTGTGTTTATAATTATCATTTCAATCTCCCAAACATCCTCTTTTATTTTTACAAAATATTTTTGTCTTTTCATACCAACAACAAACTAAAAAAAGCTCACTTTCTTCCAGTGAAGTCAATGCAAGTTTTTATTCTGAGCATTTTCTATGTAAATTTGTGCAAAGCCAAGTCAGTATTCAGAGAAGACACGTGGTAGGCTCATGATTCACAACAAGACCATATGGAATTTCCTGGAATTCAATTTTGAGATATCAAATAAAATTGTATTTAGAAGGAGGAAAGTGAGAGGCTGAACTGCAGCTGAGGCTGAAGCAACAGTGCTAAGACTTTTCACTAGGAATATAAAATTTGACCTGTTTGCAATGCTCTTTAAGGTGCATTGATTTCATACATTTCCTATTGAGGTGCACACAAAAATATGTGGGTAGAGATGCCAGTAGTTCATGGATGAGTGATTTGTGAGGGGAAAGAGAGGTGAGCCCAAACATATGGGACAAAGTGAAGAAGACATGCTGGTGAGAAGCAGAGTGCAACAATGCTGAAGGGTCTAATCAGCTGAAAATGTTCCCAGTGCTAGTGCAGAGAGGGTCTGTTCCAGCAGGTTTAAGAACAGGAACCGGATAAGTGGGAAGAGAGAATTGGGATTGCCATAGACACAGCTGGAACGAGCCCACAGGTATTTCAACACACAAGCTCACAGCATCACACTTTCTTATTCTTCTGTAAAAGGCCTGAGAACCCATGATCCACACTGGCTGTTGAAATAAATGCCTTTCAGTACTGTAGTGCAGTGTAATTCTACAAAAATAACTGGCAAATGCAGGGTAACAAGAGATCTTTCTTTAGTGCACAGTCCCAAGTGCAAGGTCCCAGAGAAACAGCAGGGTAAGAAAGTGTACCTCATCACACACAGGAAATGATTTCAGAACTGTTTCCAAACTGGAATTTGGAAAGAAAGAAGGGGTGGCAAGATACAGCCATGAGCTCTTTCCACCCAGCATTGCTGAGCTGTGAAAATCCTGAAGAAAGTCATGATAGGAACCTGAAAGAAGGCAGCACACCTTGTACCTGCTTCTGGCTTTTCAACACCAGCTCTGCCAGTTCAGGATATTGCTTCCCCACAGACTTCACCAAGCTTGAGATGATGGTTCTGTTTTACAGGCTGAGACCTGACCCATCTCCTCTTTAATTCAAGGGCTGTTTCCTGATTGCAAATTGTCAAAAACAGCTCCAAGATTGCAGTGGCTGGAGTTGGAACAGTTACATCCAAATGAGCCTTCAGGTAACAGGTTTTGATGGCAGCTTATCAATAGCTGAGCAAAGATGGCTTCTTCCATGCCAGCTGCTACATGGCAGAACCAGCATCTAACTCCCACGGAATTACATCCAGCAAATCCCTAAACCATCCTGCACCTTGTGCTGCCCCAGCCTGGCTGGTATTCCAGCCAGGGTACCAAGTCACATGAGATCAGTGATGAGACCACCAACAAACTTAGTGCAGGGATGTGGAAACTCATCAGGCTGGGAGTGCAGTGGAAGACAGAAGAGAAAGGAAGAAACAAGGCTTAGATGAGCTCAGCAATCCCTTCCTCACACTGCATAAGTTTTACCCAGTGCAATACAGACTCCAAGTTCCAGCTGTTTCTGGGACACTCAGTGGAATAGGTAGACTGATGGACATATTTGTGTCTTTTGACAAACAGCCAACAGTCCTAAACTGGATCCCAGCTCTTCAAGAGTCCTATCACCAAGATCCCTCTAATGGAGTGGAGACAGGGAGGCAGCTCAGGTAACATTCCTGTCTCTGTGCCCTGCCTACAGGAACCAGGCAACTGGTTTCTTAACTAGGTGCTTAAGGCAAGGGTCTAAAGGAAGTGGGAATGAGCCTGGGTGCCACTGGCCACCTGGAGATGCAGGAGCAGCAAGGTGATGCTTTCATGGACCTGTTCCTTTCTACTGCAGCAGTAAAATTGAATGAATTTATGGATCTGTAGCGTGTTGCTGCGATTCCTCCCCCAGCACTCTTAATTCAACAGATCTGATCCAACCCAAGTATGCTGTGGAAGAAAAAGACTAGGGGAACCTCTAGTTCAGGTTTAAACTTTAGACTTTAACAACAGGCAGTTTTTGGCACAGAGGAGAGATTTAAAATGAGCACAAATTGGTGAGCTAAAGATTGAAAAAGGGGGCAAATTACTGAGATTTGGGCCAGGTATTTTGGGGAAAACAGACCTAAAGTAATATCTATTCTAAGGAAAAATACTGATAAACTCTGGAATTACAGGCCAACTCTTTCTTCTTTTTCCTAACAGTCTGGAGTATGCCTTGTAGCTCATCATATTTTTGGCTTCTGGCACATATTTTATTAACTTCCATTATATACAGAAACAAAACAGACCACTATTTTAAAAAAATGCTGTGAGTTAAAAAAGAAATATAATGGCATATTCAAAGAGTAATTAAAGAGTCTCTTAAGAAAGTTAAAAGCTGAGAAGAGTTTGAGAGACTTTTGCACACAAATATTACAGAAAAACATGAAGCCATTTGCATCCAGATTTTTCAGCCATTTGAATTCCCCTGAGATTTAGTTTGGCTTCTCCACTTAAAGCATTACAGATATTGAAAACTGAGGACGAAAAATTTGGCTTGCTATCAAACCCAAGTTTGAGTTTAGATGATGCAGGAGAAATCAACAGAATCGAACCTCCCTTAACCCATTCCAGTCTGCTCAATTACTGTCACCAGTAGAAATTGCTTCATGCGTCAAAACCCTTTAAGCCCAACACCTGATAAAGATGCCTGCAAAGCTAAGAAACCGTAGAACTATCAGCGTAAGATGAATACTGTTAGGGACAAGAGATATCCAGGAACACAGGTTTGGGTTTTTTATGTTCCTGCTGTTCCAGAGATCTGGTCTAATCTTAGAAACTTGTAGGTGACACACAGATTACAAAAAGCATGGGCATGAAATGTTATCAACTGCCTTGTGATCATGGAGTGAGACTACCAGCATGGTAAACCCTGGTACTGCTGGCATCAGTGTTTCTGCTCCTGTTATTCTTTCATATTGAGTATTTTGCCACACACACCAAGCCCTGTCTGCCCCTCAGGTGTAATATAGGCTGAAGATGTCCTGGAGACTATTCAAGACAATCCCCAGTAACTTCAGCAAAGTCCTGTGGAAGAAATGTGTCCAAGGCAAAAGGCCTATTTTCAGAAGTCGTGCAAGATGAAGGAGGACAGGGCCCAAACCTGAAAGCGTATTAGATAAATAAAGACACGATCACAGAATCACAGAATGTTTTGGGTTGGAAGGGATCTTAAAGGTCATCTAGTTCCAACCCCCTGCCATGGGCAGAGACGTCTTTCACTATATCAGGTTGCTCCAAGCCCCATCCAACCTGTCCTTGAATACTTCCAGCAATGGGACATCCACAACTTCTCTGGGCAACCTGTTCCAGTGCCTTACCACCCTCTCAGGGAAGAATTTCCTCCTAATATCCAATTTAAATTTACCCTCTTCCAGCTTAAAACCATTCCCCCTCATCCTATCAGTGCATGCCCTTGCAAAAAAGTCCCCATAGAAATGAATTATCTTTTCATATAAAAATCTTCTAAAGCCCTTTTTCAGAAGAGTAATAGAGCTGCCAGTCCAACACCTGCAGGGTTGGAAATAATTTACTCAGCCTCGCCGACTTTGAGGCAGGTTCTTCATTTGATGAATGGCCCAATTAAACATCTGTTAATCACTACGTTATCTTGAGGTGGAATACCTACTTCTCCTATCCTGTCTCCCTGCCAGATAACATCGGGGAGCCCCCAGGACAGCAGTGGGCAGCCCAGCAGGGCGCGGAGGAGGTGGCCAGGGCACAGAGCCTGCGGCCGCCCGCCCCAGGCAGCGGCTGTGGGGCTGTGCCTCCCTCCCCCTCCACACAACCTCCCTGTAACCTCGGGCTCCTGAACCCCCGTGTACATTTTAGGCCTTGATAATAAAGCAACATCTGCAAACTTACAAGTGCTTTACTCGAGTTAATTGAGTAAATTGAAGCAAGCTGCGGTGCGGGGGTGATCTATGATCCCAGGTTGCGGGCCGAGAAGGGAGACAACAGATTTACTGCAAAGACAGTGGGCGGCCTTTTGTTCAGGCCCTGGTTCACGGGAAGTTTGAGGTCACGAGGGATTAAAATATCTTCAGAAACAAATGGAATAATTTGGCTGAAATATAAGGCACGCAGTGCCAGCTCATGCCAGGAAACCAGGGGTGATTTATGTGGCTTCAATCCAACACATTCTTCTGATATCTGCCCCATTAGGTTGAATTTATAGATTTTTGGGAGAATATGTATCCTCGTCTCTCCTGTTCTGACATGTTTGTGCTCTGGGGAGCAGTTCCAAAGATTGCAAAATAAATAAAAGGGTGCATTACCTTGCATTCACAATGCTCTGTTCGCATCTCAGGGGAGGAAAAAGAAAAAAAAGGAAAGGAGAAAAAAAAAAACAAACCAAACCAAACCAAACTCCCAACCTCCCATTTACTATACTTGTTTGGGAATTACTTATTAAAAAAGACATTAAACAGGTAATGCTCTTTCTCCTATAATCTGTACAAGTCATTAAGTTTAAGCACAATTCGCCACCTTGAAGCAATTGGATACATTGTAATTTGTTTTATGGTCTCGCAGATGCAAGGTATTTGCCGAGCTATAAATACATAAAAGTGGTTTATACGAGCAGCCCGTACCCTGCACGAGTTAGGCAGGGAGAGCCTCTCCATGTTTCCCTATTCCCAGGCACACACACACACACGCGGGCTCGTGCGCTCTATCTGCTTATTTTTTACCTTTCTTTTTTTTTTTTTAAAGCCTGACTCACTTTTAGTGGGATATATTGTCCCTTTTGTAGTTTCTCTGCTGCTTTATTAAATCCCAGATTCCTTACAAAACTGTACAATTTTAATAACACAAATCCACGCAGGCCATAAAGCTGTCGAAATGTACATAGCACCAGCCGTGATCAGCTGCAGTGATATCATCAACCCTGATTAGCCAGGGCCGGTCACGCGACAAGGTTTTATTACAAGTGTCATTTACATTTTTGACAGTTTTACAAGGCTTAATGGCTTTGTATTAAATACATTGTGTTTCAAGGAAACTGACAGTTCAGGGTATCTTGTAAATACAATGCTGCGCATTTCCTCCAAAGCAATGCTGAGGAAAAATGAAACATCCAGTGTTTCTCTTGTAAACATAGCCAAAAACAAAAGTTGACCCGAGCCAAAGCTTAAGTCCAAGTATCAAAAACAAGCTAAGAAAAAATGTTTTGGTTTGTCTTTTTTTAAAATATATGTATCAAGCTACAGATGTCTTGTAGCATACTAAAACTTTTTGTAGCAAAAGCATTTAGCAATCACTGAAACACCTGAGGCATGTTCCCCACAGAAATTAATGAGAAAACGCTCTTTGCAAAAGTTTCCTACAAAAACCTGATTTATTGTTTGGTTCTCTTACAAACATAAAGCACTGCCTGGGGGCATTAAAGTATTTCTGAACTTATTTACCAGGGTGGTATCCATTTTTAATCTCATGAGGAAACCTTTCCTAAGATGATTGTTTCTCATATGTTTTAATCAGAAATGAGGGTGAAATTCACACCATTACCTCTGTTTCTGATTGGATTTTGGGGTTCACTTGGGCCTAAGATAGAGATGACTAGAAGAAAACATCTTTGAATGGCAGTAAGTCAAAATCCAAATTAAAATCTCTACTTTTTGGTATAGAACAGTCACTTCAGAAATTAAAAGGAATCCCTTAACCGGAAAACCACCTTGACTTGAAGCAGATAGGCATTTTCACAGCAAAATCAAGAGCAGACTGACCATTTAAGACCTGTGCATCAAGTGTAAGTTTCCCCCCACAGAGTATCTACTTACACATGTAATAATTCTCCAACTGATTAAATTTGTGCAACCTGTTATTTACTGTACGATTTAGGTTATTAATCCCAGATGTATTTCATTCACCACTGTTCCTGTGCCAGTTTCTCAGCAAACAGCACAACTATCCCTTATCATTTACACACACAGGTTTTATTAGCTTGATTATATCAACATAATAAAACTGGTACAGTCTCTTTATGTTACATCCTCTTCTTTATGTGGTGGCCAGTATGAATTTACTCACACCACTAGAAATTCTGCCATTACCAGTGGAAGGAATGCTTTTGCTGCTGCACCACAAGACATACTAGAGATTAACTATCTAGGTTAAATAAATGAACAGTGGCAAAGCAATACTCTCAAATGAAATTTGAAAACCACCATAAAAAAATTAGTTTACTCTGGGCCTTAAATGTTAAAAGACTGATGTTGTTTCTTTCTCCAGCTTGATGTGACTAAAACATCCGAGCTGTTCTAGTGCTTTTTGAGGGTAAAGTTCCTTAAAGTCTAAATTCATGAAGAAAAAAATAATTCAATGTATGATCACTTACCATCTTTGATGATATCAGGGAGCAGTAATGGAGCTGCTATCTTGTTTTGCCACAAACACACATGTAATTAGTTTCAACTTCAGATAGTTTCTAGAGATGATTCTGGCATGTCCTTGTATTTATTACTATGGGCTTTTAAACCACCCTATTGATGACTTAAAACAGGCTCAGTCATTTGATTCACCCTAATTCTGCACCCATCATTTCAGGATGTCTGTGGCCCATATCCGGATGATCTACTGAACAGATAGCTCCCAATGCAAAAGTGCTACGGTGTCCATAGAAATTACCCCCAAATGCTGTAAAAGTACAAGAGGAAGACATGTATTTGGGATAAATCATGGTAGAGTACTTTTAGTAAAGTAAATCTGTCATTGCTAGCCCAGTGGAGCTTGAAGGCTGTTGTGTCTGCCCGCCCTTGCTTCCTTCCTTCCTTCCTTCCTTCCTTCCTTCCTTCCTTCCTTCCTTCCTGTGATTTCTCCTAGAAGTAGCCACAGAAAGGCTGAATGTGATTTCTGTTATTCTTTAAGACTCTCTCCTTGTGTCCGTGTGTACCCACTAAAATTCATCTTCTTCCCACAGTGTCTGCTCCCCATCCCTGTCCAGCCACAGGACAGCTAAAGGGCTTCCACCCTTCCAGGCTGCTGCTGAATCCTTTGATGGTGCTCTACAAAAATCACTTTGACCTAATGCTGGTGATTTTCTCCCTGGAGACCTGCCCACTGTAGAGTAGAAAGTTACTGGCAGAGGTTCTTCCAACCCAATGCCTGTGGCAGCTCCATCACTTTTAGGCTGGTGATGGGGAAGGGAGCAGCCAGACTCCAAACCCTCTTGTGAAGAGTAGGAACCATTCTCAGGAGGGTGTTGCTCTCCCATTCCCACCTTCTCTGCCATCACATTGCTGCTGTGGCTGAGGGACCCCTCTGGATCGTGACACCCAAGCAGAAAGTGTCCTTCCTCTTCCTCATGGCTGCACAACCCAGAGCCAGCATCCTTGGCCCCTGCTGCCTGAGCAGCAGGTTGTGAATGGGCTGTTCTGTATTAAC
>NW_008246065.1:2050917-2087815 GCF_000691975.1 Corvus brachyrhynchos
GCAGAACTGGAGACTTAGCTGTATGCCAGAAGCCACAACCAGATAGAAATCACAGGTTAGTCAGGAAATTACTTGCATTTAATTTGGGGCCATGTCTCCTGGGAGGAGGCTGGCCTTTTCCTGTTGTGCAGCAATGTTGCCCCTGGGTATAATTTGCTTTTCATAAGCAAGGGTGCTATCTCCTCCTTCCTCAAAGAGACCTTTCAAAGTCAGCTGAGGAGAATCAAATGTGGCACATTAGCAACAGGACAATGGCAAAGTCATTATAAATTGACTTCCTTACTGTGAGCTGCAGTAATCTGGGTGTATTACTGGCATGATTCTGCAATAAAACCAAAGCAGCCAGTTCCTCCACTGGAATGAAAAACACCCTCTCCCTGCTGACTTCAGAGAGGTAAGGAGGGCTCCCATCCCCTTGGGATGAGGTGAGGAGCCCGGCACATAAGTACTCTACTCCCTATGTGTGTGCCCGAGGGAAGGAGGCTTTCCAAGCCGGTGTGGACACGGCCACGGCATGCAGGCTGCTCTGTGAGTCTCAAAAGAAGCAGCAGCAGACTCCTTTGTACTTCCTCCCACTCCACATCTCTGGTGGGTTGGCAGTAAGAGATGGCAGCACAATTGCCACGATGCTGCTTTACTTCCCAAAAAGGGGCTGCCTCAGCAGTTAAGGAGGTCATCTCTGACTGCCATAATTAAGAGCTGGTGCAAAAGTTGGTGCCCTGCTCTGGTTCACCAATTTCCCAAGTGCTGCATCAGCGAGGCTGTGTCTGCCAATGGCTCCTGAGCAGAGCCAGGGCTGGAGGAGCCTTTAAAGCAGATCCTGTAAGGTAAAGCATCTGCCAGTTTTTCCCCTTGCATTTTTTTCTTCACACCTTCCACACAAACAATAGCAGCTTTTACAAGCATGTGTCTGCTATAAAATGAGGACTCACTGTAAAAATAATGTTTCATTCAAAGCAAACAGGTTTTTAAAGGTGTGTTTTCTGCAGGGCAAGGGGTTTTTTAACAGTTCTTTGCTCATGCTTCCAGAGAATTCATTAAAATGTTACTCTGGATCAAATGAACATATTCTTAATATAGTTACAAGTTTTTCCTGCTTCTTAACTTAAATTTAAGAATTAATTGTTGTGATCAAGTATAATTACCACCTCTATTGAAGATGTTTTGGTACCACATGTGTATTCTCTATACCACTTCTTATGACCAATTATTCAATGTCAGCAACTTCGTATTTTGGTGCTTTTTGGCAATGATTGACTCTCAGTGTCCCTTGTAAAGAGCATCACTCCTTTACATCAGCAGGATGTGAGGTACATGCAGAGTTCATTTGCTGGAAAAGCCAAATCTCAAATTCTGATACTAATCACCCCTCTCCATAAACTGTGATAAGATTCCACATGGTCATCCCATTACCAAAATATGAGCAGGATTAGTCACATGAGGCTCCAAAATTAGTGACTTGCATGGTATCTGCAATGATTATTTTTTCTTAAGCACTGATTGTGGGCACCAGCTCTTTCCATTCTGCACAACCTGCGCCATCCAGCAGCTCAGCCTCATGGGCACAGCACGTCCACCCCAAGGTTCCTCTGTTCCCAGAAATTTTCAGAGCACCAGTAAATAACAAAAAAATGAAATAAATTAAACTGAAGTGAACAAAGCAAACTCACCAGTGCAGGAACTGCAACCTCCCCTGCCTTGAAGGGGTTAACGAATTCCAGTTTTGTGTAAGTTAGGATAACTATGACTTTCCCATGGCAATAAAAGCCCATATTAAACTCAGGTCTTGGTTCCCCAGGCCTCACACAACCTTTTTTTTGGGTGAAACTGCGGGATGCTGGTGGGAGTTTTGCCACAGAGATGGGGTAAGGAGCTTTGGTCAATGTGGTTCTGTTACAGGGACAGAGAGATTCTCTGCCAGCACCAGCTACAGGACCAGTCCTGCCTTGGACTTCCAGGTCTGGGCTCAGGTAACTGGAGCCAGACAGGTTGAGAAGGAAAATATACTCCTTATATTTCACAAGTTCTGCTTTTCACATGTGCTTAAGAAAATCTATTTACAGTATTAAAACAGTGTAGGCCATAAAAGTAGTGTAGTGGGCTACCAAAAGATTGAGTTAAGCCCTCATCTAATTAAAAATATCCCACTAGCTGTGAATCTATGGGGGCAATATAAAACAATTTTTCAAAGTAGTTTCTCCTGGGTTAAAATGTGGAGGTTTTATTTTCTTTTTGCCTTTATCATTTCTGTTCCTTTCTGGCTTTGTTTTGTTTGAAAGCTGAATTAACATCTGACTGCAGGCTTTAGCTTTGGCTTGCTTTTAGTACCATATACTGTCACTTCTATTAAAAAGATTCTAACTTTTTTTTTTAATTTTTCCCCCTTTGTCTACAATGTGTGTAAAGAAAAGTGACCGAAAGGAGAGGTTAAGAATAGTTCCTTTTTTCAAACCTATGTTGATTGAATTAAAATGTTTGAATTTTATTGAACAGGGAAAAAGAGATTTTTAGAAGTCTATCTGTAGCCCCCTATAAAAGCATTTTTTTTAATAAAACTTCTGTTTAAAAAGTATGTTATTAGCAGTATATCCTGTGCTGCATATTAATAAAACAATGGAATTTTGTATTTCTTTTTCTCATAAATTACATAATTCAAACCTTAAAACACCTTTAATGAACACTGACTCGGCATGTGGCACTTAATAAAACTGGGCTAAACTCGTTTTCTGCCTGACAGGCTACCAGTGGAGAATGTGCCCTACAAGTAAATGATTAAGAGGCAGAAATCTTTTCTGGACTACTATTAAACACTTCAAAGATTTTCAAAGTCAGATAAAATGAAAAGCAAATGTGTTTCACTGCCTCTCAAATACCTCAAATGTTTTAGCAGGTGCAAGCAATGAAACCTTCTGTAGTGACAGCACTTTAGGGTCTGCAAAGTGCACCCTACTGAATTATGGGAATGCAGGGCTTACTTTATAAAAATTCATGATTTTAGATGAGGAGAGATGCATGTCCTTAATACCCATCTACATATGTAGCACAGAAGGAGAGTCCCGTTGTATCTCCCTTGTCACTTGTCTTAACCCTTGCTGGCACTGCAGGACTGTTTAATGTTGAGTTTCCTAGCCTTTAACCCCTGCCAGCTTTGCCTTTATTTGAACCCCTGTGTGGAAGAGCAAGCAGACAGCCTCATCCTCTGTGCCGTTTGTGCTCCAGCAGATATTGCAGTGGGCAAGAGGAAAGTCCAGGAGCTGCCCCTGGGAACCCGCCTGACCCGGGTGCATGTCCTGGCAGCAAGGCACAGCTAAACCTTGTGTATCTCCAACCACGTTGTTCAGCCTCCCCAAGCCTCAGTTTCCCCAGTGAGAACTGTGAGCAATGCTATTTTTTGCCTCACAGTGTCTTACTTGTACTTAATACCACAGAGCCCACGGGCTCGATGGGCTGGATTTTTAAATGGCACTTGCAGTCTAAGACAAGCGAGGAAATTTCTTTAGTATTAATTTCCCTGGCATATAGAGGAAAGTCTACACATATTAAATAGTGGTTGCTGCTTTGAACTTTCTCTTCTAGAAAACTGTAAATGAAAGTGGGGCTTATAAAAGCAAAGATAGGTACCATCTGGGCAGGTGCTGGTAACTGCTCTCAGGCTCTGCCAATTTACCAGACCATATACCTCAATCTCAGTCTGTAACTACTTGGATTTGGATTCAGGAGGACTTTATCAGATGGTTGAATGGGTTTTGAGAGCAGGACCAATAGCCTCCTTCTTGGGCAAGTTTGTTACATTTCCTCCGATTGTGCTTTGCTTTAACATTTAACTGAGAAGTATTTTGTTGAGGATTAATAAATGACCAACACAAATCAAACATACTATGGACCAGAATGTTATGGGCTACCCTGAATTAGAGAAAAGGCAGGACAAAGTGCCTGGACAGTTTTTAAGCAAACTGTAGTTGAATTCTGCCATGATTCTGTATTTATTAGGAGGTGTTGGGAACCAATTCTTTATACATTCCCTTTAAATGCACTGTAAATACATTTTTTTTACCTGCTCCCTAAATGGGATTGTGTAGCTGATGCCTCACATTTTCCTGGGCAGCTGAGAGGATATTTCCCTGCCTGAATCTCCATCCAAGCCTGGCTGCCTGGTGTCTGTCCTGCCCCAACAGGCTCAGTGAAGGTGGCTGCACACCTTGCTGCACATCCCAGGAGCTTAGCAAGGAAAGGCCTGAGTGCATTTACTGACCCCCTAACAAATCCAAACTTGAGGTATCGCTAACAAAGTGCTGCAGAGAAAAAGGGACCTGCAGTAAGTGGCAATACAAGAGGGGAAGATCACAGATTTAATAAAATCTCGTTATCCCACTACTTGGCATCCTTGGAATCTATTTACCTCTGTGTCAAAGTGCTAAGTGAAGTGTCCAGCACTACCTCCCTGATGAATAATGACATGCATGATTAACTTTAAAGCCCCACTAACATAACTACATGCAGAGAATTACACTTATCAAAGTGTTATGGTGGAAGTTTTTGCATGGCCAACAGCTTGAAATTCACTGCTTTGTTTCCCAGAGCAGCTGCAGCTCCACTCTTCCACACCAGTATCTGACTTCCTATGGATAGATGGAGTGATGGTAATTCTTCTGCTAAGATGTCTGTGTGTGAGGATGTGCAGTAAAATTGTGTTGTGAGCACAAATATATTTAGTTGTGCAATAATAGAACCACACGAATGGTCCCATATTAAAATAAATTCACAGAGCCTGACATTATGGAAGCTGAGAACAAATGTTTTGCCATGTAATCCATAAAGAAAATTCTTATAATATATAAAATAATCCAGATCAACTGAAAATATTTATGGGCCAGCCATGCAGCTGGTGTAAATCAGCATAGCTCCACTGAAGCCGGTGGAGCGACACCAGTTTTAGGCATATGAAGCTTTGGCACCCAAGTAATTTGGATTTTCAGCAACAAAACCCAGAGCTACTTATCCTGTGGATTTGATGATTGAACCTCTGTTTAAAAGGTTGTGTTTTGAAATTCTGAATCAAGAAAATCATATATTACATTTTAGGTTTTGAACAGCTTTTGCTGGCTGTGGAAACTTTAATTCATCACAGTTGGCACTGAGCATTATCTGAGATAGTGTAATGGAAACTTTTAAGGACTGATGAGGTTTTTAACATTTTACATGTGTATTTATCCTTTCTATTTTTTAATATATGAGCAGGATTGTAGGGCATTGGACTCTGATCCATATTCCATTCCATTCAGGAACAGCCTTTTCATTGGTGTCCAAGAGCTCTGGGTCATTCTGTTGGTCAGCCAGACATTTATGTCTATCTCATGTATTGTCTATATTTATTTTGTGAGATGGGAAAAATTAACATGCCTACCATTTACTGAGATGTTTGCACATGCACATTACATCACACATTTAAATAAATACAGATGCATTTATTTCAGCATGTGGATATCCAGACGTCTGTGCTTGCCTGGCATACATCTGGATAACTGAAGCATACGATTTCCACTTGTTTATAACTCCTTTCTTTCTGAACCAATTTTTTTTTCCAACTTATCCAAGCCCACATTTCTCACTGGAGATTACATGCCAAGTTTGAACTGTTTTCATTTACCCTAGCACAAGTTTAACATCTGAAACAATTCTTTAAGCATGCTCTAAACCAACCATATGGATTTTTACCAAACTTTCCAAAATCTACAAAAGTATCAGCCTAAAGGAGTAATTTTTCTGGAAACCCATAAAGGGGCTTAGAAAGGAAGTACCTCTTTAACTATCAAGAAACACTCAACTACCAAACACTTATTTTCAAGAAGGTCTAAAACTCTGTTTCTGGGCAAACATTTGTCCTGTGCTGTCTTCTTATGTTGGTTTGGGTGAATTCTGAGTGCAGTCCTAACATGTGTAAGATTCCTGAGAGTTTTATTTAAAGCTTATGTTGAAACTGTAAGTTGGAATTAGTTCTCAACTTCTACCACACTCTCAAAAAGTCTTTTCTACCAGGGAGACCCTACCAGCGAGTTCTGTGGTATGTCCTGAAGGATCAGGATTAGTACACAGGGATTTCGAGTCTGGTAGAAATCTTTAATGAGAGATCAGATCTGCCATAGCAGAAAAGTTGGACTCTGGCTCTGAATTCCCTCCTTGGGTTTATGGGCTGGTACACCAGTATTTTGCAGCATGGCAGGTAAAAAGCAGTTTGTGTTGAGGCTCATCTAGCAGGGGAAGTGAGAGCAGAGGAGCCTGAGCAGGCAAGCCTGTTAACCTAAGCCCCATCTGGTACATCCTGACAGAAGCAACGTAGATAATTTCCATATGGTGTGTTCTTACTCTAACAAGCTTCAAGTGTTGAATTTTTAGGACCTCTCTTTTCTTTTGAGATATGAGAGTCTTTTTTATCAAGTAGTAGAAATTAGGTTATCCCTGCATGACGGCAGCAGATAGTGCAAAGTCCTCTGGAAGCAGCAGTAAAGAACACTTTATAACCAGTCAGGGCGGCACAGCTCCTCTCCAAACGGGTCCACGCACCAAAAATCCCTGGGGTTTGGGCTGCTGAGCAGGAGAAAGGGTCACACCCAGTCCCCCCTTGTTGAAGAGTTCTCTAAACTGGTGATGTTCAAGCAAGGTAACAGCACCTGAGGGCTCTGCTCTCTGCAGAGCTTTTGCAGGCTTGGCTTTTGTGAGCTTTAAGTTGTCAGCATTCCCATGAGAAACTCCACAGATAGCAAATGTAATGGCAAATGTAAGCAGTATTTTAAGGACATAGGTGACAGTGAAACACTATCCTGGTTTTCCTCCCCGTTTAGTCATGCTTTTCATTCCGCCCTTGCTTGCAGGTGACATGAATTTGATTATCCCAGCTACTCAACCACCCAGTGAAAAACAGCAGCTCCCATCCAGAAGCAAATCAGCATGAAATCAGAGAGCTGACAGTGGTTTCTCAGAAACTCCCTTTAAGGTAGTTACACTGTGGACTGAGTTACTCATTTAAACCAAGATGGACTGACACATCTGACCCAACTGAGCATCACCGTGTTTGTGTTCAACCCACCCAGCCCTTTAATGTCTTCAGATTACAGTTGCGGTGGGAGGGAAACCTGAGGTGTTTAACAAATGCTATTATTTTATAAGCTTCTGTTAAATAGTTAGACAAATATTCTGTAATCCTTCAGGCTCACCTTGGGTCAACCACATAGTTAATGAACAATGATAACAAATTAGCAAGTTGAAATTGAAGCTTTGGGGAAAATGCCCCATCTCTTCATCGCACGCCCACGTGCACATATGCAGAGCCTGTTAAGCATTTACATTTTAGTTCAAACTTAGTTGCCACACTCAAGAAAAATAAATTTGCTGCTTTTAATAAGAGGATTGAAACCAAAGGGCATTTAATCTTTTATGATCAACAATAATATTTAAATGCTAGAATATGTTAAATCTACTTATAGCAATCCCTCATTACACAAGCTGTGTTTTCTTCCCTAATGAACTGCATGTTTCAAAATACAGTGCTACAAAAATGTTTGCAAAAAATCTGCTTTACTTTTCAAATGTTTCACAATATAAACTGCAGGCATTTCACATTTTTTATAATTCAAGATTTAATATTATGCAAATACATCTTAGCTGAAACATAGAATTCCTGCATTTGGAATTATAATACAATAGCAGAGCAGTGAATGCTTTTCTATAACCATTTTCTTTCTCACCAAAGGCTAAAATTTATGGCAAAGTATGCAAGCACAGTACTATGGAGACACCAAATAGTCTATGTCTTACTGCACTGATTAAACAGAATACCTAGAAAATATAAATAACTGGATTTCCATGCTAGTATTGTAATGATTAGTTCTTGTTTTATACTATGCTCAAAAGAATGACAGGCACCATACAGAAGAAATATAAGTCTCTGTCATGAATATCTTACAAAAGCCGTAGTCCTATACATGCTGAAAACTGTGCAGCTTTATTCAGGTGAGTCCCTTCAAGTGTTCCCTTCCCAAAAAACCCTACGTGGTAGCAGAAGCAAGAGAGAACCTGTGGGGTCATGATTTAAGAAGGGTTTTTTCTCCTTCTTTTTAAATATTTCCTTCTTCATTTCTGCGTGTTGGTATCCTTTTATGCAGATGGCGTCATTTTTTTCCCAGAACTGTGGAGGATTTTAGCACCAAAACTGTTGTCATCTTCCTGTCATCTTTCCATTGTCCAGAGACAAAGCCCTATGAAGCCCTGGAGAAATCTAAGTGGGCTATTTCTCAGTGAGGTCCTGATGCAATAAGGTGCTTAGCATCAGATAGGACTGGGACCTCAGACAGAACCTATTCTGCTTTTAAGTGGTCTGCGAGGGATGCACTTTGCCTGAAACTCATTCCAGCCCAAGATTGTGAACACAGCGGACAATAGATGGATTGGTGTAAAACTATCCCAGATAACTGCTCATACATCTTCCCTCTGTCAGTGAAATTTCCCATGATGTGTTCAAAGCCAAGAGGCATTATTTGTGCTGTCCTGGATCTGTTAAGGAATGGCAGGGGGAGGACAGAGATACTCAGGGATTTAAAAGCAGAGAGAACTCTATGAAAGAGATAAAAGGAGTCAAATGCACAAACCCTATTTGAAGTCCTTAAAGCATAAGAAAAGAAAGTATTAGACTTACCACATAGGGAGAGCTGGAATTTGTGTAGCTCTGGCCCCTGTGAACTGTAGCTGCTATTTTAGGGGTGGTCTGAATGTTTGAACAGCTAGCCTGAATTCACAAAACTTTTCCCCAGTACTTATAATGCTCTTTCTTTTTTTTTTTTTTTTTCTATGAAAGTTGACTCTTTTTACGGTTGGTGTTTTTATGAACTGCGTCCTAGCTGATGTATCTGTTGTCATGTTAGAGAGAGGAGAGAGCTCTTTAGAAACTGAGACATTTGGTAGCTATCTGCATCTAGAAGTGTTTTCTCCATCAAGCCAACACACCAGCTCTTGGACAGATATGTTTGACTAATAATTTTCTCTGCAAGTACTCTCTGTGTCTTTACTACGTCATACCTCATAATATGATTCTATGGTCAAAGTTTCTTTCAACTATTTTTTTCCCAGTTTCTCTCTAAGCAAAACTAAGCCCAATATCTATGAAGTCAGTTTTTAAAACCAGTGGCTCCTGGTGAATTCGTACTTTGGTATCATGTATTTCTCCTTTATTCAGTATATCTAACATTTAAAAGATCTATTTTGATTAATATTCAGACTAAAGTCTGCACAACACTATTGTTCATTTCAGGATGCCAACATAATAGATCAGGGAAGAGCCCAAAATATATTATTCACTGAGCTGCCTATCAGAGCCTTAACCCTACTATTAGATAATAATAAAATCCAAATTACTCTGTTCTCTGGACTTAGCCACATTTTGCTGATATCTGATTATGGGGCTCTGACCAAGTAGATGATGAGTGTTTTCTATCTCCAGTCAGCTAAAAATGTGTTGAGGAAAGAGCTTTTATTTACAGTTTGTGTACTGTACTGTGTGTACCAGACCACAGTGTTGGAAAATCTGTAGAGAAGAAAATGAGATGAGAGGGTTGCTCAGACCTTTCAGACATCCCATGTGTTGCAGCTGTCTCACCCAGTTTCCCAGTTCCTCACCAGAAGTTTATTAAGAGGATTGTACAAATGAGGGTGTCTGTAAGTGTCAGAAGGGTGACATTGTGACCGTCTTTTGAGATAAAAAGCAGAATCTATGGCCACTATGCCTTTCACTATTTCATAGAAAAAGGGGCAAATTCACAAGGTCCAAGAAGAAAATTCACACTGAGAGCCTGCTGACAATCATCTCTCACTTACCTCTTTGACATAATTAGTATAAACTTTTGTATAAAGTTGAGAATAATGATATTTCTTTGCCCCTGTATTGGCTGCTTAAGGTTGAGTATTTGTCTCACAGATGTTGGCTCAATGCTGCACACAAGTTCTTCCTCAGGACTGTGAGTTTACTTCATTCTTTGCCTCAACAGAAGCTCTTCTCTTAAAGAAAAGTAGCAGGTGGTTTGTTTTTGCTGATGGTTATGGTGATTCTCTTGGATAGTATCTTTTTAATATCATCCAAAGAATGAAGTTATCCCTTGTGCTCCCAGTTACTATTTCCTCTATGACACTGATATTGTAAGCCATGTTGTTCAGATGTTAGAGAATCATATAGATTAATTCTTAACAGTGACAAAATTAAAAGCAAAATTTCTTTTATATTTCTGGACTTGAAATGAGCACTGGGAGTATAATGTCATTCCTCAATCTTATAAACACCCTAAGCAAAAGTCCATGCATGTTATAAGACTAAGCAAAAGTCTATGCCCTTCTATAAAGGAAGCTGAGTGACACCATTAACTGGATTTTTCATGACCTACTGTGCTGGCCCTTTCCTGAGTCTCAGACAATATGTTTTCATATATATATTTATGTATATTCATAACTCCACAACAGTATTTAAAAGCAAATGTGCATCAAAAAAAAAAAAAAAAGCAGACCCATTAGGAGGTATGATAAGTGTACTGCTGGAAAGATTTTCTGTTAGGTTGAAGGCAGTTTGCCACATTTCGTAGATTTTGCAAAATCTTTTTTCAGTATTTTTCCCCACCACCAGTATGTTCACTGCACAAGCTATCTAAGCAATAGTCTGAGAAATAATTGTAAAAGTTATTTTGATAGCAATCAAGTTGGCTGAGTATTTCTCTAATGCACAGATCTCTCAGTACTTCAAGTACAGGCAGTTCAAGCAGAGCCAAGGGAAAGCTTTAGCTGCTTTCAGCCCATAACTCAATGGACAGGAAGATGCTCTTCTGTACATACTCGTTTATACCTTAGTTTCTTCACTGATATATAGTCATATTTCATCTAGGATTCATATAAACTGTTTTTAAGGATTAATCCAAGATCAAGTGATTTTTGACAGAGGAAATTCTATTTATTTTCCAGGAATGCGAGGTTCATAAGAAAGTCTTGATTCTGAAACACAATTTCACTGAGTGGCCACGCTGGAATCCCAAGTCTCCTTACCCAGGTGGTATTTGTCAAGAACCATAGCTGTAGTCGCAGATGTAATCAAGCAGGAATCCAGTTCCAGTTCCAGCTCTGTTTCCTGCATTTCCCAGAGACTGTCTTGTCTGGAAGTCAATGCACAGGGACAACAAAGCGAATAAACACTATATCCAAGGAAATCTGCCACATAAGCCTTTTGAAATTCAATCTCATAGTGTTTTTCTGATGTGAGTGAGTGCTACTCAACAGGTATCACAAGTCAAGCTCAAGTCTTTGCCCTTTTAGTTTCCATGAGCAGGATCAATAAAAGGCTCTGCAAAACACTGGATTATAGGCTGAGTAGGCTGGATGCAGAAGCCAAATTAACAACCTGCCATGGTGTAGAAAGCTGCAGATTTGCTCTGATGAATGGAGCTCATAGTAATTATTTTTTTTTTCGGAGTGCGAATTGAAACATTATTGTACAACTATTAGTTTCCAGGAAAAAAATGTAATTGCTTCTAGATGCTGCTCGCTGTTTTCAAGAGCTCTTTAACCTTTAACTTTTTCAGTACAAAGGAAGCCCTGCTGTGCAGTGAATCTAACAAGACCATCATTTATAGTTGGCAGAGTTCATTAGTCAGTCGTAACAGTTTAATTATTAGCATTTTAATGCATGAGTGTTTAACTAGACAGAACAACAGTCTTTTAGGCACGGCTTGAGACTTCTTAAAAGAAAACGAACTAATTGGTGCTGTTGTTTATACTGTGGCTCAAATTAGACAACCAAAATTCAAGAAATTTAGAGTCAGATTTTGTCACCCATTAAATTAACATTCTATTTGATGGCCCTTTCAGTACGTTTCAGCTTTAATGAAAATATGTCTCTTTATAGGAATAAAAACTCTTTCATCTTTTGTGTCTTAAAAAAATAGTTTTGGTGAACTGGGCAAGGCCAATTTCTTCAGTTCAGCCCCTGCCTCAGAATCTGGGTTTGCTCTAAGCTGATTTCTCTTCAAGTTATCTCTGCTTCCAGTAATGAAGGTACAGTGTCAGCCACGGGATGAGTTAGTCTGAGGCAAAGGAATAGTTTGAAAATTAAAAATTTGCTTATATTTGAAAAGCCCAATGTTGTACAAAGAATAATTTTTTTTAAATTTGATTTAAATGTTTTCATCAATCCATTATTCATTTTTTGCAAGAGGTTCAATGAAAATTTTTGTCTCTACAATTTAAAATAATTCTTCGCTTTGTTTTATTTTTCTAGATTTTGCTCTTGATTTAACCCCTGTAGGAGCCCATTTTTTTTTCCCCCGTTTTTTAATGGATTGCTGGAAATAAGAGTTGTGTGGGAGCTCAAGGTCTGAAGGGGGACCTTTGGAACAGGTTAGATTGCTTGGGAGATCAAAGGAAGAGAACTAAAAAAATGCGGATGCTTATCAGAACAGCGCTTCCAGACCCTCAAAGAATCTCATTTCTGACTGTGGACCAAAGGAAAATATGTGAACGTGGGTTATCTTTGTTATCATGGCATGGCAGGTTAATGGTGCTGGGAGAACATGAACTGAGAAATCCTACAATGTTGTATTGTCCCATGGGAGTGATGCCACTAAACACTGCTCCTGACACTCTGTTCATGGTTTTTGCAGTGTGCAGATGGTGAGGGATAACTTCTACTCGTCCTTTTCAACCTCTGCTACACTGTGACCAGCAAATAAGGCATGACACCATTCCCTCCTTTCATCCACCTTTGTTCTGCTTTCCCTCTGATCCTTGCTTCCTCCCTTACCATCCCTTCCTCTCTCCTCTGGAGCACGATATCCTCAGATTAAAGCGAGGCATGGACTAATAAGATACAGGGCCATTGGTTTATAGCATTTTGTTAGGTAAAAGGGAAGTGTGCAGATAGATTGGCTGATTATTTTTGTAAATCCTGGAGTTCCCAACTGGTGTAAGTTAGTAGTCCTACACTGGCACATACCATGATGAATCTGCATGGGATCCCTCACGATCTGAGAGCATGTCTTACCCCAAGGGCAGTGAGTGGCTTCTGCAAATCACAGGGTGCCCTGAGTACTGGTAAATTATGGGATTTCAGGGGCTGACCCCTCAGTTGCTTCTCCATAATCTGGCAGGTGAATGCACATGGCTAAAAAACTCTTGCAAAGTCTCAATGGATCTGTGGGGCGATGCTACCGGCAAGATTTTTTTTAACTTTTCCTGATAAACAGACCGTCTGTCTGCAGCATTCCTATGTTTTCTGGATGATGAAATGTGTTGCAACAGGACTTAAGTATCATTTAAAAACTGTCCCTGCTTACAATTTATTGTGGACAGGAGTGTTACATCATATTTACAAGGTTAAATTAGAAGCTCCAGGTTTTACAGAAGGAAGAAATACCTATTCAGGTCGAGCGTATAATGACACCTATCCAGTTTCACAAACAGTTTATTAGAACTCATCAATTTTAGCAGGATATTTAGAATCAGAAATAAACATTTGCTGTGGAAACACCTTTTCCCTCAACATTTCCAGACACAATGTGTCTTTAGTCAGACAAAAGGCTTTTATTTTTGAGAAGTGGTATTTCAGAGCTGGAAATGCCAGCTCCCTGGTGCTGAGATGTAGTTTCTAGAAGTGTCTTCCAGATGTAAAGCTTTAAGGAATTAAGTTATATTGGGAGAATGGATTATCCCTCGTGGAGAGCATTTTATCTCCTCGTTAGGTTTAGGAAGCCCAGGTGAAAGAGAAGAGTGGGAGAAAGAGATGCTTATACAAAATACTTCAAATCGCAAAACAAGGAAAGACTGTCAGATAATACACTCATACTCCTGTAAAGTCTTGGACTATGATTAATATGTCATCATTTAATCAAATGATTGGATAAAGAAGAATAAAAAGACAGAGCAAGCCTGGATTGTCATTCAGCATGTTGAGAGAGCCGCTAAGCAAATGACAATGTTCTGATGGCAGACTGACTCCATGCAACCAGCCAGCTTCCTGACAAAGGAATGCCACCTTGGTCGTGCATTTTTACACTATTTCTGCAGTTGTTTTTCTTGATTTCTGCTGCCACTGTCCATCTGATTATGCTTTGTCTGTGTGTGAGAGTGAGAAAGAGAGAGATAGAGGGGGAGAGAGAGAGAGGAGAGTGTGTGTTTTGTACGTATCATCAGATTTGAGCTTGCCCTCTGAGGATATCAGTGCCCTAATTAGCACATCAGTATTATGCAAAAGTAGAAGCATTTCTGGTTCCCTTTAGTCACAGAGGGCTTGCTTATCCTACACACTCCTGTCTCAGAACAAGGGAAGTTTGTTCCTGGTGTAGCTGATTGGTGTCCCCTCCCTGTGAACGGGACACTCGTTCCCCTTGGGAATTCCTCTTGAGCTTTAAATAAAGTGGCAGCCGGGTTTTCTATAACCCTATTTACATCTGTGTCACCGTTTGTTTGCTGCTGGAGCCAAGGCTACAGGTGACACAGAAAAACAGACCCCGGTGCACAAAGACTTGTAAAATACCCTGTGTTGGCTGTAGTTTTTACCTGTGTGAAAGGGAGAGCTGAGGGTGTTCGTCTGCGCTGGAGCTCCAGATGTTAAAACATGGATAAAAGCTTGTTAGGATTGTAAAGAAAAGCACTCAGAAATCACAAAATGTCAAAGCTAAGGCTCACTTATAAATCCATCCTTCTTTAAGTTATGAATACCAGTGTAGGCAGCTTTTAATTACACAGCCACGCTCTGTTTTTCCTAGATGTACATGAGAGGTAGAGTGACTCAGTGTGCACATATATAGAGCTATGCAGCCTGGGAGAGCATATATTAAACCCCTTTTTCTTACCCATAAATAGAGATGATTCCAAACCAAAACCCCAGCTTCAAGCTAGCTATGGACCTTAGGGAATTCAAAATCAGAATCTGGATTTGGATCTGAATTTAGCAGCTTAGGCCCATCTGCAATAAATACATACAGGATGAAATGTAGATAACTGAGATATAAGGCTATATAGACTTCAAAGTGGCTCTGATAAAATCATGATAACCACAAGAAAGAAGTGGTGTGTGATCTCAGATGAGATATCCCCAAGATGTCTATACAGCTTAATTTTCCCACATTGTGTCCTTTTATCTTCAAGGGATAAAAGGTGAATTATTATTATTATAGGCAGTGGAGTAGTAACGCCTGTTATTCAGGTTGTCTAACACTTTCCATTGTTCCCCTTCTAGTCACTTATAACTTTTGCAGACTTTAACCTTTCGAGCTGAAGTTTCCCATACTTGGTGTTTGCCTCAGGTTGAATTTGATGGAGAATAGGCATTCTGCTTTCAAGACTGCAGCAACAGTGGTGGCAATAAATCATGTCAACATTTGCTTCTGCATTTGTAAACTGTCATTTTGAGATAGCTGGGGAGAGGACAAGGGAGCAAGCAAACAGACAACTTTAAAAGCCTGCACCATCACGCTCACCTTATCAAAGAGTGATCATGTTAAACCTCGAGTGACAGAAAGTCAGACAGCAGGTGGGTGGGAGATAAAGGAGGGAACAGCATTTCTCACATGGTGGCACCTGTGCTTTGCCTCTCATAACCACAGCCCCTGCCTCACTAGAGTAATCCACTCGCTTTAATATCTCTAGGATTCAGTTTTCACATAGCAATGCAAAAAAAATAGAAGAGGTCTAAGTCTGAGAAATCTGCACAGCCTGAGAGCTGTCCCACATTCCCCACCCAATCAGTAGATAGGAGCTGTGCTCAGCCAGCCTGCCATGCTAGCTGATAATTATTGTTGTATTAATTGGTGATGTCCAGACTAGACAGAATGTAAAAGATCCCACTGTGTCCAATAATTAATGTTTTTCCCTCACTGCAATGTCATTAATAAGGGGTTCCTCCAAGAAACAAGTAATTGGATGGTTCAGCTTCATTAGGGTATTTTTAGATAAGGTTTGGTCTAGAGACATATAGAAAAGCTTATTATGTTTATTTAGGCTGTATTATCTATTGCTAATGTGTTATACTGATTTTGTATCTTCCACATTCTCAGGGATTGTAATGATAAAAGGAATGCACAAATTATGATTCAAATGAACAGAAATACTGCCTTTAATTTAGCTATTTTGAAATGATGAACAAAATTCCATCTCAAAACAAATATCATCAGTATTCTATAAATCTCCAGTTTTGTCAGAGACATGCAAAGCTATTGTCACAAGAAGACAAAAGTCAGATTTTACTAATTAGAGATGAGCATAGTGGAGGGCTCTTGTTTTGGCAATTATCTGAGCAGTTTTGGAAACTGGAATGTGTAAATCTGGGCTTGGAAATGACTTTGAAAAGAAGACTGAGGGGCTTTTTCAGGGGTATCATTTACACTGTCATGTATGACTTTATTATTCTGCAAAGATGCCTTGGGAATCTGACTCACATGAAAACTTGATATGCAAGTGAGCTATAGACCAGGATGTGGCGGATTTACACAGGAAACATATATGGCTAGTCAAAACAGCTCTGTTTTACCACAAAGGAGCTTTGCACATGCTTTGCAATGATTTTATGTGGGAGCTTATTCCTGAACACAGCACACAGCCAGTTTTTCACAAACCAGAGTTACTCTAGTTAAATTTTTTTGGTGCAACTTAGCCAAACTGGTCCTGTTCACAGCTGCATCCTCCTTAATCTCATCACAAGGCACAGATCTCCCACTAGGAAATAATAATCCACAGTTTAGTGTCTGTATTATACTTAGTGCAAACACAAGAGACCACATTCATCCCAAAGTAATTCTCTAAATATGAGAGATCTTGTTACAACAGGGATGCACTTGGCCCAGAGGGTGTCAGATAGTGAAATGGGCTCATCACGCCGTGCTAAATAAAAGCAAAGAAAAACATCATCAGGGAAACTACTCAGAGACTTAGATGAGTTCAGTTGATCCTTATTAAGTTATGGCGTTGGTCAGCATTTTCAGTGAGTTGTGCAAAGGATATTGAGCCAGGATCTCATCTCAAGTATTTACAGATCTAGAGCCTTTACATTAACTTCTCGATGTGGCAAATGAAAAAAGAATTTGCCTCCTCCCTCCCTGCCAGATACATCTTTGCCAAGAATGCTGCATATTGATAGCTCCAAGCAAACTGTTGCCATCAGCACTATTTTAAAAACAAGAATTCTTATAAACAATATGCAGGACTTGTCCAGACAAATGTCTAAACCTGTCACAATAAGTTTACCTCACAAAGGAGTGAATGCAGCTCCAGGAAAGCCACCATGTCATAATTTTCTATCATAATGGGATGTGATTCTTGCTATCATATTTCTTTAGTATAAATTATGTTTAAAAGGCACAGAATTTAGTTTCCTGCTCATGGCCTGCCCCAATGTCTCTGGACCCCTGTCTGCTGCAGGGTAGTAGAGAGGAAATCACATGTAATTCTGCTGAACTCAGGGGTGTTACACCAGCACAAATCACAGCACAATAATGTCCTTGGTGTCCCGGGCTCCTCAATAAGATTCACAAAAGTAAATTCCATTAGCATGTGTAGAAATATGTCTTTCTCATAATGATATAACTATAAACTTTTGTACTTGAGAACGGTAGCAGAGAGACCCCTTGAAAGCCAGATATTGATAGCTTGCTTTATGTTTAAAGATGTCAACAGAATACAATGGTTCTCAGCATCCCTATTAGTTATCTTTAGTAAGAGAGAAGAAGATTTAAAGTAAGGGAATGAGGTTTGCAATGTAACAAGATAAAGTCATCTCCTGCAGTAGAGGATTTCTTTAATCTTATTTTTAGAGAAGAGCTGAGGAGCTTTTGCAAAACCAGCTTGTTTGGATTCAGTTCCTATTTTATCTCATCCATGAAAGTTTAGAGTTGAAGAGGGAAACAGATAAAAGTTTGAGCAAACTGAGGTGGTTTTACATTGCACTCATCAACCTTCTTAATCTGGGTTTGCTTTTGTAAAACCATTTTTAATCCAGATCTCTCCTTATCCAGTCTACCAGAACATGAGGGATGCTACAGAAGTTTGGAATTAAGAGAAATTTTTTTTAAAGTTATATTGTCTTCTAGTTTGTATCTAGAAAGTTGTTGAGGGGTTGGTTTTTTTTTCACTGACAGTAGGAGGGGTCATAAAGGGTCATTACTTGTAACCATAAGTAAAAATATTTCATTTAGAGTCTTTCATGAGGAAATTTCTCTCAAAATTAATTTTGCCCAAGGAAAATTTCAGCATTAGAAAAGGACCACTTTTACTTTAGAGGATTTTTTTTTAATATTTCAACCAATAAGAATACTTTGGATCCAAACAAGGAAGATAATTTTCCATATTCAGAAGCTAGTCTGCATTTTACTTCTCAGGCCCCTGATCTTAGTTAACAGAGAAGCTTCTCTGTATCCAGAGAGAGTTTATCTATCACTAGGAATAGACAGGAGGAGTGGGGATGAGAGAGAAAATATCTTCATTTTAGTCATATAAAACACAATCAAGACTCTGTTTTTCATTTTTCCAACATGATATGAGATTTATCACTGAAGACCTCTGCTAGGAACATCTTCTTGCACGATGGAATCAGTTATCTGCTCTAAAATAGGCAATAGTCCAAACAACAGGGGGGAAAAAACTCTTCAGATAAAGTTTTTATAAGTTAACAATTTCTGGTTAGCATGGCAATGGCTGCTCATGAGCCTGATTCCAAGCTCCCAGAGCTGTCAAAGAACCACCAAACTTCTACATTTCTCATTAGCCATTGCAGTAGCTAAATGAAGCGTGACAGTTGATACATTTTACTGCAGTCATTCACCATGGCCTTCGATCAAGGAAAACATTTCCCATGCGTGTCCCCTCCTTCACTTCAGGGAGAAACAGGTAAATCAACGCTCATCTTTCCAGATTGCCTTGCATTATCTGATTCATTCAATACTGCCAAATATTTTTGTCTTGTCTCCAGAAAGCTTCTGGGGAGAAACGTTAAAGTCCTGAAGGACCTCGGGCCTTTTCCGAAAGCCTGAGCATTCTTAGCATTTGTTCCTACATCTCTAAAGTTCCTGCAGGCAAAGATTTACAAGCTCTGTCCTTTGCCTGATATTGTTCAACAAGGAGGCTGCTGGAAGAACAAGAAAGACAGAGTGGTTTCAAATGCCAGGAGTTAGAAGGTGATACCTACTTGTACATCTCCCTGCTATCAGGTACAGCATCTTGCAGATTTGTCAACGCTCTGCTGCACTGAGCATGTGGATTCACAACTGGAATGCACTGGCTGAGTCAGGAGAAGGTGTGCTTGGGTCCCTTATGGTCAAGGGGCTTGGAGCTGCAAAGCCAGACACACTGGCAGAGTGTTTGCATGGACACAGGCTTGGCTTGCAGAGACAAACACAGCAGTGATGACCAAAATCAGCTGAATCTGCACCAGCCCCAAAGGGTGTGACCCACTTGGATCAGGCCATAGGGATTCAGAAGCTCCAGCCAACGTTGATATAATTTGTAAAGAGGAATAAAACCACAAGCACCAGTAAGAACCATGATTCAACAGTCTGTTTGCCTAACAGGAAAGGTCACCTCTCCACAGCAGGGGTACACAGCAGCCTAGTTTAGGGTTCTGCCTTTTCTGCTCAAAATTACATGCCCTTAATTCTTCAGGAAGCCGCTAGCTTACATGCCAATGGACTCATCCACATGTGCCAATCAAGCAAAAATTTTAAAAGCCAAAATTAATGAAATTATTTCTCACACAGATTTTTTTATTATTATTCCTCTCCTTACATACTTGGGATGCTCTCTAGCACTACCCACAGGGTCTGGGTACCTGCACCAGCACAATCCTACAGCATCACTCATTAAGTGCTCTAAGCCCCAAAAGCCTGTGTAAACAGGTTGCTCTTTTCCCCCTGCTGTGCTGAGCTCCTGTGTTACCACAAGGAAAATGCATTTTGATTACCAAAGGAATACATGATTGTCCAGCATTTCCTATTGTTTGCTGCAGCTTAAGCTGACAAGCCTTCTACGGCTATCACCCAACCAGACTGACTGCTCTGGAAATTTGTTTAAAAACTGATCCTCCATGCCTTGGGCAATCTGGACACCAGCACTAACGGTTAAGAGAATGGAAAGAAACTTAGGAGGGAACATCCCCTTGTGCTCACTGCCAGCCCTTGAATTACTGGGAAGGCATTCCTACAAAAAGGGCCTCCAGTCAAGTCAGTGAATGGAAGAGCTGCCTCCAGAAAAATCAATTCTGTGTGGTAAGAACCCAGAGCCTCTGTTTTGGAGGCCTCCCTTCTTTGAAGCCGAAAAATCAAATGGAGCTTCAAAACTTCATCTCATCTCTAAATTGTCATAAATCTTATTTGTTCTATGAAAGGAAACAGAGTAGGCTGAATGGGTAATCAATTGGCTGATGTGCTCTGGAAGTCTTGCAGCTTCTGAGTACAAGGAATATCCCTTCCCATGTTTCCAGAAGGTCTTTTATTTTTTTTTCCATTGCTTGGGGTGCTCCCAGTTTTCACAAAGAGGGAATATCACATGCTGACACTTGTGGAATCATTTTTATTTGCACATTACTTGATTGGAAAATGAGCCAGCTTTATTTCACGGGGATAGGCAACACCAGGAGAAAAAAGAAAGCAGGGATAAAACCCACACTGATTGCACATACAATAAATGATACACAGGCACACACACAAAAAGGAAATTGAAGAATGGAATCTGACTCTCCTTGAAACGTAAACTGTATACAGATTTACTTCTAAAAATGAACAGATGTTTCTGAGATTAGGGGAAACTACTGTATAAAACCTCTGCTGGGTGCCTAATATTTTAGATTCCACAGCCCACGGTTCCTAAAGTCCAAGTTTCAGAACTCTCTATTCTCTAGTAAACTATGAAACAGTCCAAAAGAAACATAATTTCTTGCATCTCTCCAGTTTCTGATTTTTATATTTAATTCCCTGCATTATCAGAGATCATTTACTGGCATGAAACCCAGTAATCTGTCATCTCGTCCTGTAACATTGCATAACATTATCCTTGTCAGTCCTGGAAAGAAGACAAGCCTATTTGATAAATAACACACGTTTCCTCCAGCAAAATATGCACAGTCAAATTCTTCAGGAGACATCAAACATGATTGCAGTGAATGCATGTTGCCAGACTGATGAATATATATATATATATTTTTTTTTTTTAATAAGGTTATTTGCAGTGGACAAAGAACCTACAGAAGGAAACATGCAAGATTTTACCTTTTCTCCAAACTTTTGAACAGAAGCAGGCTGGAAGCCAGTCTTAAACCCCTTACTGACTCACTGGTAAAGAGGGTTTATAATACATTTTACCCATTTCACACATGTCCAGTGCCTGAGAGAGGCACTTCAGTGTAAATGTTACATCTGCTTCTCAGTTCTCAAGTACCCACTCAAGGCCATGAAAGTACTTGATGAATTTTGATTTTTTTTTTTAAGGGATATTTCCAAATAGAGCATTATTATAGTACCCTTCAACTACAATGCATGTGTGGAAAGATTTCAATTAGTAAAATATATGTTAGATTGATGTGTCAAGATACTTGGGAGATAGCTAGTGGGAAGACTGCATCAGTATCATCAATGCCTGATGATACAGCAGCAAGTAACACTTCTATATTCCTGTTTCTAGCAATCAGAAATGCCTCATGGGTTTATGCATGCCTGCAGGTATTACAAAAATATTTTATTTTTGCGTAATTGGAGATGTAAGAAACGTGCACTCAGTCCCATGCTGTGATGTGAAACTCCTGTTTTCCAAAGTACCAGAAGTAACAGAATGTACTGATCCCGTTTTCCAAAGAGAACTGCAAAATTCAGTCAGCCTTTCACAGTTTCCATATTTAGCATCTTTCAGAGCAGAATAGAATGCATATTCAGCCAGATGTATATATTTATATGCATATACATATATGTATATATTTATACACACATGCACACTAAAGAGGAGTCGTACTGTTTTGGTGAACAGGCTTACTCCCAAAGTCTTGTGGGTTTTTTTAAATTAAATGAAACAAGTCAATTCGGGAGCTATCAGATGCAATTTTGTGTTTTTCAGGCACCTCAGTGGTACTGGCTCTAAAGAATATCAGCTATGCCTGGGAAATGTGTTTGTAATATTGATGCAACACTGCCCACTGTTGTAGTGGCTAATGAGGAGATAAGCCCTGAAATACAATATTCCATAGACTCCTGCAAAAACTGAACTGTGAGTCTGTGATGTGCCCAGGGCAGAAAAAAGGGATACTTCTCTACTTTAAGTATTTGCTTTTTAGAGTAGATGATTTCTGAAAAGTAACTCAATGTTGCATCATTTATAACTCTGTTGAATGTAACTGTTATTTTTATCTAAAGTCTCTTTCACAAGTTGGTGCTTTTATTAAGGCAGTTTCATGGAAACAGAAGTATTTCCTGATTTGTATAGCTAAATAATTTCACTTCCTTATATATTTGTCCCTGAATAAGATCTTTAGCTAGAATTATTCCACTGAAGCTGAGATACCAACTGTAAACTGGGTGGTCCTTAATATGCAGAATTAATAGAGCTACACATGTGAGCCAAAGACCACAAAAGTATCTTCAAAACTCTTAAATTACTTCAAGGAGGTTTGGATCAGACCAGGAATTCATGGATAGAACTTCATCTCAAATTATTTTAAAGACTTATTCACCCTCTTTTTTTTCTCCTGGGACTATTTGAAATCATTATGTAGCTAAAAACAGAGCCAGAAAATGAAAATTACAAACAAAAGAGTGTTTGGGGTATTTAGAAATCAAAACATTGGTTTAAAATATATATGTATAAGTACAAAGAGCACCTGGGCACATCCATACTACAAGGCAGGTGTCTAATGGAAATTACAGTGTTGCAAATTTACTCTGAGGCTTCTTGTCTATTTATAGCCTTCAAAGAACCTCCATTGCAAAGATGGGAGGCACCACGGTGTGATTGCCTTTTTAGGTGCATTCCATATGCAGTGCAAAATGATGTAATTGCTTGATTGTTCTTATTAGAGTTTTACAATGTATATGAACATGTATGGCATGGTACATAAATCTAACAGGCAAAACAATTGGCATTAAAGCCTTTATCTTAATTCACAAATGAATCCAATGCAGGGGTGGTGCCAACACCGGTTGTTGTCTCACCACGTGATTTCCATTCTCCTGCTGGTACGTGGAGTTGTACAAGGGCAAAATGAGTGATGTTTTCGACTGCCCAAAGGGCTGAAACAGATCCCCCTGCTCCCAGCATGCTCCCTGCTGCCAGAAACCAGCAATTAACTTTGTAGGGTTCCTGAAGTGTGGAAGACCCTGGAGATGCAGCATGTGTTGATCTAAACAACCTCCTACCACTGAGGAGAGGGATGTGTTTGCTATTTGAATTATTTAGGAGCTTGCTGGGTGAATTATAAAGCAGCACCTTGCAGTATTAAGTCTAATATTGTATGATTTTCAATTGATTAGGCAAGCTTTCAGGATTACCCACAAAGGTTAGGATGAAACAATACAGAATCTGGCAATTTGTGTGCAGAGCTGGAGTTTCAAGCCATATGCAACCAAAGGTGGGGAAAAGAAGCTTTCTTTTTTAGTTTTTCTCCCAAAAACACTAGACTGCTTTCCTTTATAAACACAACTTAGTAAAGAGGTTTGTCTTGAGATGACAGAGTGACATTCACCATGGCCTTTGATCAAGGAAAATATTTCCTTGAGAAAATGAGTGACAGAGGAAGCAACAGAGGAAGTGACTCTGAACTTACGCAGCACCAATATTATTATGAGTTTTAGCAAGTATTTGTGCAGTGAGAAGTTTACTTGAGGAAAAGAATGGCAAGGTCTTGGATGTGGCAAGGACTAAGGAAGAGGAAAAAAACAAAGCATGTTGGATTTGCATAGGAGGAAACCATCAGGCCTGAAGGTAGTGGACAATAAATGAGAGATGATCTGGGAAAATGCATAAAAGCAAGAAGGAAAGAAGCACAGAGGAAGAAGAGACAAAGGAGTAAATCTAAGGTTCAGAGGAAGGCTGAAAAAAAAATAAGATAGTCAAAAATAAAGCAAGATTTTCAAAGGAATGGAGAGTAACTCATAAGGTCTTGCAAAGCTTATGCAGTTCCTGCTTATTTCTTCTTTCTCACTGCTTCTCTTGTTCTGTGCTACCAGAAATCAGTTCTAACAAAAAAATGTAGGATTATTGGCTCATTGTAAACATAATTAGCAGATTTAATACTTCTGCCACTGCAGGGAAGAACAAGAAATCTCTGATCTTTTCTGACAGGTCATTTAGTGAAGCACAGGAATGAAATCTATCAGTCTTTTGGAAGGTGGATGAGAGGTTGGACATGAGCTGACAATGGGCTGCATCCAAAGCACCATGGGCAGCGGGTCAAGGGAGACCCCACCTGGAATACTGTGTCCAGCTTTGGTGGTCCTCAGCACAAGAAGGACACAGACATGCTGGAGTGAGTCCAGAGGAGGCCACCAAGATGATCAGAGGGGTGGAGCACATCCCCTATGAGGAAAGGCTGAGAGAATTTGAATTATTCAGCCTGGAAAAGAGAAAGCTTCAGGGTAAACTAATGGCCTTCCAGTACCCGAAGGGAGCCTACAAGACAGAGATTTTTTGCAAGAGCATTTAGTGACAGGACAAGGGGGAAAGGATTTGCACTGAAGGACAGCAGGTTTAGATTAGGAAGAAATTATTTCCTGTGAGGGTGGGGAGGCCCTGGCACAGAGTGCCCAGAAAAGCCCCATCCCTGGAAGTGTCCAAGGCCAGGCTGGACAGGGCTTGGAGCAGCTTGTTCTAGTGGAAGCTGTCCCTGCCCATGGCAGGGAGTGGAAATAGTTAAATTTTAAGATCTCTATGTCTTTTTAGGATTGTGGCTTCCACGTAATAAACTGCTGGGTCCCAGCAAAGTCTAGTGAACAGAAGGTGTGTAATAAAAATGTACTACCTGGCAAAACCAGATGCTTTTCTTTGTGATTGATAATTTTCTGTCAAGCCAAACAGTGAAGAAATACGGCAAAGGATCAAAATTCTTCAACGTTGCTGAGGGGAGCTTTGGAAGTTAGTACACTAGCCACAGCATAAGCCCACACATTCACAGAGTCACAGAATCACAGAATCACAGAATCACAGATTATGCTGAGTTGAAAGGGACCCACAAGGATCATCAAGTTCAAGTCCTGGCTCTGCACAGGACCAGCTTTCTGTCAGACCAGTGCAAACTCCATAAATCCTGCAAACAAATTTGGCTTCTTTACACTGAGCCAGATTCAGCACCTTTTCTGCACCTACAACCCACTAAAGTCAACCTTCAAACAAATTATCCTTTTAAAGCTGGGAACAGCCTCACATCATCCTCCATAACCACCACAGACTGAGCAATCCAGCCAGGCAGTTACATGGCTTTTAGTCTCACCCCAAAATACCAGAGGTTTGCATTTCCATGGGGTGTGCCAGGCCAGCTGCTTGGGGCAGGTCCCATGGGCCCCCAGGGCGTGCAGGTGACATCTGCCTCTGCCACCAAGCACCATCAGGACTTAAACTTGACACATCAAGATTTTCCTGATATTACTTTATATGGCCAAACCCAGAAGGGTGCTGGGACACCCCCTGCCCATACTGGAGAGTTGGGGTCACGTTGGAGACCAGCCCCCAAATCCAACCTGCACCAGCTGGAAGCCACCCAAGCCTCACCTCACCAGGAACAGGGGAGGACCAGGGGCACTTCCTGCTCCTGCTTTCCTCTGCACACCAAAACATATCTATCTTATAATTTCTGAGGAAGGAAATTGTAAATGTCAGCCCCTTATCTTTGCTCAGCAAACACTTTACTGAACGCAGCCCCGTGTTTACGGAGCGCGCTAATCTCGGCCCCAGCGATGGGGATTGAGGCACCTTCAATCTGGGAGTGGTGGCATCAGGAAAGGGAGAATAAAGTAGAGCAGGATAGCACAGAACTACATTAATTTATAATGCTCAGTGTGTTACAACCAGCAGCCTTAGATTAACGTGGTGTAAATTATGGCATGCTACTCCTTCCGTGTACACATGGGGTAGTCTTTTTTCCGAGCAATTGTTTCTTTTTCCCTGTCCCCCACTGCTCTGAATGCAGTTATTGACAAGTAACAAGGTATGGATTGTTATTGCTTTTGCTTTTTTTTTGTCGTAAATCCCTGTAGAGGTTTACTTAGCGTGAATTAAATCACAATCATGTGTAATTTATTTTGCATAAAATGAGACATAAGTAGTCTTAATCATATAGCTGTAGAAGGAACAACCACACCATTGTTTCCTGTATTTGAACAATAATTCTATATTTAAACTTAAATATTATAATTAGTAGCTTTGTTTGCCTTGCTTAGAAGTAAGATAGGTAAGATTGACACCTCACTTTTGACACCAGACATTAGATTTAATAAGCATAATTTTCATTTATTTGAGTCTAGACCGATTTTTTTATCAATGTATTTATTGTAGAAAGCAAATGTACATAAAGGAAGTTGGCATATTTATGAAGAAAGCTGAAATTACTTTTATGTGTTGCTTTGTCCAACTGATAAAATACCTACTGGCATGAAAATACCTATAACAAGAGCTGAAATCACACCAAACTGTAATTGACATGTGATTTTAAAAAATGCTCAAAGTAATAACATACTATCTCAGAAGTAAAGATTCTTCTGTTCACTCTTTATCCATTTCCAAGAATCTTTTTGTCATGTAAATTTGCATTGATTAGTTTTTAATTTGACTTTCTAAAAATGTGCTCTGAATACTTAATTCCAGCAAAAGTACTTTTTTTTTCCTAATATTAATAGCAATAATTGCAGCCCACAAATGGAGAGCCTTCATGGATATTTTTTTAATACACATAAACTTCAGCTGCTTCAAAGATCTTTCATTTTGCTGTTACCTGTTTAAGTCCCAAACGTTCTCTGCTTATGCAAGCAAACCTGGTGGTTGCTGGACAAAAAATCAGAGTATGACACACAAATAAGTGAGAATTTTGTCAAAAGTACCCTCTGTGAGGATGAATTTGCGATGAAGCTGAGGAAGGAAAGCCCTTTCTGCCACGGAGATCCTGCTCTGGGAGAGGAAGGACCAGGGTCTGGTGGAGAAGGGCAGTTCCTACGAGTCAGGGGCAAAAGCTGATGGGGAGCAGCTGCTCCTCCAGAAAGAGTGAACCTGAAATCCAAGTGATTTCCAAAGCCTGGAACTGCCCCATCACTCGCAGTAAGGGGATGCCAGGGCAAAAGGGAATTGTTCAGATACAAATAAAATCAGTGACAACAGAGTGTGCTTCCAAAATTAACAATAAATCTGGGGAGAGAAACTCTGCTGTCGGATGAGAGAGGCAAGCAGCAAAAAATTAAATAAAAAGCAGTAAGCTTTAAGTCCCAGCAACGAGAAAAAAAAAGAGGTGAAATGAATTAAAACGTTACCAAGTTATAGAAAAAGAGGTGTTTGTGCAAAGTTTGAGGTTTTCTCGAACAACACCTTAAAAATACAGATTTTTTTTATTTCTGTTTAAGATGTTAGAAGATACTTCACAAAGAATACTAGTTTTTGATGTATTTTTTAAAATCAAGGTAGACAATTAATTTCCTCTTTCTGGACATCCAAAACCTCATGTATTTTTATAAAATTATATTCATAGCTGTATATTTTATTGTTCACACATTACTTTTGAAGCAAGCTTTTCATTTCTTTCCTCCTTTAAAGCAAAAACATATCAAATATTACAGTATAGGCATAAAAACAAATTATGTTTGAAATAATCTAAAGATTAAACTTTATTTTTCTTAGCTGATTGTATTATTTGAACAATAATACTTTCAAAAAAAATTATTCATCTGCCTGATGAAAGAAAGTACCTGATACATATTTTTATTCAAATATTACTCCCTTGGAATACTGGCAACATTTTATGTTTCAGCCTAAGCTACAAATTCCTTCAGAACAAATCAAATGTCTTTAAAGAATATTTCCGTTTGAAAAGGAATTAAGCTTTCCTGAAAGAATTTTAAAGGTTGTGATATTCGCAGTCTGATAAAGCAGCACCTTTAATGAAATTCTAATTAGCAATTTCATGCACTTTGCTATTAGTCATATCAGATTAGTGCACATTTTCACAGCCTTCCTTTAATTAAGTGCACTTATTCCAAGTTTCAAACACTTTCCTTATAAGATGAAAACTGTGCTGAAATGTTATTTAGTAAACAGCAGACGTGTGAAAGTAAAGGTGCGTCTCCATGTGCTGATGGACATTTTTAAACTGCCCACAGATGTACACAGTTCTGGTGACTGCCAGCTGCTTCGGGGGCTTTGTTTTCTGGCTTTTCTTTCTGTGCATTCTGCACGTGCCTTTAAAAAATGCAAAGGGATGAAGCCCAGTTTTTCAAAGGGCTCCAAAGGTGTTCAAAAGTTTTTAGTGGCTGCCCCATGTGCACAGTTCAGGTAATAAAAGCAAAATTTGTATTTGAAAAAATTCAGAGAGTTCAGGCTGCAGCACCCCTGTTTGCTTCCCCGGACATCACCTTCTGTCACATCCCTTGCACTGTTGCAGCAGAGGTTCTTGGTGTAAATCCAGCATGTTGGACCCATTTACCCATCCAAATCATCAGCAAAATTCCCACACACTTTAGTGGGAAGAGGTTAGGCCTTATCTCTCATAAAGGATATTGCATTGCAAAGGCAAGTACTTCTAAAATACTGTACATAACACTCATCTCCCTGCAAGCTGATTAACTTGTGGTCAGCATTGTGAAAGGTGAGAGATTACCAACACTGTATTAATTCACAGAACACCTTGTTTTGCATGATAGGAGCAACACAGGGAGTGATTTAACATACATAATGATAAGCAAGTCTATTATGTGCCAGTAGATAAAGAATATAACATGTTTCTTCCCCTTTCTGCAATGTGTAGCTGCAAAAACGCCAATGTGATCATTTTTCACAGTTTTCATATTTATGTATTTATATATGTATGAAGGTTTTCTCATTCCAGAGCAGAGTATTTTGTTTTGTTTTTAAATGCTCCTTCCCAAGCACTGCTCCTCGGGTCTGTCGTGTTCCAGGATTTCCATTTTATTGTACTAGGTAATTGCACATGTTTTTAAACATGTTCTCTTGCTGATGTCATTCATTTAGACTGTAACATTTCTGACATTTTTAGGTAGTCCCCCAGGCCTCATAGCCCTCTTAGCAGGGTCCTTTCAGTGAGGGGTGTTTGCTTTATGATTACTGACTGACATCTCAATAACTTGGAACATATTGAGCAGTGCCTGTCTAGTGAGCAGCTTTTTTAAATGCATGGTCCACTTTGTCAAGTCATGTGCGAGCCATAATTTAGGCTAATAATTACCAGACATGAGTGCTATGAAACATTGATGTCTACACTTTTTTTCCCCTCTAAGTACTGAATTTTAATACATCAGAAAAGGTTTTCCTAAGGCCAAGATAAGCCCCCCAAAAAGCTCATATGGAAGCACTTTAAAAGTGATAAATGGTTTGGAATCTGCACTGTCTACTGATGTACGTCTCAGGAAAGAAAATTAGAGCTAACAGGTGTTAGATAGGCAATGATGAAGCATTTTAATAGAATTGTCAAAATGTTTGTCCCAGTTGCTGACATTAATGCATGCAACAAGAAATGTAATGCTCCACTGCCATTAAATGATTACTTATTTAAATTTCAAGTCGATGGCAGGAAATCTTAACTTTGTCCACTACTTCTCTGTACAGGCCATCCCTCCTGTGCTTTCCTCTATGATTTGCATCAAAGTGTAATGGTTATAAGGCTCACGTCTGCATGCTTTAAATAACCCATGCCTGTCAAATTTCATTTTTTCCTCTCAGATCAGAACCATCATAACCCCTTCTCCTCCAGCCTTGAAGTCACTACAAATATATTTGTACATTTTGGGGGAAATAATTTAAATACTCTGAGTTAAGGGGTAATTAATCTTTGAATTATTTTCTTATTTCAAACGTATTTACTGAGTAATCTGCATGAACTTGTAATTATTATGCATTTGTGAGGTATTTTCCATGTAATCACAAAGTATTTACATGGTCATATGAATCCTGTAAATTATAATGATGCTGGGGGAAGGGGCATGAGGAGGGGAGCTCTGCTGCCTACGCTAAAAAGCTTTTCCAGAAATCTTTGGAATTCTCCTCAGTGAGGTAGCCTGAAAAGGCAGGAAAAGCACGTCCTTTAGAGATTACTGTGATTTCTGCCAACAAAAGAGATTCAATATCCATGTACAGTTCAGCTGGGTGAAGGGGGAGAGGGGAGTGCAGATAGTGACTTTTATTTTATCTCTTGTTTTAATGGTAAATCATTAATTTAAAAGTTGCTGTTATTTTTCAGAGGAACCATGTCAGTTTGCAGACAGCTGAAAGCTCAGCATCCATTCATGCTTCAAAGACAAAAGGGAGATTTCTCTGTCTAATCTTTGCAGAAGCCTAAATAGGATGTAGCCTGTAGTCAGACCATCTCTGGCTGTAATCTTGTCAGAGCTCAGCACACATGCACAGGCGTGTTCACACACACAGCTTTACAGCCACATTAATAAAGCCATTTCTCCTGCATGGTGAAAGCGAGGGAGCAAGCTGGGTGCTTATTGCCATTTTAAAATACTTGGGAGACAGCAAACAGATATTTGGACAAATGAATTGCTTTGGAGTGAGCGCTACAGTGGGTCAGATTAGAAATGTGGGTGGAAGAGCCTTGGATATCCAGTCACAGGGGAAACATCCTGTGCTAGGAGAGCAGGGCTGTTTCATCCATAACTGGCATCTTATCTCTCCGTAGAGCCTGTGGTTAAAAGCCAGTGCCTTTTTGGAAGCTTTTCCTTACAGATGAGATATAAAAGCAACGCCTGCCTAACCACTTATATGCATTAATAATCCCGCAGTGATTTCCAAAAGAGGAAATATTAACCCAGGCACCACAACAATATTCTGCTTGCTTATAACCCTCATACAATTTAAATTCAATCTGGTGTAATGTTATTTTTGACTTCCTGACCCAAATCTGTGTGTGTGTGTGTGCAGCTCTGAGCTGTTAAGCAGATGATTGCTCCAGTCCAACGGTAGATCCATCTCTCTGGTGCCTTGGAAGAGATTTCTTAGCCTGTGTTTCAGCGAGCCTGTCCTGGAAAATGTGCTGTATGTAGAACCATTGGCTGAACACGACACAGCATCCACAGGGCCATTTTTACAGTACACACACATCCTTAGTTTCCTTTGGCTGCATCATTGCCAGAGCCTGCAGATGGAGAAAGGCTCTCAAATCCCTCTGTTGGTAAAAACGCGAAAGTGCTCCAGGAATATTTTCCTCTCCTTTTCTGTCTACCCACAGCTCCCTTAGACAGTGTCCAGCGTGTGTGCATTAGCAAAGTGCACTGCTCTGAGTGTCAGAGCCAGGAAATGCACTCTCATTTCACAAACAAATGCCTGGGACCTGAAAGGACAGGCACTGTCTGGGTTCCCATCCTGTCCAGATTGTCCCCTGGTCATGGGGACTGTCACCCACTGTAGCTGCACCATTGCAGAGGGGAATCCCTTCAGACCCTGCCTCTGCAAATTATCAGAGCCAAAGTAGATGCTGAAAATTCTAGGTGAAAAAAAATCATCTCACTGGCAGCTGAAAAACCCTAACCCTATGCCCACAAATTTCTGTTTCTGACTGTCTTAACAAGCAGCCATAAGAGGGTTTTAATGCCATGTATTTTAAAATACAGTGCTGAGCTTGTATGTTTTATTTCAGTACCATTAGTGCAAGTGGCTGCTATCTTTTAGAAACTTTTTTTGTGTGGTATTTGAAGCCAATTATTTTTCCCGTGTTATTTTTCCTTCCTCTTCATTACAAAAACATAGCTCTTGATACAATAACTGTAGAAATGAGCCTAGACAGAGTCAGATTTCAGATCCCTGAAGCCCACTAATATGAAGTTCCACAGGTGATCCATAATGAGAGAAGTTTGGTGTGTGTATTCCCTCCGGTCTGTATATTTTGTTCACATCCATTGCTAAAATTAATTCAAGTAGGTAGTATTTTCAGTATGCTACTCACCTCTGTTGTCACAACCCTCTCACCCACCCAAGGCCTATTCCTGTCTAAATAAAACATCCTATGTAATGAATGGTCAAATATCAAAGATGGGGCTGTTCAGGCACCTTTCCTACAAAACAGCAATTCAAGCTGGAATGAGTCAGAGAAGGATTGCTAAGATGATTCTCGTATATGGAGCATATCTTATGAAAGAAGATGAAAGTTTTCTTACTTGCCCAGCTTTGGAAAAAAATGTGCCTGAAGTACTTCAGGATGAGCTAGACCGTAGTGTTTAAAGATGAAGAAATTATAAGTATAAAACCAGACATGAATAAATAAGTGGAGGCTTAGAATTGGAAGTACCTTGCTCCAAAAGGATCAAGGATCTGTAGCAATCTCCAAATTACTGGTTGCAAGGAAAAGCAATCACTTTCCACAGTGAGCTTTAATGCACTGGGAAGCAACGAAGCAATTGATCCCAAGTGCACAGGATATCTTTTCCTGTATTGAGGATTTACAGAGGCTATATATAAGTAAACAAAATAAGAATCTGTTTCATGAGTACCCCGATGTCCTGTGTGACCAGGGCTAGAGGCAAACACCTTGGTTTGCAGGGCCTCCCCTGAGCTGGCGTGGAGCACACACTGATTTATTTCCCCATTCTTGCTGCAATGCAGGATTAGCCTTCCAACCCTTTCTGGAAGAGAGAACTCTTGGATGACAGTGAGAAACTGTCATGGCTCTGAAAGAGCCATCTCACTGGGACTGGGGAGGATAATTGTGCTGGAGAATCCCAAGATTCTACTGCTAAAGGAGCAGATGAAGCCTTGCTTTCATTTCTGCTCCAGAACCAGTTCAAAACAGTGGAAATTTTCCACAAACATAAAGAAAGAAGGAGGAATGAGTACACAGGGAATAGAGAATTCAAACATTGATCAGTTCATTACACTTAGAGTTCTGACTTCTTTTTCCATTTAAATGTATAGTACACATTGGTTGCATAAAACATCTTTAGGAAATCAAAAGTCCTGAGCCCAAAATATATTCTAGGAATGTTCCAATATGTGATATTTCACAGTGGCTGTGTAAATCACCTCTATGAAGCTTTTACATTTGAAGGAAATAGTCTATTGTGAAAAAAATTGTTACCTTAGAGCTTCTCTCCTCGTATCCTGCACTAACAAGAGGGTGTTTCTAGACAAGGTTGTCCTTTCCCCTGGGTGCTGGTGTGGATAATTTTGGCTGGACCCTGATCACACCCTGCACCCCTGTGTATCAAAAAGAACAGTTATTTGGTTCCCTCTCAGATGCTACTGGGGGCCATGTCAAATATCCCTGGTAAAGAAAAAAAAAATAAAAGCAAGGACATGGAAAGATCACTTGCCCAAAGTCCAAATGCATTGCCCATCCACTGGGCATCACCACCAAGTGAAACCTCCAGATCTTCCCATAATTAACCCTATGGCTCTGACCTTCAGACTAAAGTTTATAAGGAGAATCATCAGCAGGATTAAAAGCAGGAGGAACAGCAGCAGGATAAGCTCTGCTGCCTCCAGCGGGAGCAGGGAACACACAGACCAGCTCTGTTTGGTTATCAACCCACCAGTACTACCCCAATGGCCTGTCACAGGCAGCTTGGCCCTCCACTGACAGGCAGCACTGGTGTGAGTTCCAGTTTCAGAGCTGCTTTTTCCACTGCAAACAGCCCTGGCAGTGAATTTCTAGTTAACTAGAGCCCATCTGATACAGGAAGCCCTACAGCTGCTGATAGGGTCAACTGGGAACACTGCTGAAGGCCTGTCCCTCCCTGTGAACTGATGAGATGTGGGGTGTTTATTCACAGGGAAAACTTCACTCTGTTGGACGAGTGAAAGAAAAGGTGATTAAGTGTGGCGAGACATTCTTCAACAGACAGGCAGCTCATCAGGGGAAACTCAGTGACCTCAGAGGCCATGAGAATATATCAGAAGTGTCTCTGCCTGTGGAGGAGAAGACATGGACCCAGGCCGACCTTCAGCTGATGCAGAAGGCGCTCTGGCAGTTTGTGTTGGCTCAGGAACACTCCCCTGATCCCCCTCAAGTAGCAGCAGTTCTGCTCCCTCCGTGGAGCTGAATAATCTCTCTCACAGCAGCTCTCAGCCAGCGCTGGAGCCTGCCCTGACCCCGGGATCGTTCCTGCGCCGGCAGCGCGGCCTCTCCGGGCTCAGCCCAGGAACGTGCACATGAGCATCACATAAAAGAAGCATTTCACCCAGACAATATTTCTTGCTTGAAGCAGTCGTTCTCCCCACAGCATTGCCACTTACCCACTATGGGAATGCTTTTCATTAAACGTAAATAACATATTTTCTATCGGCGCGAGCCCACGGTCTTTGTGCCATTCATCATTATGCATACCTAAAATATTCTGCAAACCCCCAGTTCTCCTGCTTTCAGCCTTTCGAGGCATTTCTGAAATCAAATGAAAATATTACACCCCTGTTTACTTTTAAACATGTTTTTTTTTTTTTCCAAAGCAAATGCATTCTGTGTTTTAGGTAAGATACCACCATGTATTTATGGGAGTTTAATAAGTTCTTCCATTAATAACATAGACAAACTAATTTACCAGAACGTGTCTGTTTTAAACTTTGGGAACAAAGAGTGGGAGTATGAAAATCAATCTTTCCTTTGTACTTGAGCCACTGACCCATTAAAGCTTTGAAGATCATTTCTTTAAGAAATTGTGAGGAGTTATTTAACTACAAACAGCAGCTACCTTCCCATTCCAGCTGTGTAATCAACCGTAATAAATTAGAGGAGGAAAAATAAAGGTTCACTCCATTTTTTTTTTTATAACTAAAAATTCTTAATAGTACTTTGACAAATCGGCCCAGAGCAGAAAGAAACCCTCATTCTTCCTGAAACTGCTGTTTAGCACAAGTTAAAACATTGCTTAAAAGCTATTTTTTTTGTCTTTAATTATGGTTCAAAAATGTTCTTAGTTGCCCAGGCTTAATTATTTAACTCAAATTAATTGTAAAAGTTACCCATCACTAGAAAAAGTTAGCAAACCTGTGAACTGCAGCATTGATAATGGCTGCATGTATAAAAACATATGGCATCTCCTTTTTTAGCTTGAATTATGAACTCCTGATGGTATTACTTATTGTTAGTTATCATTAATGACTGTTTCACAGTTTAACACTGATAATATGCTCAGTTATGTAAGAGTGAAAATTTAAAATAATCTTCATCTTAAACTGCCCAAGTAATCTACATGTTAAACAGTCATAATGATGTTCTAGTTATCACAAACTCCAATGGAAAAAATCTGTATGGAACATCACTAAAACCTGTTTCTAAAAGGCAGAAAAATTCCAGGCTTTTAAGAAATCTAACAAATGGATAAAGCAAAATTTTTTTTAAATACCTCTTTTGATTCAATTTTTATGGGCTGTGCTTATGATAAATACACAACTTTTTTCAAAGTATTCAGATAACTTGAAATAGCATTTGTATCTTGCTGGAAAAGTATGGTGCTCAGTGACAGAGGAAAGGAGGTTGACCCTGCAGCATTTCCCAATTCCAAGGCTAGAAAAACCACATCAAAGGGGTAAAAATTCAGATTTTTTTTATTATTTTCTGCTTTTCTAAAGTGTTTTTGCTGGATCTACCAGGACTTTTACCCTTTCCAAACAAGGACATCAGAAGTTCCTTCCCCTGCCCACACAAGATGTGCAGGAAAAAAGAGCTTAATAAATACTTTACCATTTTATAATATAGAATATACTGCAATTCACATTTCCAGAGAAGTTTTGGCACAAAATGTGGTGCAGTTTATACCAGTGATTTCAGCCACTGCGCCAGACAATCACTGCCCACACAGTACAGGGACTGGTAACTCACTGCTTATTCATCTGCACAAGACTGGGAACAGTTCTAGATAAAGCTGCAGTCATCTGCTGCCTTTTTCTACCCTCAGAGATCCCAAAGGTTTAGATTCAGTTAACATACTGGGTAATACTTTGCACTTATAGATTTTAGTCAGTTTTATTTCAATTAGAATTGCCACTCGATTTCTATTTTTATATATACAAAAATATATGTATATATTTCGGGACATTTGTGTTTGCTCATCAAACAGACCTGTTTATTAGTCTGAATAGATACTCAGCCCAGCTACATCAATTTGCAAGTCTTTAGAAGGTTATTCTTTGTAGAAGTATCCAAAAAGGCATATTCTGAGTAGGTGCTAACACTTCATGTGGATCAAGGTCCAAGTTCCAAGGTTCAGTTCCTCGGAGATATTTAGAGAAGTATATTTTATTGATTGAAGGATTAAGTTGCTTTGAGGATCTGATCTGAAATCCTCGACTCTGCAGACTTCAGAGGAATAATGTCATTTATTACTGCCATGGGTCAAGTTCTTGCCTCCAGGGCCAGCTTTGACCAGCTCAGTGTTCCCTGTCTAGGTTGCTCTAAAACTGCCCAAATTATGCAGACCTTTTCATTGAGGCCAACCACACCTGGAATTCTCATGAGAACAGCTTTACCCAGAGCATTTCACTGATTTATCTTATTGGGGCTGGTTGAACATATCTGCTGGAATCTCATTAATTATTAATTTTTTTACTGCTTTTGGCTAAACGAGCCTCTTGAACTTGGTTGAAAGAGTCTGGGCACATTATATACAGACAACAGGTGGCCTGGGAACTCTTCAGTGTCTCCTGTTTGCTACTCATTATTCATGATACACTCATCAGCCACCCTGGAGCATGTGTCCTTCCTATAGGT
>NW_008246065.1:2087848-2115767 GCF_000691975.1 Corvus brachyrhynchos
AAAAACATGTTTAAGCACATGCCTGAGTCCTTCTCATGGCAAACAACACACCTGTGGGCTGACATTCTTTAAACAGATAACAGCAAAGACAAACCCATTTTCAATATTCCAATAAGATAATACTTCTTGTAGGTGATGAAAATTGGGGATTCCCAGTGTTGCCAAAATAAGTGTCCTGATTACCCTGCCCTTAGACACAGCTCATTCTAGTTCATTCCATCTCAAAAGTGTGGACAAATCTACAGGTTTTTAAATGTTTTGTTCTGGTTTCTCAAAAACTAGAAAGGTTTCTCCCTAAGGGAGAAATTTTAGTGTAGCCTGATGCTGAAAATGAAGAAAGGTTTATTCAGTGAAGTTCAGAAATTCAAAATAACGCCTGGAATATTTCTTCTCTCAATTAATACTGGACATGAGAAAGCACCAGAGAAGGTATAAAATATGGTGGACAGGAGCACTTAAGGCACTGAAGAGTTCATGGCCCCTGGACGTGCAAACCACAATCCCTAAGATGCTTCTGAACAAAGGCCAAGGTAGAAATATCTTTCTACTCCTCATCTCAATTTAATCATATGCTGAAAAATTACCTTTAGGGTTCCTTTCTTTGCAAGTCAGTGTAATTTCTCCTAGAGTATCCATCTGATTTAGCTGTAGTGCAGTTCATAACATCATTAGAACAACACATTTTTGTGTCAATTAACAATCTACTACGAGGTCTGACCTTGCAACTATGTCAACATATTCTTCACCACTGGAGATCATGAAATACAGACAGCAGTAGTGTTAAAAAACAAGCTTTTAGATCCATTTTACTTTGTTGCAACACTGCTTTGCAGATACTGAATTAGAGCCCATTTAAACCATTCAAGCATATAATCAAATTTCAGTAATGAGTTATTAATTAAGCAGGGGCATCCAATTCTGTGCTAACTGCCTCATAAACAATCGACAGGAGATTTGTGAATTTTGACTTCCTGACACTATTAAACAAATCAATATTAGGTTTCAGACACAGCAATTCAGACAGTTTTCCCTGTTATTTGGCAATCGTCTGCCTGGAATACTAATGAAAGAATTAAGAGCTGTAGATTTTGCATGTGTTCCATCAAAAAGATCCTTATCTGTGGGGAATTGGGGCCTGATTTGCATGGCAGAAGACTTTGCTTTTGTAGGTACAATTTTTCTCAATATGTCACTCATTAGTATTTATAAACTACAGAGCAGTGGAGCCTTCAGCCCCTATTCATAATGAACAGTCATATCCCTGCTGGAGATACAACTGAACAAAGCTGTTTATATATTTATTTAGTTCTCCTTTCCCTTTTATAGCTAACCTAACCTGCAGAAAACTTGCATCCAAGGAGAGCACTGAGCAACTTGCATTTCATTTATTTTTTTGAAATGTGCATGTCTGTATTTATATACGTATATATCCATGAATGCATATATGCAATTATTTGAATAACAATTAGCTGTGTGAGCAACGCCTTTGTTTACATGCAGCATTTCACTGCCTAAAAATCACCTCCAAAAATGTTCGATATTTTTCATAGATTTATTTGCAGTTTTTCTCTCTCCCTGCTGTCAGAATGAATTCAGGCCCCAGTTCAGCCAAGCTTTGGAGCTAAGCAGGGGTTTGCTGAATAGGGGATTAGTGCTGTGCGAAGTGCTGGGTTAACAGGGCTGCAGGATGGAGTCCAGAGAGCAAGCACAACGCTGCTGCCTCCTCCTCCGGCCGCCCTTTGCCGCTGTCACTGAGTTGAACTTCACCTAGGGATAAGTGAGTGTTTAGTTTTCATAATCACATGGTCTTTGGCCCCTTAATGAAGAAGACAGCAGGGGCTACCAGCACCTGTTGAGGTAATGGCTTTTGTAAGGAGGATTATCTGACTGCCGAGGACTGGGCTGAGGCGGCACGTGGCCAGTTCTTGGGGTGCTCTGGATATGCTTATCCCAGGGTTTTGGATGGTTTTGCTGGAAAATTCTGGCTGCTCTCTCCAGAATCAGCAGAAGCAAAAGTATGACCAAACCCCTGACCAAAAATTTCTCCTCTGCTTGCATCTGTGATTGAGTATTCTGCAAAAATTCTGGCTTAGAGACACTCTTTTCTCACATCAGTTTACTGTTTCACAGGCTGTATGTACATTTTCTCTTCATTTCAGTGTCTTCATCTCAGTCCCTGATGCAAAAAAAATGCACAAAGGTATACTAGACTTAAAATTAAGTTAATATTTGTTACACACACCTCAGTTTCTAACACTAAACTGTCGTCTGCCAGCAGAAACACTGAATCTCGTTTGGTTAGCAAAACTTGTGCTGTATTTACATAAACAAGTATCCAACAGTTTAAAGGATAAAAGCCTCACTAGCACAGAAATCAGTGTGAAAATAGGTCAGAGACCAAGCCTCTGAAAAACAACATTGGCGGGTAATGATAAAAGTACTGTGGAGTGATCGGTTCCAAAGTGGGTCAGGATTCTGTCTGCAGGAACAACTCCCCTGCTTTATTTCTCCTGTAGAGTACTCATGTGCAAGCTGCACCCCAGGAACCCCTTCTTCTGCAGGCAGAGGAGAAAAGGTTGCCCCCAGCCCCAGTAGCTCCTAGTCAAAACTACAAATAAATTATAATGGGTGTACATAGTCAGAAAATGCTGTCAGAGGACAACACAAGGAAATTAATCTGCCTACTAAATGGCAGGGCGAATGTAGGACTGAATGCATCTGAGTTTTGTTTTATTTTGTTTTTCTACCAGCCGCTCTCTCCCATTATTTCCTTCTGTCTAGGATCTTAAGACATCTAACTCATTAAAAATCTTCTTTTTAATTATCTGCCAGGAAAAAAATTAGCATAATTAAGGACATTGAAATTTAGATTAACAACCAACCTAATACATGGCACTGCCTCCAAGAGGAGAAAATTCCTTTTAAATCATCATAGGCTACCCAAAGGTTTCTTTTTGGTTTCTGCCTAGATTTCTGTTCAATATGGCTCTGAGAACATACTTGAGTGCATTGAACTTATCACTTGATCTGTTCAGCAGTGTGCTCTTGGGTTTTTTTCATAGAATCACAGAATCATTGAATAGTTTGTATTGGAAGAGACCTCAAAGATCAACTAATTCCAATCCCCTGCCATGGGCAGGGACACTTCCACTAGACCAGGTTGCTCAAAACCCCACCCAGCCTGGCCTTGAACACTTCCAGGGATGGGGCAGCCCCAGCTTCCTGATGATTTCCCCTGAATTTCAAAAGGAGAAGTATCCTGTCCAATGCCTGCAAAAATAGGGTCTCACTGACCTGAGGTGAAGCAGGGGTGTTCATTCACCTGCTGAATCCCAGTGCCACTGGTCACAGACTGAATTTCAAAGGCTCTCTGGATCATCAGTGCTAGAATGACTGTGTAGACAGCCTGAGTACCTAAAAATACAATTGAACATACAAAAATAAATAAAACTGGCATAAATAAGTTAGGAAAAGATGTTTCTTTAGCTCACTTATAAAAACAAAGATGTGTGTTGCTTGTTCAGCTTACACACACCAAAAAAAAAGGGATTTCTTGAGCTCTGTGTGCTCCCTTCTAGTCTCATTTTCAATAACCCCTTGGAAATTTTCAAGTCACTAGTCAGTTCAATCTCACCTGCCAGCAGAATAGAAGTGACATGGAAAGTATGCTCTGCTAGCTGAGGGATCCAGAGGATGCAGCCTGTACAGGGCAGGATGGTGACCAATCTCAACACCAGGGCTGTGCTTGGTGGAGGAATGTGCTGGTAGGGCTCCCCTCCTGTAGGAAATACCAGGAAAATATATGCAACAAGCACCACCAGGGACTGGCTGGAGGTTCTTGTGCTGCAATTGCACGCAGTAAAATAGATGTGTTCTTTCTGTTTTGACATGCTTCTGCAGGTGCAGTGGGATAAATGTGCTGAAAACCCAGTGAGTCCCTTCATCCAGAGCCACCCAGACCTGTGTGTCTCTGATCTGCACCCATTCAAAAAGTTTGGCAGGTATCCAGCAACCCTCGATGGATACAATTCCCTAAATGGCAGACCCAAAACACCCTTAGTGTTGTCTTAGTAAATCCCCACTCTGCTTTCAGAGCCCCATGCCAGGGAAGGCTGCAGCAGGTGGATGCTCCCCATGGATGCTCCATGATGCTCAGGGCTGAGCTCAACCCACAGCCACAAATCTTAGAGGAAACCAGGTTTCATCAGCTCTGCCTCTCACAGAGCTGTTCTGCTGTTAAGGTGAGAATATCCCCTCAGTGTGGAAAAAATATGAAGCCTGAATAAATTAAAAACGGGAGCTATGTTACACATTACTGTCATTTAATTAACATCTCATAATGTGTTGCTTAAGGAATCAAGGCTCTATCAGGATAAAGCCTATAAGCATTTTCCCTGTTTAATCAAAAATGTAGATCACATCACATTTTATTTCTTAAAAAATTACACACTTATTGAAAAAGCTATGATTAAATTCTATATTAAGAGCCATTTCTCTGAATTAATTCTCCTCCTAAAAATTCAGTGTCAAAGAGGAACATGGAAATTAGTGTACGAAATTTGGAAATCTGCAAGGATAGATAGATGGATTCATTTGACTTTATTAAATTTTGTTCATTGTACACTGATAATGACTTGACAATATTTATCCCTATAACACTCTATGTGAGTATATTCTGGCACTGTACTTTGGACTAGCCACCTCTTCTTAGACAACCAGGAAATTCCTACTGAAAGAAGCTCTTTTTTTAGGTTTCCTATCTTCTTTTCTTTTCTTTTCTTTCTTCCTTTTAGCTATGGTGGATTGGAATTATTTGGACTGAAATTTTGTGTGCTATGTGCCTGCTTCTAGTTAATAACCTATTTATTTTAGTCATCACCATTCAGGTCAGAGGCAGGACATGGATGCTCCCATATGTTTTGGAGCACAGCATGAAATTTAGATAAAGTGAGGGGAAGGAAGAACAGCATCTTCTACTGTCCTTATGAGGAGACCAGACCACAGAGCTCCCCTGAATGCTTCACTATTGAGTGCTCGGCCCTGGAACATTGAAATTCGAGAAATAATATTCAGAGCCACAAAGAAAAGGAGAAATAAGTGCAAGGTGCAGACTCAGGGACAGAGATTTTGGAAAAACTGTTTGAGGATGAAAGCACAGTCACTAAAATAAAGATGACTGAGGAAGAAACATGGACCCAAATATGGGATCGAGCCCAGCCTTCAAAACTCCAAAGCACCCTTAACTTGGAGCTGGGATAAAGAGGGGCTTCAGGCACCAAGCATATTGTGCAATTCTGGTGCCTTAGAAGGCTGGGCTGATCATTTTATAAGGGCTTAATTAGGTTATATTAATCTGAAATTGTATGAAGTTGTGACTGACCTTATTAAACCATAAAATATAAAACTGCATTAAACTTTTGCCCTCTACCTGGCCAGAGACTACAGAGCATGAATGATCTCACAATAGCTCTACATATGTATTGTTTATTACAAAAGTTTAATATAAAATAGAAGTAATAATAAGAATAAAGAAGAAGACTACACCAGTCCAAAAAAACAATGTTTTTGGTGTTTTATTTTATTAAAATAAATTAGCCAGCTAGACAGGGCTTGCTTTTCAGTATCATGTAAGCTTTTCTTGAAACCCAGTCCAGACAGAAACAAGAAGCTTGAAACTTAAATTATAGGGAAACAGAAGTTCTTCTGGATGGAAAATAATCAATCTTCTCAATGTTAACACCTCCTTTCACTGGGTTTCCCTCTGAGCTGTGTGGTGCATCTGTTTGCACAAGAGAAGGTATGGTTGTAGGTAAGTGTTGTGCCTGGAGCTAGAGAAACAGGCATCTTGTTTGTGAGCTCTCTCAGGAACGAATTGTGAGGGGCCTGGTGACTCCCCTGGTCCTTGCCTGGACAGTCTCTTCCAACAAGCTGCCTGACACTTCTGCTTGTAGCTCTTGGCAGGTCCCTCAGGTCTTTCCGTGCCTCTGGCCACTGCCTGTGATGAAGGAATATTGATGTTTGCCCAGCTGGGGCTAATCCTGTACAGATGTGTTCATGCATGTCTGAAATGGACTCAGTCATTCTGACTTTGAAAAAAGATATCAAGCAGGCATTTCCCTGGCAGGTATTCCTGTCTTAACTGACACATGCAATGGAACTGATATGATTGTCATTTTGTGAGTACAAGGAAGAAAAACCACCTTTCCATGTTTCAACACAGTTGTTTTACTCCAGAGGGAGCTCTTTGGTTGCTGCCACCTCAGTGTCCTTGGTAGGACACCTTGGAGTGCACCAGCTGACCATGAAGGGAACTTCTGGCCAATGCTCTTGTGATTTCAGCCAACACCTGCCTGTGGAGCTCGCCGTGCAGTCCTGGTGACATCTTCTGAGCAGCACCAGGTGGTCTCTCTGCAGGTTCAACAGAGCTCTAGAAACCCAGCACAATTACTGCTGCTCTGAGGCTAAACACAAAAAATTCTGAGCTTAAAAGTCAGAGACCAGGAAAATTTAAATAAAATGTACAACATCAACTTTTTGCAAAGGTACCAACGTTCATCATGGGTAAATAGCTGGTTAAATAGATTCAGTCAAATGAGGAAAAAATCTGGAAAATGTCCCATTAATTGCCTTAGCCTGCACAATTGTCTATGCTGTTACGGGTTTCATAATTGGTTTTAGGTGTCCATGGACTCAGGTCTAGGAAGAAAAGAGAGAAACAGAATCCCATATTCTGCGGGGCCAATGGAAAAAAGTTTATAAACAGTGGTGATGGTTATGTGCAATGCATGCACCCCTGGAATCCTTGCAGAGATCTCATTTCATAATCACTGATCACATATCAGCACAACAGGACTGTTGTAAGGAAAAGTTTCCAAGCCCCTCTTTAATAATTAGTTGTTTTTGTATTCATCGAAACTGAGTGTACACAAGGTCCCAGGTAATGTAATTTTAGTTTAGAAGTTACTGCCTATATCAGGTGAAGGAAGTTAATCGATTTGGTGATCACATCTGACAGAAAGATAAAAGTAATACCTTTGCAGCTTATTATCCTTTTGATATCATATCTCATTTTTAGCATGACTGGAAAACTCAATTGATTTAAAGACAACTGTGTTTTAATTTACAGCAGAGGAAGCTCAGATCATCAGATATCAACATTTTCAGCAATCATTAGAATTGTATAGTTGAGGGTTGCCTTTCTAGACATTGGCAGATCCAGCATGTAAACACACAGAGTGTGCAGATCTTTGACTGCTTAGCCATTAATTTCTTTCTAAACCAGAAAGAGTTCAAGTGGAGCAGGAGGTAAGCTTCATATTTATGCTTCCATCTGCACATGTCCACCCACATCTCAGCAGAAGTCATACGGAGCTGAGCCCTATGGGTTGAAAGAGTAATGTTACACAGTTTTTGGTAAGATGCTGCATTTTAGTACTGTACCCTGTTTCACTATAAACAACCAGTTGTTGCCTTTCAGCATATAATACCCAACTTATTAGCAACTTGGGGATACCTGTGGGCACTCAGACCTATTTCGGACAGCTCAGGACCCTTATGGTTTCTATTTAAATATTCAGAACCAATGGAATGACAACTACAAAGCAGGTCAAGCTACCACACTCCAAACAAGATCTGGACATAACCCCTAAAAGCAGTTGTGACAAACCTTCTCCTGGGTGAATCAGAGATCTCTTTGTTCAAGGCCAGGATGGGTCTTTGAGCATTCTGGTCTAGTGGAAGCTTCCCTGCTCATAAAATGTCTTTGAAAACCAAGAGATAGAAATTCTAGAAACAGACAGGTATCTTAAGAACATAGTATTGAAATTTAAGGTGTTCTATATCTCCCAATAGCTGATTCTTCAGTGTAAGCCTCAGACTTCATTTACAGAGTTATGTTTTTTATAACATTATTTACATAACAGTACAAATGCGGGCAAGGCTTTGCAGATGGATAAAGATAAACTCCTTAGGGAGGAGGTGGTTTAAATATGAGCAACAATCTTTATAAATTCAACCTTTCTATAGCTAATGACAGTTTTTTAATTTATACCTCATTTGCAGAAACGATGATGGTGAACCACTCCAGCTATTGGATTGTGTTGATAGTGTTCTCCTTGGCTACTAAACATACATCTCACGCTGGAGGAGTGTGCACTTACATTAAAATGTCTGGAATATTCCGGCTTACCCAGCTCTGACACAGCATTCAACTTGCTAGGAATGTTATGCTTTGCATGAGAAAGGCGCATCTTTTGTGGAGCTTCAGATATTGCCTTGTTTTAACAACATCTGCAGAAACAAATCATGATAACGATCACGCCTTATTGTGCATGAATAACTGCACTTTTCACGCTTTCACGGGAGTCTGGGAAAAGAGGAGGATGATCATCATCTGAATGTGAGAGACATCTACCCATGCGTTCTGCAGGAATTTTGAGCATCAGAGACATGATTTATGTGTCCACAGCAGGACCCAGGTGCAACAGGGACAACAAAGTACAAAATTGTGATTACAAAGATAACTTTTCCAGTGCCTGCCTAATCTTGGCGGTACCTGGAAATACCTGAACTCAGCCCTCACACATGCTTTGTGTAGCTCTGTGCACCCCCAGAACAGTCCTGTATCCCCTATAGCCCATGCTGAACAGCAAAAATGCTTTCTTGTCCCTGGTATTTACAGTGGCTCTGTTTGCTGCCTCCTCATGCCAGATTTTTGTACAATAGCCTGGTGGTTAGGGAGGGCAGAGAGGGAGGAACTCCTAGGTCCTGCTCCCAGGATTTTCTGCAGGTCATGTTTAGTAAGATCTCACTATAAACCACAGGGGCTAAGGGCAGTACCAAGGTGATGATCCCTCCTAAGAGATGTGTTCTCAGCACTCGTCCAGCTGATCATCCTCTCTCTGCCTCATCCTGTTGTGCAAAAATGTGCAAAAAGATGTGCAAAAATCACTCTTGCACATCTTTCTGCACAGTTCTGCTCTGGCAGCTTCATCTCAGCCTACAGATGGACAGGGAGAGCACATTTGGGGCTGGGTGGATGTCAATTCCCACACCTGAGGAGACCTTATTGAACTGCACTTAGCATTGCCTAACCTCTGGTTGCATTGCTCAAAAAAAATAGAGGTCCTTTCACTTCTGGTAAAGTCTACTGGAGAAGTGAGACCTCTCAGACTATGTTAATATAGCTGATGTTATGCCTCAAGGTATGAAGGAGGAGGAGATTTCCAGGGGCAGAGGGGACTCAGCCTCTCAGTAGCCTTGAACTTTTCATAGGGCTTCTAACATGCCTTGCAATAGCATCCTCTTTGGTATTGTTTATTGACTCATACCCCTTTCAGGAAGAAGGAAAACAATTCTGATCGTTTAGAAAAACATAATTCTGGATGGATTTCAAGGTTTTGCTAAGCATCCAACTTTAATAGAAAAATCGTATTACTTTACAGTATTTCTCAAGACTGTATCAATTCCAGACTCCTTGCCATTGTATCATAGTTATGGAAAACCATTCACAAATGTTAAAATAATCTGACAGGAGTGAAGTAAGGATGGAAAAGAGCAGTGTTGGGCTGGGGGGAGGTGCCATAGCTCCCATCTCCCTCTTGCTGTCATATGTGCCTCACAATCAATATTTGGCTGTGTGTTTTGTTAGTTTTTCCAGCACAGTGGTAGAGTGAGCATTAATTGGGCTAATTATTGTGAGCTATAATTTAACTCAGTAATCAAACTCATAAACCAGACATTATCAAATTTATAAACTCAGCATACTCAAGTGCACTGAGCAATAATGAAGTTGCTGAGTCAGATTATTCCCTTCCCACTACTGATAATGTCAGAAACAGATTTGGACTGTCTTGAATTTAGTATTTTCCACTGCTCTATTACATGGAGAAGAAAAACTGGCAATACTTGAGAAAAGAACCCTCAATATGGTTATTTTTCTAATGTAAAGCAGAAACTTCATTTTTTGCTTGCATGTTTTAACTCTGCAAGACAGAGTTGTTTAAATTTTCACTGTAATTGTAACAAAATCTTTCACTACTTTGTGTACCTCAGTCCTTTCCTCATAACCATCTTTAGGTAAGACAAACAAGATTCTGGTATCTACAAAGCTTCATTTCTACAGATTCGGAAAATTTTGGCCCCTTTACATAGGTCAAATGTTGTGCCAACAGAAGCAGGGCTGACTTCCTAACATTGTTGTATTAACATACCTCAATTTTAGCCTGGGGGAGAGGGAAATGATGTTGTTTGGAATGAGATGGTAATTTACTTTCCATGCTTTCTCAGTCCTAAGGCATCTTTTCAGGATGAGACAGCCAGCTGTGTAAATTGAAATTGGTGAACAATTGTCCACTGGAGGCTCTAACATCTGAAAAGCAGAGTTATACGCTCTTCTCTGTCCATGTAGAATATGGTGTTTTCATTTTACAGGGATAAGGGATTTACTGTTAAATTAATGGACATTTCAAACTGCAGTGGCAACACATGTTGCTGCCTGCATTACTGGGAAATAAGTTGCATCTGTTCAAGTTATCACTTGGAAAGAAAAGCTTCCGGTTTCTGGGTGATGGCATGAGAAAATTGCACTTTCTCCCCGTGTGCCAGGGGAAATGAGGTCACAGGCTCTCGCCGCATGCCTTGCAAGGGGATATCTCATGTACAAGTTCGGACAGGCATTAAATTGGTTATGCTTCAACTTCTGATTTTTGTTTTCATTAACATCTGCACTCTTGCGTGGCCCGAAGCGTTTTGTCCTTTTTATAGCCTTCCTTGGAAAAGCCGTGGAAAGCTGATCTCAAATTCACATTAATGGCCTTGGATTTTCAGGTCATTCCTTACAGCAAAGACTCCATTCTTCTGCTGTTCTCATGGTGTGACACCTATACCCCCGTGGATATCCTCGCCTTCACAGCCTATCGTCACATCAGTGTTTTTAATTCTCCTTGGCTAAGTCATGACATCAGTCCCCAGAGTAACTCAGACCTAAGTGCTTCTTGACCAAAAGGATCAGAAAGCTACCACACTGCAAGCCACACAGCTCTAAGGATTAATGGGAATTTGCCCTACACACCACAGAAACCTGAAGTCTACATCCACTCCTCAAGGTTTATGTGTGATCATGCACTCTGATCCCTCAGCTTATTCCCTGTCTTCCTGAGCTGAGAACAGGAAAAGTAATATGTTTAATTTTTTTGCAGCAAGACAGTGTGTTTTGCAGAGAGTAATTATAGTGGTTCTATATGTACAGCTGAAGCAAAGATTAAAATAAAATGAACCAACTTTGATTCAAATGTCTTAGTCTGCATGGAAAGACAACCTGATAGAAATCACAGTGGTGCTAACACCAGTGCAGCTGTATAATTACAACTTTTTGGTATCAGGACAGAAGGGTATTACATAGAGATGAAAAATTAGGGAAAAATATTGTGAGGTCAAATAACTCAGGCTGTTCAATCATTATTAGAAGTAGCACAGGTATGATAATGAGTCAGCTCCTCTTTCCCATCAGAGAAGTAGGATCACAGAGCCAAAAAATCATTTAGGTTAGAAAATACCTCTATGATCATTGACTCCAACCATTAACCCAGCAGTTCCAAGCCCACCACTAAACCATGTCCACAAGTGACACATCTGCACACCTTTTAAATCCCTCCAGAGATGGTGACTCCACCTCTGCCCTGTTCCAATGTTAGACCACTCTTCTAGTGACGAAATTTTTCCTAATATCCAATCTAAACCTACCTTGGTTCAATTTAAGGCTATTTCCTCTCATCCTGCCACTTGTTACCTGCAGGTTTGACCTCTCCCTGGCTCCACTCCCCTGTCAGGTAATTGTGGAGTGATCAGTCCTCCCAGGAGCCTCCTTTTCTCCAGGCTAAGCTCCACCATCTCCCTGAAATACTCCTCATCATACCTGTGCTCCAGATCCTTCCCCAGCTTCGTCTGTTAGTGGTTTCCTCTTTTCTACATGTAGCAAAGCTGCAGGCCAGACTAGAAGGAACTTTCACTGAGAAGAGATAAATTTTACTGCGAGCCAAGCTTTCCGATAAAAGAATTTCTTTTAAAGTACATTGATATCGTTAAGCAATTCAGAACTTCTGCTTCAGCTCAGGCTAAGCAAGCACTACTCTAGAAGCATGTTCCCAGCTCATTTTAACCTGGCAATAAATGGGGTTTTTTTTCTCTCATCTTTCTTTTTTTGCCTTTCTGAGTTTAAGAAAAGACCATGTGGTAGCAGTGCTACCTTGTCGATCAGATGACAGGCCATCTTTTTCTATTTAGACATGGGAGGAGGTCATTCTGAGGAGTAAAAGATGGGTTCTGTCCCTGAAACCTGGCAAAGCATTGAAAAATAATGTCCATACAATGGCAAATTCTTCTAAGTATCACTAAAAATGATAAATCCTAATTTTCTCAGGCTTAATCCTGCAATATATTTTGTACACATAACCTCCAAGGTCAAAGGAAGATAAAAGACCTGGAAAAATACCCTAAGTCCATCTCATACCTCATTGTTTATTACTTCTTCTGTGAAGGAGTTTCAAGAAGCAAAAACATATAATTAAGACTCAACTGATGCTCCTATAATAACTGCTTTTGATTTGGGAGATAAAATTAAATTAGCAGATAAGCTCTTTTATTTCTGCTCAGCCACTAGCGTATTCAAATAGGGTGTAACTTGTCCCTTTAAAAGGCACAGTAACAAAAACAAACGGGAAGGCAGTCACTTATTAATCTCTGTTTTTGTATAGCTATCTGGAAACTCTGCTTTGCTGTCATTATTTAAAACTCATAAACAAGACGCGCTGTCAGTGATTCTTGAGACTGGAATTCATGGGAATTGTCTAAACAAAACATATTCACTCCTCTTATGTGTAACCAAATGCATAAATGTTGTTGTCTTTTTATTCTTTACAGATGGTTTGTATCTCCAGAGATTTATAGAAGAATTCATAAATTGGCATCACTGGTATGTCAGAAATGTGAAGCAGCCTCTGCTCCCATTGTTCCCTGACTGTGAACCTGCCGCTGGCTGAAAGAGTTTGCTTAAAATATCGAACTCGGAGCACAGCTCCAGTGTGATCACAAAGCTGAGCCTCCACTGTCTGGGGACTCCTCAGGACTAAATATACAGCTCGATAATTAAGAATTGTCATCTCTTTTGGTCATCTATTTCTACATCCTTTCAGTCTCCTGGCCTGGCACCACGGCCTGACAGGAGATACTGATTAAATAACTCAAAGGGAGTGATTGTAACCAAATGCTCTGATGAGTGAACCCTCCAAGAGCTTCACAATCGTAAGTGAGCTGGTGCACTTGTCATCAGGAGCAGCTTATTCATCCAACAATGACCTGTCAAATGGACTTGATAGCGTGGCTGATAATACTCCTGCCTTTTCCCTGTTAGAAAAAAGCAGGGAACATCCCAGATGCTTTTGAATATCTTACAAAGAGCATCAGGGGAAAAAAAAACCTATTCTACTTTCACCGAAGATTTGTAGAAAGGCTGGGAATTGAATCCAGATTGCCTGACTCCTTATGCGGGGCCTTATGCACACGGCCAGCCCCTCTTTTGAAGCTTGATGTTCTGGACTTTCTCTATTTGACAGTCCTTTCCCTTGTTCTCATTTGTCTTTCAGATATGCCGAGTGGCTCATGTGAAGATTGCTAAAATCACAGTGCACAGGATTTCATCAGATAGGATTTTTTTAGAACCTGTGTTGCGTATATGTCATCTCACACAAGAACTGTGTAAATGGAGGAGGAGGAGATTTATATGAGACTGCCCGTAGGAAACTCACCTGTGGAAGAAGAACAGATCACTTAGGATTTATCCAAGTAAAACCAAGAGTTACTTCTGGGAAATTCCCAAGACATGTGTTATACACCACTGTGGTATCATAGTGCTTTCCCTGCAGAATTAATGATTATATCTTTCATTCATTTCCTCCTCCTTGAACAAATCCAGCAGCAATGGGGAAACATGGATGTAAACTTGGTGTGTTTTTTGAGAATTAGAGGGAGATTCCATGCCATGCCAATCATTTACCAGAAAATTCCTTATGAAAGAAGAAAGTCCTGAAATGTTTTCCAAAAATGTTTAAAATTTGGATTTACCTGATTTTTTAAATGAATTTACACCATAAATTTGACCTCTTAAAAAGCACTGTCTCCAGATCTCAGATACTTCATGATTCTTTTTGTCTCTGTATGGATGCACTTGTCAAAATGATTCCTAGATATGTATTCACCTTACACTCTGCAGGATTGTGGGATAATTTGCTAAGACATTAAGAGATTAGGACCACAGCCTAAAACTGGAATCCATTGGACAGTGACCTTGTACATATGAAGGGGGATAGGGATCATAGTCTAGAGGAGGATAAATACCCATTCCATGCACAACCAAAGACCATAATCTGGCCTGGATGAAGAAATCCCTGGATTTCTGTGATCAAGTAGATGGGACATAATTTTCTAATACTCTAATGGTTAAACAGCTCTTGTCTTGGCAAGTGAAGATACCAGGCCATCCAAGTGGGAAGAGAAGTCAAGGCAGATCCAAAGACTTCACTGTACTTGGACCTTACACATGTCCAAACCAAGGCAGAAACAACCCTTTATTTTTTTCTCTTTGCTTGGCATTACTGGAACTTAAAGGTTATTTTTTTTACTGATTACTCTTAGACACTCTAATATTTTAGTTGTGGCAGCACTTGCAACAGGCAAGAATCCACTGATTGAGCAACTGCAAGAATTAAGAGGAATACGAGCAGCTGTGAGGGAGTCCACAGGACCAAAAAAGAGCCAAATCCTGATTTCATCTATGAGATTGCAGGGAGCGGAGATGTAGCTTGATTTACAGGGAGGCACAAACTCTGCACAGGAGAATGCAGGAGGAAGAGCCTCAGGGGAACCTTTGATGAGGGAAAACAATCTAGACATAAATAAAGACTTCAATGGATTTGTCCCTTCATTATTTTGGAGCCTGATCCAAAGCCCCCTTAAGTCAATAGAAGGACTCCAGCTGGGGTTTAGGTGAAGAGCTGAGGGTGCAATTTGGACACAGCTCGTGTCACTCAGGAATATTTCTGTGTTGTAAAGCATTCAGCTATTACAGGATATACTTTCATTGAGTTACTTGTTGCTGTCCAATAAAGTAAAATATAGGAAACCCTTTAGTGTTTCATCAAATTCTTGCTCATTTCAAAGAGGAGCAATATTTCTGTGTCTGGCTCACATATTAAAAACTTTCCCTGCATATTAAGTTTCTTTTTTTTTTTTGTCATAGGCTTAGCTTCAGATCTTTCTATGACTTCTCCTAGGGGCTATTTTTGAAGGATTCAAGTCTGTTTTGCCAGTATAACCTTCAATTTCTAATGAGTGTTATTTCAAAAGAGACTTTTCCACTGGTAGGTAACAGAAAATAAAGTTACCTTGAAATTTAATAAGCATTATTTACTCAGTATCTACTAATAAATCCCATCATACATCCTGCTTTCTAAAATGCTAGAGGTTATGATCTCTTCCTATTTGGCATCCAGAAGTTAAAGAAACATTAAGTTATTTTTCTTGGGGCAATCAGAACTTTCTTTTTTTACATTTTGACTTTTTATTTGCATGGCCAGGTAACATTGTTACTACCACCAGTTTTAAGAAAGCTTTTTAAAAAAATACTGTATTCATTCTTCCTTTTCAGTCAAACATTCTCCTTCCAGTATTATGGTGAAAATATATATATCATGTTTTCATCATAACATACAGATGTTTTATGCACTCTTCCCTTCCCATTTCTTCAAGGCCCAGTGACAACCTAATTACAATTTTTGCCGAGGCTTTCCTTGGACATTAGTAGATTTTAGATAAGGGATAAAACATGCCATAAATTCACATCCATAAGCATTGTGTGTGTATGTGCCTATATAAATCATTTGCAAACAATGTTAGATTTCTTGGTAAATGGGTTTTTTTAACAATATATCTATATGTGCCTCAATAGCCCACTCACACCAACAAGTTTTTTATATCAGTAGTAGGTATAAATATGTATCTGTCATTCCAGTGACCCACATGCATTGCTATCATCCACAGTGGGGGGGTTTTGTTATAACAGACCTTCTAGGTTCTGTTCTTAACTTTCAAATATGTTATATTAATTGCCCTGCAATACCTGGGAGACAATTGAAATTAAATGAGCACGTGAAGTTCTGTGGTATGAAATATTTCTCCCCCTTGATCTAAAGGGATCCTTTTAGTGCTGCTTTACTGGTAAAAAATACATAAGCAGCTTCATCAGTTTAAGTAATTTTCTCTAATTTTTAAATTGTGCAAATTGAGTGTATTTGGAGAGTTTCTGAAAATGTGTTTGAAGAAATAATTAACAGACTGTTATAAACGATAATAACCAATATTTCCCAAATTATTGTCTGCTCATTAATGCAGCTTGAACAATTTTTGTTTCTTTAAAAATAGAAAAAAGTCTGTTTCAGCCCAAAGTTTCTTCTTCCCCCTTACATCACTAGTGAGATATTAAATACAACATGCACATTAAAATGTAAACATCACTGCACTGAGCCTTTCTCTTTTGATCATTTTGAATTTGACTATTAATACTTTAATTTTCCTTACTCTGTGTGTGTGTGTAAGTGTATGAGTGCATGCATGTGCCTCTGATCTGGCTTATACACTGTACTAAATTGTTCAGTAAATACTCTGCAGCAGGATAAGGTCTAACTGGAAGAAAATTGTTGTGAGTTACAGGAAATTAAAAAATTCCTGCAATACCAACCCACTACTCAAAGTCAATCTGTGGTATCCCACAATCCACTCGGCTCTGAAGTCAAGCCAGAATGATTTTTGAAGAGTAATTTCAAGCCTTATAAAGGGTCACATCATGTATTAAAGCCATATTTGCTTCTGTGTTTTGTAAATTTTGAACTCATTACTAAACCTTTGTCTCTTATGCCGTACGTCTGGCTCTGAGCTCTCCTTCATCAATCTGATCCTTAAAACTCCAACAAAAAACATGCAACACATTTTGCATGTGAAAAAGTGGTAAAACATAAATAGTTACAATCTTGAGGTGACGGCATTTAAGGAAGGCTTTAAGAAGATTATCTCTTTTTTGGTACTTTAGACAGCAAAATCTCAAGCAGGAGATTGCCCAAAACTGCTGTTTTCTGACCACCCTGGGAAGTGCTGAGTGCCCTCAACTCCTGTTGACTTCACAAGAGATTAAGAGAGCTCAGCACCTCCCAGTATCAATCCCACAGAGATATATCTATATCTATACACATACATGTATATACATATATATTTACATATAAAATGAACTGCTAACAAATAGTGGATCACCCACTCTTTTTCTTGGCCAAACCCTTTGTGAAAGGATCAGACCCAAAGTTAGAGGTAAAACCATATGCAACTTACGATAAGCAAAACGTGTCTATAAACAAAATACAATTGGAAATCTGGGAATCATTTATATAGAAAGTGCTGGCAAAGTGCAGGCATATGTGTACAAAACACTGCAGCACCTCTACAGATTTCAACAGTTCCATTTCTAAAGTTTCTACACTAAGCCTTTATCATAACCTGGGGCTGAGAAGCACCACACGGTTAAAGACAAGGGGGTTACCCCTGCAGCACATTCAGAACTGCGGTGGGACTGCACATCTTAAAACCCAACAAAGCTGTGTGCACAACTTTGATTCTTCTAAGCTCTCTTCTCCTGAAGGATACCATCATTGATCTGCTCTCACTCAAGGCTTCCCACAGCATTTCATTATGTGCCTACATCACATTTACACTAACTGCTCTAAATTCCTCCTGTTTTGCCTGAATACTTTTTTATCCTGATAATAGTCCTGGGGTGAATCAGCTAGAAGAATTTGGAACAATCTAAACATGGATTCAAGGAAAATATCCAGTGAAGTGGTTGCAAGATCAGACTGAGAAGCAGCTTGGGCAGGGTTGCAGCCTGCAGCAGCACACATGACAAACCATGTAGGAAAACTCCCCATCATGTGGCTTTCGGTGTCTCTGTCACATGGATGGCTCAGCCAGGTCTGACATGAGCAGGAAGCAAGAAGGATGTGTTTTGGCCTTGCTTTTTGCCCCACAGAAAGGTCAGAGCTGGCCAGGTAGTCACCAGAGGAACACCCCCTCCTGATCTGAAGCCAGGTAGACTTTCCTGACCTGTCAGGGTGTGTTAGGCCACCTGAACAGACACCAGCTGGGGCTGGATGAGGCTCAGAGCTCTGCTGACACTCCGACATGTCTGTGCACTAGGCCAGATCCACACATGTATTCCCCAAGCCTGTGCTGTCCTTTCTCAGCGCTTCAGGCTCCGAGAGACCATGGAGACTTGGCCCAGTGACAAAATGCAAGTTAGAAGTCCCCCTGCACTGAAGAGGTTTGAGTTTCAGTATTCAGTATGAAGACAAACATTTCATCTCTACAACCACTATACAGATGCAGCAGTCTTAGACCTTTATCTTCGTTCCAGAGCAATGAGTTGTTTAAGCTACACAGGTTCCAACACTACCAAATTCTGGTTCTCTCCACAGCCAGTGGAAAGCAGCCTTGATGCTTATTTTATCAGCTTGAATAGGAAGCTTAAACACAACCTTAATTTCCCACCTGTAAAAATGGGACAATAGTACTCATTAGGGCAATTCGTATTCTGTAGGTGTGGGGGGAAGTATTTTGAGAAAGATTATGGGGATTATCTCATGCTCTTGTGATGAGGCAAATTTTCATGACAGAAACCAAGAGAACTGAGACCAAAGCAGAACTGGACAAAAATTAAAGGATTATGGAGGCTGCAGAGAAATTCTACTGCAACTAGTGAGATGCAAACTTTGTGCTGAGACAAACAAGACATGACTTCTTGTTCTTGATAATACAGGACAGGTGGGTAATATATGTGATCTCCATGAATCGCTGGCCATCTGAGGTGGGAAATGATGCAATTTTAACAAATATTCTACCTGAAGAAAGAAATAAATACAAGCCATTAGAAGTGAAAGAATATCCAAAAAAAAAAAAAAAAAAACCAAATATAGATGAAATATATTTCAAAGAACATCGGGATTGTGATCCAACATTTAGTAAAATATGTGGAGGAAAAATCTACAGAAGAGGATAAGAAAAACAAAAGCCTGTTTTATTTTTGTTTCAAGGAAATGATATTTTGTAGAAGATAGCATTTTGATGTTATAGCACATAAAAGTTTAATCATATTAATTGCTAACCTACATTTCTTAGTATAGACATAGGCTCAAAGGATGTTGCACAGTATCTGTCTCTACCTGCACTTAACAGAACAGTTCTGCTTCTAGTGCAACACAGAATCCTCCAAGCCCAATAAGAAGTAGACTAAATGACATAGAGGCAGCTCTGCCTCTGACATGATTATACATGTGGTTGTTATAAAATTATGGTGATACATTTCTTTAGAACTGGAAAACTCACATTTGGGAGGTTGATTTGAGGTAAGGTGCATCAGAACCACAAAACAAAGGAAGGGGAGCTCCTGGAAGCTCATTGTGCCTGGCTTAGAAATATTTTCAGACAAAAGACTTTTCCTTGGAGGCCAATAGAGAGAGGTTCTGCAGATCCCCTCTGTAGGAGCATATTCATCTGTCAGAACAGGCATCACTCCACTATGATCATAATAGCCCCTTGAGTACTCCCCGTTAATTTGGTGGCAGACTACGCCCACACACAGGTTTCAGGTCCTTTAGAGTAACTTTAAAATCTCAGTTTTAACAAATGAAACATTGCAGTGAAGCTGGTTCTTTCAGACATCAAATGGCTGGGAACATTGTAAAGACATTTTGAAGAAGCAAAAGTTCTTTGAAGGTTGGATTAGAAATCAGACCTTCACCCTGCTCTACACAGGAGAATAAGGTTCTCCAAATGCCCCACATATTGTATATTTATTTCTGTACACATCCTCTTCTCCCTCACCTTTTCTGAAAAGCAAGGAAACCAAAGGTGAAAGAATATATTTATTATACTCTCTTTGTACATTGAACATCTATTCAGGAGACAATAATTGCTAACTCACAGGAGCAGTTTGGGGATATCTTGTAGTGGCACTAAATACTTACATATTGCAGAGATGGGAGCTGAAGGAAACCCAAATTAAATTGATTGAAAGAAACTCAGCTTGTTTAAATATTTGCACAACTGATTCACATGTGAGAATGCAGGGTGTAGAAGGAAAAGCAAAAATTAACATGGAAAAAAATGGCAGTTTGTAATGAGACAGTGGCAGCTCTACCATAACTGTGGTTAGGATTGTTTCCATCATAAACTCATGTTTCCCCTCCCACTGCTACAAATTGCAATAAAATATCTTCAGCTTCAGATATGGCATATATGGCACTTGGCCAGGAAATCATCTGGGCAAATTTTAGGTCACATGTCAGACACCAAATATTTTTCTGAAAGTGAGTCACAGTTTATCTATTTCTATTCTCACTATTTAGTCACACCATAAATAGCTGCTGTACCATGGGGCTGATCCAGAAAACATAAAAATATATTCCTGTACCTAAGATCTAGCCTAAGATGTGAAAAACTTTTCATCACATTTTAAAATTCCTCTTATGACAAATTCAGAAATACAAGACTGGTCCATGTATAAATCTTTGAGATTTACAGCCAATGGGAAATTTGCCATGCTGATAAGATAGATAAAAATCAATTTTATCATAAATGACAGTTTATAGATCAGTGATATCAGCACCACCCATGTCTGGCTTGGGGCTGAATGAGTGGGGACTGTCTTTGGAACACCGTTTGGAAGAGTATGAGTATCAGCAAAAAGGCAATTTGGTTTTCATCTGGGCATGTATATAGAAATGTTTGCCCTTCTCAGTCAGATATTTAGTGGCAGCATATTGAATTATATTAATTGATAGCCTTCATGCACAGGGACAGAGGGACCTTCATCAAATTCCAGTGGATGTTTTGGATAAGGACAACTATGAGGCCAGCACTGGATACAACTCCAGAAATCATGTCCAGGACTGACAGTCCTGGAGGACATTTAAGGTTTCCAGGTTTTCATTCTACATTAAATGCATTTCCTCTTTCTTATGAAACTAAACTCTAGAGAGGAGTAGATTTATATAAATCCTATCTCTGCCACATTTTAAAAAACTATGTGTTATAGCTTTTTTCTTTAAAAGAATTCCTCTTTTTAGTAGGCCTGTGGGTCAACGTGTAATTCAACATACTCTAAGCATGACCAGGGAGATATTCACAGCCAAAGTTAAACTTTTCTTCACAATGGAACATATGCATATCATCGTGTGGAATTTGGGCATCACTACAGTGACTAACATATTTGTGGTACTGCTCCTCCAGGAATTTGATTCCTACCAATATAAGATCAGGTTCATTTGATGTTTATATTGAATCTTGCCATTGGTTTAGCCATAACCAAGTTGCTTTTGATAATCCATTAAACAGTTTCTGGAAAGTATTCAATGCTAAAATATCGTTTTTTTAAGCTAATGAAAATCACTAGCTTGATATAAAGAGGTGCAATTATGAAGTCCACCTTGGAATAGCTTAACATCTCTCATTTCATCCTGGTAAAATCACAGTGCAGCCGTAATTTAAATAGGAGCCATCCTTTTAAAGGGCTGTGACTGAGTGTTTTAGGTTAGCTGTAAGTTTTGGTAATAGCTTAAGGATGTCCAAAATGCAAACTGATATTTAAAACAAAAGTACCAAGCTTCCAAAGAATCACTAAAAGTTCATTCAAGAAAAGAGCAAGGAAATTTGTATATAATAAAATCATGACATAACTGGTCAATCTCCAATTTTCAAAAGCCATTGGAAAAATTCTCTGTTTTTATCTCACTGGAGATAATACAGTTCTAGTCTAGCCTGGAGCTCTGTACTGTGAGGTGAGTTTGACAACCCACAGAGATGTATTCTTTTTCATTTGTCTTTTATAAATAGCCATTTGAAGTAACTTTATACTCAGCTTCATAGAAATAATGAACTACAGGTTTTGATGCCAAATCCTACAAATTAGTTCAGCTAAAGGTGAGTTTGATCACAATTCCCATTGACTTCAGAGAAGATCCAAATTCCAAAATTCTTCATTCTTTCAAATTTTGGGTGCATGGAACTGACATCATCCAGTATTTGAAGCCAAATAGACTCACATGTGCAAGCAGCACATCACACTAGCCTCTATATTAATTAAATGGGGAGGTCATCTCCTCCTGCTTCCTGATGGCTGTTTCTGGTTCTTTCACCAGCCCTGCCACGTCAACCATGATACCAAGCACTTGAATGGAGACCAGTGGGTCTTCTTGTCCCTGCATACCAATAAATTCAGAATAAATTAGGTTTTCTGAAGTTTTGCTTCATTGTTCAAGGTAAGGAGGCAAGGACAGAGACACCCAAAAGATTTTTTCTTTTCTGCTAAAAACTTCTCAAGAAAAAAAAATTATTTGAAAAAGGGAAACTTAGTGAAACATCTTTCAAAATGATGGTTCAGAAGCTTTTGTGTCTGAAACCACTTTTAATTACACAATTTCCTTCACTTTGATTGAAAAATAAGTGTTGAAATTCAGTATGAAAAACCTCATGTGCATCCAGAATAATTGTGTCCCATCTGGCCAAGACAAATACTTTTATCCATCAAGAGTTTGTTTTTACAGTTTCTCAGAATTTCAGTAAAAAATACTCAGAATATCCTTTTATTGACACAGTTTTTAAACAATGATTTGGCTTGTTTGTTTTGGAGTTACCAGCAAGTGAAGAAAACAGTCTTGTTTTTGATGATCTCCCTACTGTTAGGAAGCAGCATGAGAGGGAAACTGCTGTTGTGCAATGTGAGAGATGAGAAATCAAGGAGCAAGACTGAGAAATAAAAGGCAAAGGGTCAGAAGATAGAGAGTGGAAGGAGTGAAGACACAGGCAAGGAACAAGGAGAGAGAGATTATTTCCTTCATGGGGACTTCTGCCTCTTGCTGACCTGGTAGGGTGCATCCAAGGGATCCCCCCGTGTGGAGGATAACAAAAGGAGCCCAGAGCCAAAGAGTAAACAGTAGTGCAAAGCCCCCAGCCACAATTATAACTGACAGCACATCATTTTTAAACAGAGGTCTGGAGAATAGAGACATGTTCAGTTTTTCAGCACGGCAAAATTCCATGGAAAGCAGATATTGCTGGGGGCAGAAGGGGTAGAGAAATTAAAGGGACGTCATTCAAGTAGATCCAGCATTCTGTCAAAAAAAGCCTCCATGCAAAATCTTCGGTCAGTCCTGTTTGGGGTAGATTCTTAAACTTGAAACCATGCACATTTGTTAAATCTTTGCATTCCCTTCTCACTTTTTAATGTGAAGCTTAGTCAAACTTGCATTCCTTCAAGTTATATGTGTGGTCTTAGAGCATGTAGGAAGAGGTGGTATTAACTTTAAGTTACAGCTGGGGTTTAATATGAAAGGAGGTAGAGTCTGTGAATGGGTTGCATCAGTTATAAGGGCCAACAACAAGTATGTTGGCAGATTAGGTACATGCCTATATTTGGATAAGATTAAGGAATAAAATTACTGTTGGATAAATTATAAATAAATATATAACTACTATTTTCCTCCTTATGTGTTTTTTCAGCCTATGAACATTGTTTTTATTTGCACAGAAATATCTCCCACCTGTACATTTAAAGAAAATCTAGCAGCCAGGCAATGCCTCTTCTATTTCTGAATTTTAGATGCAAGTTCACAGTGCAATGAGTTAGCATGGGCTAATTTGGTGGGGGCAGAAATCTCTGTTTCATAGCTGGTGTATTCACCTTCCAAGTGACACTTGCTAGCTCATCTCCTGACAGAACCAAGTGGCCTCCTTATGTGTGCACTCTCCAGGACCTTGTCAGCTGGATCATTGCCACTTTTTCTAAAAGCTGGGAAGCAGACAAGATGAGGACATTTTTTAATTGCAAGCCCCAGAAGGAAGTCTCCTTGTCCAATAGGTTTACAACCATGAATGTTATGAACAGTTTTGGTCACTGCAATGTAAGAAGTTATTAGAGAATGTCCAAAGGAGGGCAACAAGGACAGTAAAGGGCCTTGAGAAGAGGCTGTATGAGGAGCAGCTGAGGGCACTTGGTCTGTTCAGCCTGGAGAAGAGTCACTTACAACTCAGCATATTCTGTCATTCTGTGAATCATCCAACTAGGTCTCTGCACTGGTTTTGGATCTCCTTGCTGTCTAAGTGTTGGTAGAGGATGCCAGAGGTGCTCATCAAGAGCTGTTGGCCATAACCAAGCCACTCTGCAAAGCCACATCCTTCCATGTTAAGAGAATTAGGATTGGGCTTTGACTTCTAGCACCAGAGTGCTAGTTTTGTAAGCAGGGTAGTTTTGTAAGGAGTCCAGTTTTGTAAGGAGGGTACAGAGAGCAATTAAGATGTTGCTAACTTCCATACCAATGACTTTGAGGGGTAGCAGATCCCTCTTGAAAGCCAATATCTCTTCTCAGCACGAACAGGAGACGCGAGCTGCACAAATATGAGCATGGATTTATAGCCTCGCAGCTGTGGGGATCTGAGCTGCTATTTGTGTCTGTATTGCAAGTGGGGTGAACTGCTGCAAGACACAGGAAGGTTTTTGTTTGGAACTGACTGATTCAGCCATCTCAGGTAGAAGTTGTTGGTAGCTGTTCTGACCTCTCCACAGTCCACCTCCTCAGATTCATAATACAGCACAGAAATGCTGAAGTTTAAATTCTGTGCTTGCCTTCTCTGCCACACTACCTCATATCTCCAGGCCAACTCCTCCCCATGAGGATCTCCCTTTAGTAACGTAGACTCAAATGCTGAAGTCCTTTGTAGAAACACCCAAATGCAGTAGCCTTGCAGTGTGAGCAGAGCCCTCTTTGAGCACACAAAACCATTTCTCCGCCTGGTGTCTGTGCTCTGTAGCAGGTGTATTGTTTTACAGAGTTTTATCACAGCACTACAACAGGTGCATTTCACAACTTTCTGTCAAGGAATTTCATCTGCTACAAAGCATAACATCCTGGCACCAGGCACAACTCTTTCTGGGGAATATTTTATAGCATGCACATGGAAAGGCATCAAGAGAGTAAACACCAATTAGGGAAAAGGCTAAGAACACTGTTAACCCCTAAGGTTCCAAGTAATCATTACCAAAGTCTGTTTATTCAACCGTGGAATTTGTGTGCAACCACAGGGGATATAAAATGGAATTGAAATATGAGAAAGGGCTTGACTATGACTCCAACATAACAAGGCAGAATTACTTTGATTCATTTCAGCAAAGATATTGGTGCCCCGTGATTCACACAGTGTGGCAGCACTTTGGTGCCTGACACCACTGAATGTCTTTCCAGGATTTTCTTTGCCTTTTTAAATTAACTCACACAAGTCTGTGTGCTGAACCAGCTCACAGAACAATGGCACATCTTGAGAAAAAGGGCTGTCAGAAGAGAAGTGTGGAGCTTGTAACCTACCCCTGCAAAGATGGGCAGCTGAGAACCCACAGGGAATTCTCTCATCCTCCACCAGCAGTCAGAACGTCCTGGGAGAGTGCACAGTACTTTGAGGCATTGAACAGTAGGGACAAAATGTGAAAGTGTAGTGTCCATTCTCTGTGGCAGTGCCAGCTATGGGGAGGGCATCTCACATATGAGGAGACAAAACATGTTTTAAGTAAAGACAAGTGAGCAAAGGCCATCACTGTCTGATAGAGACATCCTAGATCCTCTCTACCTTCAACTGGTAAGATTTCAGAGCTGGGATCTACACCAATATCCCCCTGCCTGATAAAGGAGGAAAGGAACAGTGGATGCTGTGCAAGAAATGGGACATGAGCCTCACCCTCCAGGTCCTCACCTGGGAGGTATCCATGCAGAGCCCAGCAGGATCCTACAGGCAGCTAAAATGAGCACAGAACCTTCAAGGAAGGATAATGAAGAACACAGTGAGCTTCTAACATCCATCTTACAACAGCACCAAGTTTTTGTTGCTCTATCTCCACAAATGGTGTAGGCTCAGAGAGCAGGACTCCCATCACAGCAGACTGCACCTCCTTCCCCACACGACAGCCTCAGCCCTTCCAAGTGGCATCTCCTGCAGGACCCATTTTATCCTTCCCTCAGCCATTCCCTGGCACACAGGCAGGCCACAGCTGTGCTCAGGCCATGGCAAGAGGTGAGTCCTGCCGGGGCTGGTGGAGCCTGGAGCTGCACAGGAGGTTGGCTATGTGTTGTTTCCTGCCTCTCACTCATCAGGGGTGATAGAAGAGGGCAGACACTGTTAGTCTGGAGACACAGCACCGTGCCAGCATCACTGCACAGCTCTCAGATCAGGTGTCTGCCAGCTCTGAGCTCTGGCAGAGGGCACAGATGGTCTGTAAACAACCCAAGGCTGTAAACAAGTGCGAGCATTTGTGTAGCATCACAATATGGACGCACTTGACTCTTGTTGATTTTGGTTTTGTTGATTTAGTTTTTACACCATCACACTACTCATTTGAAGCTTCTGAATTTTTTAATGGCTACTGTTGATTCAAAAGTTTGCATAACTTCTGTATCTGACAAAATGTTGATGTCTACACTTTTCCTGCGTCTATTTTTTCTATTTTATTCTATTAGAATAAAGTCTGTAATGAAAAGTTGAGAACAAAAACTCCATGGAAGCACACTTTCTGATCATGGAAATGCATTTCTCAACCCCAAAGATGTGCATGATATGTGGAAACTTGAGAATAGTACTTCCCAGAAAATCTGGGGTTTGGACTTATACAATATTATAAAACAGTAATTACTACAGGTTTGATCCGAATACAATTTTTATCCAAAATCATTAACCTTCATTTCTGTCTATACAGTATTTCCTTACAGAATGCTTCATGACATGTTGCTTGAAAATGCACTGGGATACCGAGATGTTATCCATTAATTATTCAAATATTCTATTTTCAAGAAAAATTCTTATTTCTGGTTTCCTTTTCTCTGCAGAATCAATTACACAAATGCAAGCTTAACTCAATGCTGCTGAAAACAATACATTTCATAAATGAATGTATATATGTGCTGAGCTACTACCACATCTACTCATTGACTTCTGTAGGGATCTTTCATTTGACCCAGAGACAGAGAGAGGCAAGATGAATCATTGCAGCAGCCTGCGGGCTGTGAAGCGTTAACCAGTGACATCACTGCCAACAGCTGAGGACTGCTCTTAGCAGAATCAGCTGCTCCAAAATTGGTGTGCTTAAAAGCCAGTTTACAGGCTGCCCTGTAGCTTTTGGGGAAGGTGGAAGGGGGAAGAAATAAGAGGGTTTATAGTGCTTCAGTTGTCTTTGATCCTGTGGTTTAGGGTGTGTTTGCAAAAGAAATCAATTTCTTTTGATTTAAAACAAAAAGTAGAGTTAAACTCGTGCCTGATGTAACTCTCATGGAGTTACACCAGTGGTTAATATTTTAGGGGAGTGGCATAAGCCATTTTAAGTGCTGTGCTTTCTTTCAAGCATCTTTGAATGTATATTTGAAATTCTAGAGTAGCATAATCTAAACAATATAAGGAGTTGTAAATACAGTCTGTGAAAACAGCCTAAGAATCTAGTAACACGCAAAAAAAAAAAGGTGTTCTAGTCAGGAATGGATCTCATTGGCTTCAGGATACCAACATGTCACCAACACTGAGAAGATCTTTTTCATAAAGATAAGAGGAAAAAAATTAGAAAGGCACAGTAAAGGCACAGATGATGGGATGCCATGTTTACGACACTGGAAAACATCCAGAACTTAAGTTGAGGAATATATTGAGCTTTTTTTTTCTGCATAGATGGATCCCTGTGAAGTGTAACTTATATCCTGCTGGTCTGTGTGCAATGGGTTTCCAAGGGGACTCTGGAAAG
>NW_008246065.1:2115812-2149484 GCF_000691975.1 Corvus brachyrhynchos
AGAGTGTGAGATTATTTCCTGGACTCAAAGCAGATTTCCAGTGTGAGAGGTGGCTAAATGAAACATGGGAGAAGCACTCCTAAACTGGATGCTGTCCTGATATTAAGGAAATGCCTTTTTAACAGTTCACCTTTTTCCAGTACTTGTATTTTACTCATCTTTTACTTAGAGGCTACTGCTGTTTTCACAAAGCATTTTATTCCATTTCCATGAGGTTTAATAGGAGAAGCTGCTATAGGCTGTGAGATGTAGTGCACCTGAAGGATGTTGAAAAACCAAATCACATCTTTTCTTATCTCCTTACTGTATCAAATTAGACAGTTGAAAATACTCCTCTTTCCATGAGTATTAAAGATAGGGTGTTTGGTGTTCTCATGGTATAAGTTTTTAGAAATGCAATTTTGTAAAATACATATAATTAGAACCAGCAGTATTCTTTTGGAAGAGAAATAGGTCTGGGTAGAGTTCTTTAGAAAAATCAATCTGCATTCACCAGCAATTCCAAAGAATTGTTTCATTCTGTCAACTTTTTCAAGCAATAAATCATCGTTACTTTATATTACTTCACATAGAGATAACTTAAACTCTGGCTGATCGACAACTTTCTTATTCAGCCTTTGACATCAATTATCTATTATCTATTCTTCTGTCAATATCTGCTGTCTAAATCTCATGCAAAAGAATTACACCTTTAGAGAGGAAAAAGTCCCTTTACTACTCTATCCAACGTTTGAATGACTACATTTATTCAGTGTTCAATAGGACTGGGCAAATAATTTAATCAGCACAAAGCCACCCCAAATTTGTTGGAGTTAATGAGTTTTTTCAAGTCAAAACTTGAATATCTTTACTATTCCCTTGGGAAGCCTGGGCAGGAAGGTCTCTGGAGTGAATCTCCCCACCTCTCTCCAGGCTGCTTTGCAGGGGGGAGGGAATCACTGGGATATGATCTTGTGCCTGCAAATGCCCAGCTGCAGTTACAACCCCTTGGAAACACAGCCAGCTGAACAGGCAGGACTGGCACTACTGTAATTTAGACCAGTAGTTTGTGTGGTGTAATTTTTGCAAAGAACCACATAAAGTAAAATGGAAGCACCAAAGAGTTCAAGCCCTCATGGACACTGGATGGGTTGGGTGAAGGGGAAGACGAGGACGAACAGCCCCCTGCCATGGCTGCACATGACTCTCCCCAAGCACAGCCAGGGACATTCAGGGAGACCTCTGAGCCTTCCCAGGATTAGGCCATCTCTCACAAATGCTCTCCTTGTTCTGATTCCCTGGACTGCACCAGAGGTTTGTTCTGCTCTTCACTCTGGGGTTGCACAGACCGTTGGAAATGGCAGTCGAGCAGCCCAGCCTGGATTCCATACAGTGGGATGTATGGACAATGTACATCAACAAAATAAGTGAGGAAAACCTCCTCACTAATGGAAAAGCACATGCATTGATAAGGCAGTTGTGGGCTGGGCTGGTGGGACACGATGGGAACAACTCAGGTCTATTGACCATATAATATGCATTTAAGAGGACCTACTAATTGCATATCTCCCTAACCTTCCAAACAGCTTTCCAGCCTCTGCACATTAATAATTGCACAGCAAAAGATGACACATATTTAAGGTGGAGCTGAGGCTTGCGCTCAAATTTTCTGACATCTTTTTTTCTGAAAGACTTTTCTTTAAATAATTAATGGGGTTTTTTAATTGAAAAATCGAAGTTATATCAACGTCTTTATTCCATATTTCTTAAAAACCCACAAACCTAGCTGTTTCAGGTGTTCAGCATCAGGTTTACTTTTTTCAGGGAAACAAAAATCTGCCAGCAAATTTTCAGTTAAAGCAGCCACCACTCCTCATAGCTTTCTTTTTAAGCTGACTCTAGCCCAGGTCAGAGTGTCCCAGCTTTGTCATTGTGTGTTTTAAAGCACGCTTCAATTATAATTTTCTCTAGTGTCAATGTTTCCACTTTATTTTCCAGCATTGTTATTTGAACACAGTAATGTTCTTCCACAAATTTGGAAGGACAGGACTCAGCAACTTGGATTTTGCACTAATATCTTATAGAATAATGAAGGAAAAGGTGAAAGCAATGAAAAACCCAGGCACACACCACAGGTGTTGAAGTAGGATACATAATAAACTTTTGGAAGTCATTTTAAAAGGGCCACTGTGATTCGTAGCAAGACAAGTCTGTCCTTTAAAGTTATTTTGGCTCTCACCAGGAGTATCCAAATGCCTGTCCTGGAGAGTAGGAGCTCCATTCTGGATGACCCTGATGTAATCTTTGCATTTCTCAAGACGGTACTGAATGTAGCATTAATGCTACCAAAAACCACTGGGAATTCATTCCCCATGGCTGGGATACCCCTCTATTGTCAGCTCCCATTCCACAAGGACCGCAGCAAGTTTTCACTGCCAAACAGCCTGACATTCAGACCATGTAGTAATCAACTTCTTAAATTGGTCTGTTCTCTGAGTATCTTACATATTTCTATGAAGAGAAAGTACAAAGTCTTCTAGGAAAGAACTCTTTGCCTGCATCATTTATGAGCCACTGCCCTGGTCTTTACGGAGTCCTTCAGCTGCTAACGAATAAAGATATTAAGAAATAGTGGCTAAAGCTCAAATATTATCAGAATTCTGGCAAGAAACTCCCTTCACAATACTTGCTAGAATTTTGGAATTGAGTCCCCTTCAGCCTTTACAATGCCTTGATTTTGAGATAGGAAATCCCATTAATTGCTGTGTAAATATCCAGGTTCATGCTCTGGCTCCTGAATCTCTTCGTGGCGGGTTAGACCTACATGTTATGTTGCTGTCAAACTTTCTGCAGTCTTCTGGAGACAATTGTTCCACATCTTTGAAGCATTTTGAATATAGATTTTTATTAAATTTAATACAGAATATTTACTAATGTGACTGTATCATAATCTCTGTAGTATTTTGTTTTGATAGTGCTTTAGGTTTAGTAAGCACAATTTGAGCATTTCCAAGCCATGATATGTTAGTTTTTCACCTTTAGTCATCACAGCTCAAAATGGTCAGAAGAGTAGCTGGGACTTAAAATTCTTTCAGAAAATTAAAACCCTGTCAATTCTAATATTTGTAACCAACTCAGAAATAGCATTCTGTAATATTTTTTCAGAACTTTTAGCTTTCATTCATACAAGGGATACTGGTGTTTCACAAAGACATAAATACTCCCTGATTTTTTCCACTAAATATTCACCTGACCATAATATCCAACTTGAGAAAAGGCAAAAATAATCTCAATTGCTGGGAATAAGATTTATGTTTTGTTTACATGTGAGTTTTCTTCTTATGGATGACAGGAATAAAAAACCTCATTGTTCAAAGGCAGATAAATAAAACCCCATCTGCTGTAGACATTGAGATGGTATATGTATCTATACTCTGTACAGAACTCTGCCATTAGCTAATAATAGCATTAACAGTTCAGAAGTAAAAAGAAAAAAAGTCTCTAATACTTAGTCTTAGCAGCTGATAATGTAAAATAGGGTGGCATTTGGAAGCATAGGATGATGCCAGTCCCTGGGGAGAGAAAGGTGTTAACTTCTAATAGCTTTTCAGTAATAGCCAAGCATCTGCAGTCCACCATAAAAAAGGGTTTTTAAAAATTAATAGAGCTGAATGTGCTTCACACTGAGGAGAATGCCAGATTAATAAGCGCATTAAGGACCGCTTTGGATTGGAAATAATTATGGAAGATGACAAGGAGCAGAGGTGGCATTGGTGGTGCTTTCAGGAATGCATTTTAAAAAGCAGTTTAAAGAGCCTTCAGATGTTGGTATTATCCTGCGTGACCAAATTAAGAGCAAATGAGAAAAGTTTATCTGGCATTTTGGAGTATTGAAAGGGCTTAGTGTTATAAATTATACAGTATGAGGATAGGCAGTGGTGAGTAAATTCATGTTAAACATTATTGGCAGTTTAAATAGCAACTGCTTTATACAGCACTAAATATTTTAATTTGGAAGTAAAAATGTATTCACTCCCCTTCCAAAAAAGCACATTTGACTTATTTATTTGCCAGCCCAATCATTAGACAGTTTTTCACTGATGAACTGGTGAACATTGTTCCCAATAGGCTGTTACAAATGTGGAATAATAGAGATGGGTTATAGGTTTAGAATTGATTTAGAGCTCGAATGATGAAAAAGTTGAAAGCCACAATGACATCTTAATCTTCAGCTGCAGGGGAAGCTGCGTGCATCCCGGGCTCTTTCCAAACGGGCCTGGTGTTTATCAATATTTAATCGCCTTGTTTCATCTCCTTTTTTACTACTTGCTCTTTCAGCCCTTACAGCAGGGATATCTTCACACCATGGTTCTTGATGTTATTGATACAAACCAAATCAGGCTCGGTCTCTTGATGATGATAACACAAACCCAGGCTTTCAGGTTTTAATTCTCTGGCACAACAAGGCCTTTCTGAAGACGTTAGAGCTGTTGCAATCCTGTCTGGTGGGTGGTTAGTACAAGGATAGCCATCCCTGAACTACACAGGTGCTCCACAGCAATTCCAGCAACCACAAGAGTGCTATTCCCTGTCTGTGTTATCATCAGTTTCCCTAAATACAAATACAAAAATGAAAAGCTTTTACACAAACACAAACTGTGAAAACTCCCAAACTGGTTTTAAGACTTCCTTTCAGTCTAAAAGTGTGCTGCTTTTTTCTTTTACCTGGCTAAGTATTTGCAAGAAGTTACAAAAGAAGAATGCCATTAATATCCAATTCTCTAATAATTACTTTAGGAAGAAGCAAACTAATGCTGAAATATCTTCTAGGTGAGTGATACTTGTGAAGAGGCAAACCCCACAATTATAACAGCATCTTCCATTAAACAGCTCTAAGTGCTGTATATGCAACATGCTGGAGACTCATTATTTCAAATCCAACTTCTCAAAGATTTATTTTTCTTTTGAAACAATTTCTGACAGCTTTTGATCTTCTAAACTGAAAAAAATCAAAGAAATCTGTTTCTCTGGCATATTAATAGCAAAGGAATTTCTGGATGCTGCAAAGTAGGAACTGAATATAATAGCATCTCAGTTTTATTCATCTTCAAAGAAAACCAAATATATTTTTGAGACTAAAAAAATAGGATACCCTACAGATTTTGAAGGGATGGGATAAACCTCTTTTCACAAGAAAAGATGACAAGAAATTCATCTTGAAGGACATTCACTATGCCTCTGTCCATTTAATACATTTACAAGCCAGCTGCCATGAGTTAATCTGGCTTTTACATCTGAAGCAAAATTATTTTATAATTTGGGGCTCATATGCCTAAGGGATTTTTTCTGTTCCCAAATTCTTTGGATATTGTAGATCAACCTGCCAACAGACATGGCTCTAGCATACACTCTTGTCTAAAATTCATGCAAGGAGTTCGTTAAAAATCCTTTTGTAAAAGTTATATATAGGAATCTTAAAATAGTACATTCATGGCTTCACCACTCCAACTCTTTGCAGGTGTAAAAATGAAATCATAGCAGCTGATTAATTATCAGACGTGTGTGTTGTGTTTGTTTACCTATATCATGCAACAGATCTAATATGCAGTCGAACCCTTAAGAAATACTCATAAAAACACATTTTTACAAAGGTTGGTAAATTTGGGTAATCTTGCAGAGTTTTTTCTTGTAGAGCTGACTGGCAGAAATATTATCTTTGCTTAATACCATTCTGCTGTCTGAGCAGGCCCAGGACATTCATCACACACAGACACGAGCTTAGCCATGGCTGCCATGGGAAGTTGCAATCCTGTGGGAATTGTGTTACTTACAGTGCCAGGCTTGTCAGGAGGAGGTCAAAGGGATATAGCAAAGAGGTGCTGGCCACTAAAAATCGGTTGGGTATGCAAATTTCCAGAGATAAACTATGCCCAAAAAAAAGAGATAATTTAGGCTGTAAACAGTGAAGGGACAATGCAAAGGAACTACCAGCTGTGATAGGGCTGAAAAACTCTTGCTGTGGAAACGGCTTGATTGCATATCATAGGTAATGCAATTTATGCACCTGCATATCATTAGCACCCAAAAATAGCAAAATAAGGGGCTATGCACACTAATGTACATGAAATGAATTGGACAACTTGCAGCCACTCTGACAGCACAGAGGATTTTATGTGTATTTACAAGGTGAATGACATCTCTTCTTCTGTTGTTTAGGAGAGGCAATTCATGGATGGTATAAATGCCACTTTTCCAAACACCTTGGTTTTACGTGTTTTGATTTTATCTTAAATAACAGAAAGCAACAAATCTTGATAAAAATGCTTAGCTGGCATAAGTTGCCATCATTTATTTATCTGTGGCAAATTATGCCAGGTGAGATCCAAAGGATTCCAGAGATGGCACTGTCTCAGCGTAATTAAGCATGAAGTCACAGTAGAGGCTATCAGAGTAAAATGATGAAATTTAAAGGCTGTGTTTTAAGAAAACATAAAGCAAACCTGACATTTTTAAAGTCAAGTTTAGGGGGAAAAAACCCCAACACATGTTTGACTCTGCCAGAAATGGATTCCAAATTCACACAGTACCCTACCAGTAAGGCTTTCTCATGTCTTGTTTTTCCCCAGAAACTCTTTTTCTAAACATCTGTTAAAAAAATAATATAATATCTTGTGGCAGACACCTATACCACACTATAGCAATTAAATCAGCCACTCTGTTGTTCTGATAGCTGTTTTTTGGGTTTCATTACAGAAAAAAATGCAACTTATAAACCACAAAGCACATAAACATGGGGTCGTATCAGAACATCCTTCAATGTTACCATCTCTACTGAAGCTACCTTCAATCCAAAGATCTGAGGCACTGAAATTTATACTGGAAATTAAAGAAAAAGTACAGATATTCATGTGAGAATATATATTAGTGACAGTTTTTGTAGAAAACCTCTGAATTTCCATGAATCATGCAGCGTGATTAAAATAAGGAGGAACTAGATTGTCAAGTCTTGACCTAGATGCAGATATTTTGAAATGTTCTAAGGTTATAGTTTCACAGTCTTTGTCATGCAGCTGCAGAAGAGAGATTTAAATTTTCCTCTGAGTTTAGAGTTGGGATTTCTGTTTGGAGCTCCGATTTCACCAAAAATTCTCTCTCTATGCAGGATGAGTAACAGGCTAAATAAATGATGATGTAACATTGCTAAATAAATTAGTTTATTGAAAGTTCACACAGTCCTAAAGATATAAAATGCTTTCCAAAAAGATGGCTTAAGAAGAAATAGGAACAGAAATGTGAAATCTATTATACCAAGAGATTCCAAAAAGATTTTTGGTAGAATGCTGAGAAACAAACTATTCACTCACAGGTCTTCATTTTCTAATTCATCTGTAAGAACTATTCTCTGCACTGACACAATTTATTAACTGGAATTCTATGATTAGAAAAATGTGATGGTGAAGACCCCCTACAAATGAACAAGGCTTTAAAAATGCAATAATCATTTATGAAGTCTAGAAAGTCTCTATGTGATGTCTGCCCTTCATAAAAAGTCAGAAAAGTTGGAGATTCGTGGACTCACCTCAGACCCGGAAAAACTGGGAAATAACCTGCTTTGAAATGGAGTAAGTCAGCAGCTGGATCCATGAAATCTGATGGTGAACCAGCAAAATTTTAAGAAATACAGAAAGACAGTAAAAAAAATTTAATGCAATTATTTGTAAATGCCAACACAGAGAACCTGGTTTTCTGGACTACCTTGAACTTAATATGTTTGTTAGTTCTTTGGAGCAGGACTGACAGCTCCTCTGTCTTTGAACAAGGCCTAACCTGAATTTTATTTGGTTTGCAGTCATGACAACAGTGTTAACAAGGACAAAAAAAATCAAAACTTATATAATATATCTATTATATATATATAACATTTATTTACATAATTACATAATAATTATAAACTTATTTCATCAAAGTATTGGCAGAAGTGGCAAGGGATTCAAGATATACATCCCAATGAAAAATAAACATCTCCATACTTCCTGTATGTTTGAGTATAGGGTCCATTCTTGGCTTAAGGGGAAATAAGGTGGCAGGAATAGTTTTTAATAAATTTTAAATAACTGACCAAAAATTTGATTGTTGTGGTCCAGAGCTATTGTTCAGAATTAGAAAGGTTAAAATGAGTGTCCCAGCCTTTGAAGTTACACCAGACTTAGACACTTGGATTCTCTATTTTTATTATTATTGTTATTGTTGTTGTTTTATTTCAAATATTAAACTGTTCTTATCTCAACCCATGAATTTTATCATTTTACTGGTCAATGGAAATGAAATCTCTGGAGTTCCTTGCTAACAGAAAACCCAGAAGCAGATTTGATATTGTGTGGATGCAGTATGGGAAGCAACCATGCAGGATGCACGTAAGTGTTCCTGTGCTTACCACCAAGAAAATCTTCAGTGAGTTTCCACAAACTCCCTGCTGACAGAGGAGTTGTCAGGAAATTTCAGGGAGGAAAGGAGCATGGTCTAGAACTGGGAGCATAAGAGGGATTGATAGGTCAGGACCCGCAGAGGTGTCCTCCTACATTTCTCCATTCTTCACAACCAGCTCCTTTGTTTCTGCAAAAAAGGATCTAAGCCCCTGCCAGGGGGGTTGACAAAGGTGACCAAGAAATAAACTCTCCATAGAGAAAGCTTGTATGGAGTGCTACAAAAGACTCTGTATCTAATGAAACCCTATGGCACTGGCAAGCTCCTGAGCTGCTCACAAGGCTTTGCCTGAAAGTTTTCAGATATTTCCAAAAACTGCATCAAATTCTCAGCTGGGCGGGAAGCCAAGGAAAGCAAGGCCAGATGAGAGTGCATTAGCAGCTTCCTGTTTCTGTTGCTGTCCTCTCACTTCCAGGCTCAGATGCATATGGAGCATCTGGGTGTTTATAGTGTTTAAATTCTATTAATTCCGCTCAATTCACGCTGTTTTCAGACTGGCATCGATGGGGCATGGGGAAGAGCAGGATATTCCCTCAGCACTGATGTTGTATTTGCCACTGCAGAACATTTCACAGCAATATTATCAGTTTTCCACCAGTTATATGTTTCCTTTTCCGGGCTGGCTGCTGTTTCAGGCACGGCACTGAGTCTGCAGCTTTAGACATAAAATGTGAAGCCTGAGCTCAAACACAGTTGCAAAGCAAAAGAAACATATTAGTATCATTCAGAAATAATAAACTGCCACTCATACTTAATGTAGATAGACAGGTGATGTCTGTATAACTTGCTCTCCCAGAAGGAAGATAGAAACAAACCTGTAACAGACCTGGAAATGAGACTGTGTAGATGCAACACGAGTTCAGGTGAAATTAATTCAGATTAGGTCATCTCTCATGTTACAAAGTCTCCCTATAATCTGATGATCATCTTTACAAGCTTGAATCATTTCAAAGAGTAAAGAGCATTAAGACACTGAGCTGACAGTGGAAAAGGAAAGTATTTATTTGGCCAGTTAAGTGAATGCTGCAATCTCTAAAGTGTTTTTTCATTTGAGTTACCACATTATGGAAGCCAGAAAGTTTTGCTTTATCACAGATGACTTGTTTGTACCTGCAAGGAAAAACAGACTGTCAGCAAAACTCAGTGGGAAGTCAGACAAGAAACATGGTATAATACCTCCTGCAGACACCACCACACTCACTGGATTCAGAAAACAGATCAAAATGTTCAAAATAAGCCTCTATTTTGCAGTGAGACAAGTCTACTGTCCTTGTTGCTGTCACCAACGTGCCTGTAGGAGTGATAAGCATCTGAAAGTGGGGTGCTGGAAGATGCTCTGTTTCATCACTGCTCACCACTCTGGCAGTGGTCAGCCTGAAGCTGGTCAGTGCACTGGAAGTTACAACGAAATTTTGTGAAGTGTGGAAAGCACATCGAGGTTTACATGGATGGTGCAGACTGAATGGCAGGAGGTTTGCTCACCTGATAGGACACTTCTTCAAAGCAGCTCCTAATGACCATCTCAAACATCACAGTAGTCACTTGGAAGCTCTAGCAGCCAGCATGAAAAGCATCCTGGATGATTTTATCAGAGCTTTACCAGTAGAGTCATGTCTATTTTCAGAAATATGTAATGAAATGATTGGCAAACTTGTGAGCAATGGTTGTCAAAGAGCAAAGTACTTACTTAGTGCTTTGAACTCCAAAAATTCTTTCATGATGATCCATTTGAACATCATCTTGAAATCTAAGCATGGCTTCGCTGGATTGTTTTCTCTCTGATTGTTTTCATTCCTAAATGATTTCAGCTTACATTTGCAAGCAAAGAGACTAATGGCTTTGAATATGCATGCTAGAACTGAGATATCAAAAAATTCAGTTTTGAATTTAAATAAGGATTGCCCTTCATCATTTTTTTGGCTCATAGTGATATAGGAAGTGAAGCAGAGGAGCACTTCTTAGTGTTCAAATGTCATTTTCTCTAATACTTCCTTGAAGTGAGCACAGGGAGTGATTAGATAAGAAGTGCTGCTCTGGTTGCAACCTGGCTGCTGCAGAGAAGCAACAAACTGCTTGGATTACCCAGCAAAGGTGACCTGGTGCTTGAATTCAAGCAGGACCCTCTTCCCTGATTACGGTAACAAACAAAGAAAGAGAACCCTGGCTTGCAGAGTACATTAAATTCTTGGTGTCCACAGCTGTAGACTTTTGTGAAGCTGGAGTTCAGTACAGTGTTAGTGAATATACACTGTCATTATAAAATAATGTGAAAAGAGAGCTCTGTTTAAAACTGTCATCTGTCCTATCAAACCCTCACTTGCTCTCTGCCAAGAAGCAATCTCAGTCATCTCAAATTATAACTATTTAGAGGTCTACCATTTTCTCCATTTTTTTAACAATGAGTACAACCATTTCTAGTTAAAATAGTTTATTACAGGTATGCTACAAATTAATTTATGTAAATAATACTGCTCCAAATTCCATATGTCTAAAGAATGACAAAACACTAAAGGTTCAAAAAGCTTTTGTCAGATGAAGAACTTACCCTGGAATAGGTCCACTTGTTTTGAAGGCTTTATTAAAAGAAGGAATTATGGTCAGCACCAGAGCTCACAAGGCTTCCAAGGTGGCTTCTTTAGCTTTTGGAGATTTCATTGGCCTTAGTATATCAATCTGAGAAAAGCATTTCTTTAGTCTTATACTTACATTTTGTTACAGCTTATTCATGTTTGAAAAGCACACCAGCACCTTCGTGTGTAAAGCACCAGGGAGGGAAATGCTACTAGAGGCAAGAGAAATTTGGAGCTCAAACAGAAGTCCTGAACTTCAAGAACTATCCAGTCTGGATCAGAATCTCCTGCCTTCCATTCGTTACCCCAATTTTTGTTATGTGCAGACCCCTAACCAAGGAAAATATGAAGAAATACTTACCATAGCTTTAATTAAAAACTTAACTCTCTAGCCATTTAAGCTGTTGTTTAATTCATATCGACTGTAATTTTGAGGCAAAGAAAAGCATTTTTTTCTTTGTGTTTGGAAGCTTAATAAACCAGGTAAAGATGGAAATACTCTGCCTCCTGTTTTAAATAAATTGTTAAGGAACAATGTTATCCTGTAACCTGAACACTCACATTAAAGGGAGAGCAAATTTCATTACGTGAGCCCTCTATTTATTTTAATCTGCTCATTCCTGGGAAAAATAAATGAGAATTTAAACACATGCAGCAGTTTTACAAGAAGCAACTTTTTTTCTAATTATGTATTCTTTACTTATTAATCAGTGCTACAATTTCCTGTGACATTTAACACAGACACAAGTTATTTTCATTCCAAAAGTTAGCAGTTCACTGTATCCTATACACATGGCACAAGCATTGCAAATGTAAATAAATGTAGGCGTCTGGGTTTTAACCACTGCTCTCAGGGAAACGTCTTTTTTAATGTGGTATAACTTGCAATCACACTGAATGTCATCACAGCTTTTGAGAGTGGGCAAGCCTTCATGCAATCTTAATTTTTCACTGAAAAAAGAATCCTGGCATCTGTGCAAAAATAATGAAGACCATAGAAGAGGAAAGAGAGGAATGTAGCTAATAATCCTATTTATGTTCTTATGCACTACATTTCATTTACTAGAAATAGCATGACTAAATTCTAATAAATAAATATACTAATTGGTCATTGGAAATGCAAATTTCAACAACAATCTTTAATGCAGTATAATAAAACCCATTACAAGCACCAGCTTTGTAGATGCTTTGATTGTAAATAAGAGATTAGTTTTAAATTCAGATGTGCTGAACAGGTTGGCATAATTTCAGGTAGCAGTGGATTTAGGCTGCTTGCCAATCTGTGGGAAGAGCAGATATATTAATACCTGCACTGTTTCTACTCTCAAATGTTCGGTCTGAGTGTTTGCTATTTGCTACACTAAATTATATTGAGTGGCAGACATGGATATGGTTTTCGTCTTCCAGTTTCTTGCAGATCACTTTTCTTAGGTTTAGTAGATTCCACGGGGCCATTTTGCCTCAGAGCTTGTCTCAGCTTTTCATCGTGTCCAAACAACCTGTCTTGATGGCCACAGGATAAGCCACCTTCCCTCTGAAAATGAAAAGCTAATTTAAACCCTCCTTTCCCCTGCGCTGGGATATTGCAAACATGTGCCCCCACCATCCTTCATTTTCTCTTTCTGTGGCACTATCCATCCCATTCCCATGCAATCAATGAGCAAATTTCTCCCTTGGCAAATCTGCAGATGGTCTCAACTATGCTAACTCTGGGCCAGTTTACATTGGCCAAAGATCTATTCCCTGCCTGACAGGACTGAAATTACCACTGGGAAAGGATGTGTGTGACACCACCAGAGCAGACAAAGATCTTCCTGCTGCACCACGTGAGGCAGGAGAAGTTTTGGCCTCAGTTTCTCCCAGAGGGGGAAAATCAAGCACTTAGTTTTGTGGATAGGGTCACAGCAGTGGGATTTATCATGTTTCTCACTAAGGTCTGCTGGTGTTAGGAAGGACTTTCATCATTCTAGGCTGTATTTTCACAGCTCCAAACTTTCACTCAAGCATCCATTGGAGAAGAGTATCTTACAGGGCTGTTACAAAAACTGCCTGATTTGCCTGAACTGTGCTGCCCTACTGAGAGCTTATCAGGTGGTTCTAGACCCCTTTGAGCTTTCCCAGCCTCAGCTACCTGTCCTCCTAAAATGAAGAGTTCAGCTGATACTTGGGTACACATAATTGATAAATTTTGCAAACCACACATTTCAGATTTTTTAAAGCACTTAAGCTCTAAATCACAATGGTATCATTTTAGTGGTTTATACCTCAGCATTAAAAAAAAATAAAAAATTTGCAGCTGAGTCCAAACCACTGAGTGGAGCTAATCACTGTGACCACTTGGTGCTACTACAGGTTTCCTTTCCAATCCCCTCACCTTGATTACTGTCTCATATACCCACTTGTTGCATCCTGCCTTAAATTACTTGTAAATTCTTTGGCACTGGGAATGTTCCAGTTAGGCTTTAGCATACCCCTAAGCACAGAAGTCTGAGTAGGACCTGAGGGACTTTTGTAATAAGAATAATTAATACTAAAATTGGGTTGCTTTGGCCTGAAGGGGAAAAGCTACAACAGGGAAATTGATTGAGGTGTCTAAAATGAACCCTGTTTAAAAAAAGAAAAAATCCCTGAGTGGCATCTCTGAGTGATGATATAGCACAGTGACAGATCTTTTTGATGTACCAAGTAAGCACAGTACCAGAGGAAGACAGTTTTGACATGTGCTGCAAATACTTTCAGGCAAGACAGCCCTTCTTTTCTTCAATAGCAGACAGCTGCCTTCTTCACCTTGAATTTTCCTCAGATTCCTTGGTGGCATACAAGGTTTGGTAGGACTTTTCATGGCCAAGTCCCAGCAAAAGTCTGAACACATTGAGAAAATCCCAGTCTGCATACCCAGTATTTTTCCTCTCTCTAGCTGGAGAAGAGAGTAGACCTTCCACAGCACCCCAGGTTGTGTAAGAAACACCATTTTAGCAACTTTTTGAGATCATTGAGGTTGTTTTTTATAGGAAGGAATGGTAAGTTTTTACTGGCTTGTGGCAAACTTTGGTACCCATGGGATACAAAGGACGGGCTCCCCTTTTCCAGACCTTGGACATTTTGTTTAATGCTTTTCTCATAACCCATTGCAGACTGATCCAAACTCCTATATTCTTACAAACTGGATACTCTGTGAAGAGGTTGCCTAGTTTGGTTAATCACCTACATTTTCCTGCAGGGCATTTTTCATTCTGCAGCATTGTCTTTAGCAACCCAAAGATCTTTGTACAAATTTATCAATTATTTATTAAAAGAGTACTTAACTGAAGTACAACAGATCTAGAGACCCAAATTCCTTGCTCATGGAGGTAAACCAAGCTGTACATACTTCAGTGAGGTCCTGCCTCGTTATGCTACTGCTATGTTTGTCAGCCATGAACTCTTATCAGTAAATTATTTTAATGATTGTTTTTAGCTAAGACAATAATTTGAAAATTTCCTGAATACATGCACACACAAAATTGCCACGAGGTTTTACATTTTCATCTTTTATTTCTCATACCCCGTTGAACGCCCTACATAAATTACTCATTTGTAGCCTTACTTTGTCCCTTTCTCTTGGTAATGACTCGCTGATGCCAAAGAATAAGAGGAGATTCAGCCCTCTGGTGCATGAAGAGGATGAAGAGGACCCACTGGTGCTGACTTTAGTCTACTTTCTGTCATTGCAACCTGCTGGGTCTGTGCAAATAAACATAGCTTTGGGGCTAAACCAGCTAGACTAGGTATTTCCAAGGTAGTACCATATTAATGATCATAAAACACACTTCCTGACTCTGTCCCAAGAGACCTTTTCAGAGCTGTTTTATGAGAGACTAGGGAGATCTGTTAATGAGTGAAGTAATTATTACCTGTGGGCACAGATTTAGAATGACTTCATGCTTCAGACTCCAAAAGCGTAAGTGTCTTTGTTACAACTATGTTGTGTGCAGTAAACAAAAGGGATGCTCACAGAATTACAGATATGGATGTTAGGATGTATAATGCTTTTTTTTTTTTTACATGCAGAAAAAAAATCACTGAGATAAACAGAAGATTTGGTATCATAAGCTCTTGTAACCAAAAAAAAAAGTGCACTAATTTTCCATATAATGAGCATGATGAAACCTACAATGTGTTATTTACAAGCATATGCAAAATTAAACTACATTTCCTGTTTAATTTACAGTATTAAACAAAGGCATAATATCAGATCCTGATACCACTGTGCTAATTCAGAACGTGCTCACTTTTGTTTTGTTTCCAGTATTTAATTCTTAATGTAGTGTTGTGTGCTAATCTGGTATATTTATAGAGTTACACATGAATTCGTGAGATGATATTATATAATTATAGTATAATCTATTTCAATGGAGCCTTTTTACACAGGGCTAGCAGCATACAAGACTCAAAAATGTCAGTGGCCATATGGCCATCTTGTGCAATATCTTTTGAGGTTTTTGGGTTTCTTCAAAGAGTTTGATAGTGCTCCACCACTGGATGAACTAGGTGACAGGGAGGAGTATCAGAGTTGTGGGTAGCATGGCTTGCACTGTTCCTGTTTTCAACTTTCCACAGTCTTTAGGGGGCCAATATAACTCCAAGGAGGTCTTGAAGCTGCTGCTATCCCAGGAGCCAGGTGATGCCTGAACACACTGAGAAGCCATGAAGCACAGAGGTACTACATACTCACACACCCTGAGGCATGTGAGCCAGGATCTGTACCCAAAAATCCCATAAAGAGAGGAAAAAAACACATTGACAATGATTCTTGCTTTTCTTTTTACCTCCTCTCTGTGTTGAAGGAGCTTTACTGAAATCATGTGGTTATAATGAAGTGATGTCACACTTTTGAGGCACTGGAACAGGTTGCCCAGAGAAGTTGTGGACGATCCATCCCTGTTCAAGGCCAGGATGGATGGAGCTCTGAGCAACCTGGTCTAGTGGAAGGTGTCCCTGCCTACTGCAGAAGGTTGGAATGAGATGACCTTCAAGGTCCCTTCCAACCCAAACCATTCCATGATTCTGTGACTCTGAGCAGCACATGCATGCACAGGCATGCAAAACTTTCTTTCCATATTCCTCCCACAAAAGAGAAGATTCAGAGCGTGAATTCTTTCAAATCTATAACAAATGTTATGTTTTCTCCTCTGCCTCCTCTTCTCCAAATCCCCCAACAACCATCAGATGATGAAAGAAGGGGAAGGAAGCACCTGGCTTCATGATGCCCACTGTGATCTTGCTCAGGAGGAGCTTTCAGGGGTCTCTGCTTAGAGGAAAATCTCAGGTATCAGCTTCTCTAGCAGATGGAGGCCCCTGCATGGGGCCCATGCAGACTTGAGAAAACCAAGTGGGGAAGTGGGGCTTTTCACAGCAGAAAATTTTTTCTTTTTTTGAGAGTAACTTTATTTCCATTCTGTTTAACTGCATCAGCTTGTGGGTCTGTAATGGTCCCTCCTCAAGAGCCAAGTTTACCTTCTGGTAGTTTGGATAATTATCATTTAAAAGCCATTATGACAGGTCTCCTCACCTTTAGCACACATGGCTATTACATTCTTATTTGGGTGTCCAGTGGGCAGAACACAAGGAGATCACTGAGGAAGGAAAAGCTCTTATTTCAGACTAAATGTTTTTAAAAGTTAGTGATGATTATCTGAAAAGATTTAAAAAATAACTGTGTCATGGCTTAAGGTTCATTATAAATACATGGGAAGGTCTGAATTGCTCTGGATACCTACCTGCAAGCACTCAGTGGTTACAGTTGTCAAGACAGATGGGGAGATCATTTAAAGTGTAGCTTAATGCAACCGAAAAAAGTAGAAAATGATTTCTATTTGAAAAGGGAAGACTACTAAAATTTAAAGTGTAGCTTAATGCAACTGAAAAGTAGAAATGATTTCTATTTGAAAAGGGAAGACTACTAAAATAACACCTGGAAAACTGATATAAGGGATATCAGAATCTCACCCAAAGCATCAAGAAAGACAATTACCAGGTCGACATCATACAGGAAACACATGGTCTAATTCTTTATTTTTGATAGAGCTCAATTCCACTGTGAGATTCTACTCCGAGAGTTGCATTTTGCTGCTTTGTGGATTTCTGAAAAGTTAATTTAAGAGAAGTTTGGGGCTGGTTTATGGCCAGGTGTGCAATAAACATAAAAGATTTTTTCAGTGTTCTTTAATTCAAAATACCAGCTCAACCAATGCATCCTTGGTGTAAAGCCACTGAAATCAGATATTGTCCAATAAATCAATTTTATTTTACATTCCACAGTTGTGCAATTGATATTTAACTGACTTAAACTGGATCTCATCTAACTACCTATTCCACTTCCTGGAAGATTTTCCCTCCTCAAACAGTATTTCTTATTTTTGCTGTGGAGTTTACATTTTATACAGGAGAAAAAAAAAATCAAACATGTACAGATATACCCCAGAACCAGCTGGGTCCTAATATCTGTTTACTGAAAATGTGAAATTATGCAAGCCTTGATAAAACTGTTCATGTGATTGTGTTTTGGAGTCTTCAGAAATGCAGAACACAGTGAGTACCTGGACAAGGCTGCAATCCTTTTTAATGAGAACCTATACTATGAGAAAACTTTCAAAACATTTTCATTCCTGAAGTCACAGTTTATCACTTATGTGATTTTGTAAACTCTATTACACATTTTGCTGCAGCTTCAGTACCTAAATAGCATAAAAAAACAACTTTATTTCTTCCATCTCTTTGTTTTATATTTCTTGTTTGGGATTTATATCACAACCACTTGTCTCAAATAGGAACTAAACTTCTTTTTCTTTTTTTCTTTCCCCACTAAAAGGTATGAATTCCTGAATGGCAATTTAGCGTGTACACTTCAGGGAAACACTGCATGACTTTTCACATGATTTACATTAACCTTTCATTAAAAATGAGAGTGGCTTGGATCCTACTGCATAAGGGCAGCAGAAAGTAAATGATGGTCTCCAGAAGCTGAATGGAGAAATGGAAAACTGCATTATTATTTGATTTTTTACTCTCTCCTTTTCATATGTTAAGAATTGTAAGGGAGCTGTCCAGATAACAGGAAAAAGCTGAGGCTCTGTATCAGTCTGGGGAGGTGGATTCATAGGGACTGAGCTGGTCAGAGACCCTCTCTGTTCACATGGAATAAAAATACAGGATTTTAGTGGGAGAAGAGTTTAATTTTGGAGTTTATCCATGTGAGCCAGGTTGTCCTTTAGCCTGCATACAATCAGGAGTATGGGGCTACAAGATGTGTTCTTGCCTGTTGGACTCAACACCAGCACCACTGGCTAAAATCTACAATACTGTCACGCAGAAATCCAGATTAAATAGTGATATTGGTCCCTGCTTGCCTTCAAATCTATGAATACATGCCCAATAAATGCAGATCATCTACCATGTAATTTTCAGTGAGATTGGAGCCACGGCAAGGGTGGGACAAGAATAGCATCAAATAAAGGCAAATATTCCTGAAATCTGCATGCTATTATTATTTCTACCCAGAAAAAGGGTCTGCAGGTCCAGGATGGTGGTAGTGGGAAAGAACATCTGGCAGCTGGAAGGTAACCAGAAATAAGGAACATATGGAAAAAGGGCTGTGGAGAGGCGGGGATGGGGTGGTTTCCAATACCCTGTGTCATAATGCCTAACCCTAGATTTAGTAGGGGCCACTGAGTGAGTTTGTGTGGTTGCCAGTGCTTTGTGTAGCGTTATTGTTGCTTTGTTTTGTTTCTAAGGAGAATTACAATCTGTTACTATATTAAATAGGGGGTCTGTACATGTGTAGAGATGTGTGTGTTTCTCCTCTGCTTTAAGACATCGTTTTCAGCTTCAGAAGTAATTTTCAGATTCAGAGAGGGTGGGAGAGCCAAGGAAATGTGATTTGTTTGTCTACATTATCTGAGAACGACATGACTTGCTGTTTCCTAGGGAAAGCTCTGTAATTTGATTGCAGATCTATATTTAAATGTGGGAGAGAGTCTAAAACGGACCTGACACCTCTACTGTAAAAACTCAGATAATACAGACTTCAGGAGTTTAGTGTTCAAGGTATTTACATATTGATGTTTTCCAGCACTGGCGCAAGCAATCTAACAGCACAGGATTTGCCACCAAACAACTGTTTGGTTTGGGGGTTTTCAACTCTCATTTAAGTGCGAATATCTGAATTTACAAAGGCAGGTCCACTGGATTTCCATTTGCATATTTTTGGCAGCAGTCCACTTCATTAATGCAGGAGGGAATCAGCCAATATTATAAGAAAAACACATATGACACTCAAGGGAATTAGAAATATATTGTTAATTTGACGGAGTGTTAATAGGCCCCCTAATGTCACCAGTTTTTCCTAACAGTTGTCTGCAATGTTTACTTCCTGTTGGACCAACAAAATCGTGGTTCATATTATAGATGTGAGCTCAGTGATGGTGGCTCTTTAAGAGAGATGTGTTCTCCAGAAGGTGTTCAGCATTTAGTACTCCTCCTCATTCTAATCAAAGAAAAGTCTTTAAGTCAAAGGAGGGAGGAAATCAAACTCTGAGTTAAATCTCTCATGTAGAAGTAGATATTATTTTTGAATGATGCCTCCTGAGAAACTTTCCATTGACCTCTAAAGCAGAAGGGCTGCAATGGAGCGGTTATCAGGTTTAACTTTTGTGACCCACAGCTGAAATCATTGTAGACGAGTGGCTACGGGGAGATTAAATTCAGAATGTCCTGTAAGCTGAAAGAAATATGAATCTAAGCAGTGCTCTTTAAGAAGCATTAAAGAGTGTGTATAGAAACTTAAAATTTCTCTGTGTTAAGTTACTTGGTATTCCTTTTCTGTTCCTGGTAGATTTATGAAGGACTACGCCATTATTTTCGACCTTTTCCTACTAAGGGCTGGAAGGTTACAAGTTTTGCTCTGGTAATTACCTATCAGTCTAACAAAGTAACCTTAATTAGTGGGATTTTTTCATCCCATGTATAGGAATGGGGCATGGTGTGAACACATGTTATTATGATTTAACACCTCGCTCAGATCTCATGTATATCCTTTGTCTTCTGCTGTCACCACTGTAATTAGGCAGCAGAGGTGCAATATATTCAGATTTTTGTCAATACCTGCCCAAAGCTCTAATCTATGTGTGATAGAAATGAAGGCTAATATGCAGAGAAAAGCTGTAATGACCATTATAGACAACCAAGCTCCATTTAGCTCACTGTAGTGAGCTCACTCTGGTGCACGAGCTTTGCTCATGTGATCACTCTGGTTTCATCAAGATGGATTATTGCTTAGAGAGAGCAGATTTTCTTCTCTTTCATTTTAGCACAAATCTGTTTTATCTTCCCTCAACCTGACTTTTGATTAGAACAGGTTCAGAAGTGCTGCAGACAATACTTGTATCACATAATCTGTGGATTTCCAACTCGACTTGCACTGATTAACCAACTTTATTATGCACAAAGCCCAAGTAGGCAATCTCAAGCATCCCTGTGCCATGCTTCCTCCCTCCCTCTGCACCCCCACTTCACCAGGACTTGAGAAAACATTTTTTTGCTGAACACAAGGGAAAACGTCTTCCCTCCTTCCCTGTCCTTATACATCAGGACTATGTACACCCAGTTATTTTGTACAAATGTCACAGGAAAAAAATGAAATTAATCTATACAACTAAGTACTGCTAGAAATACTCATTAGATAAAAGATTGGTTCACACAGTTTCCTAAAATGTCTCACTTCTTTCTTACTTGTTTCCCATCTAGCAATGAGATCTCAGTCCCCAGAGAATTTCTTCTCCTGATCCCAAGAGCAAAATTTATTCACTCGGAGATTAAAACCCATGCTGCATGATATAGGTAACTAATCACATAACTCAGACACTGACTATCAAATAATTTCAGCAAAATCTCTCCACCAAAAGAGAAAAGCAGCACAAAAGCTCTTAAGGATGAAATGGGATTTATTTTTTTTAGGTCTGCCAGGAGACAGTCAGAAAGCTGGAAAAAGGCAAATTTTGCTGAATAAGTTATTTATTGTAAACAACATGATGTCACCTGCTTTCTTCATCAAGCTTATGCTGTTCAGCAGAGAGCATGAACAGTACTCTTAGTCTCTCTTAGTGAGAGACCTGCTTTTGTTATCATTTGCACTTTTCCTTCAATGTTTTGTTTGGAACTATCAGCAACACTTTACAACTGCTGCAACAGTGAATAACTTATTTCTAAGGATCCCCACTGCAACTTTTGTTGTGAAATAACACAACACAATCTCACACAATCTTTTGCTATGAGATAAGAAAGAAATTTTCTTATCTCTTACTTTTTTTTTTTTTACAAGCTCATGGGAAACCCTCCTCCAAGCCACCTCAGGATACAGTTCATTAAAGCTGTGTACATGCTGAAGAGCCAGCTGGGAGGGAAGGGATGGTGCCACAAGACGCAGTAGGAGAATGGATGCAGAATACACAGGATGTGTATGGTGGGGGAGAGATGGAGAAGGATGAGAGGAGCGCATGGGAATGCAGTCTAAGTACTGGGAAAATATAAATTATTGAAAAGCCATACACTGGGCTGTAAATTAAGTTTAAAGAACAATTCCTCCTGTTAAAGTCCATGGGTCTTCTTGAAAATAAAGTAGCAATTAGCCTTAACTAGAGTACACGTTTTGCAGGTAAGCCAAGAAGTCATATAAATTTGGTAGTTAAAAGTAGACATCCAGATACAAGTGACTTGCCTAACTTCTCATCATAATTAGAGATGAAAAATAAATACTGCAAGAGCAACCCATCCTATAAAAAAATCCAAAATAATTCAATGAATTGCAGCTATTCTTACCTGATTATCTTACTGATAATCACATAGGAGTCAGATTCCATCCAGAAGAACAGCTCAGAGGAATATTTCTGTATTTCATGCAGCCAAAACTAGGTGAGAGGGACATTACCCATATACCATCAAATTCAGAGGAAAAATAAGCAACAGAGGGAATAAATGAAATTTTATATTAATAAAAGACGTATCCTCCTCTAAGTCTCTGTAGTTTTCATTATTTTGTGATGTAATAGTTACAATGCTCAGTAGTTGAATGAAAGGTGAAAACTCTTGATGCTATGAATTATCCTTTAACATAATTAAAACTACCATGTTAGTGAAGTTTCAGGAATTATTAAATGCTTTTGAAGCAATGTCTTTAATTTTTAATATGCAACATGAAAGTACTAAAAGCCATCTATCCCAGAGGTATAGATGACCCTTTACTAGATGCACAAGGCTCAATGTTCTGTAAATACCTACTTTACACATTTTTGCCTAAGGAAGACACCGTGAGAAGTTTCATCAGGTTAATGTGTCCACATATCCTTGTTAAAGGATGTTAAAGGATGCTCTAACAAAATAAGTGTGTCATGATATCTACCTTATATTTAAGACTCATGACTGAGAAAAGTAATTTAATTCACAAATCTAAGGCAATAAACCATCTCTGAAGGTAGAAATGCAGGATGATTTCTTCTTTTCCACTGGTCCCTGTGCAAGTGGCAATGTATTTATTTTATTTTCCCCAATAGGCTCCCTTGCCAGAAAGGAAGATACATGGCTGAAAGCTGCACAGGAGGACAGGCTTTTGCAACTTTATTCCTGTACAAATCATCTGACTATAACAGGGCTCTTAAAATATGTTCATTTTTATGTACATTTCTGTGGTATCCACCATACAGTATTTCAATACGGTGCACAAACTAATGCAGGCCTAGGCATGGCTCAATTCTTACTCTGATTTCTACCAGTGCAACATTAACTTCAATGTGCTTATTTCAGATTTTCTCTAAAGGAATTGAAATTGGAGTCAGACTTCTCTTTGAGCAGCACTCAGAGCTATGTAGTTCAGCAGAATTTACTCAGTTTCTATTAGCACTTATTCAAAGTTGGCCACAAGTGTCAAATGAAGCTCCCATTTACAGAAATCAAGGTACTTAATTAAAATCTTACCAATAAAAAAGGGATTTTCCATTGTGTAATTGGAAGTCCAGATACTTAATCCTACTTAAAAATAACAAGTGCTCACACTTTTAAATCAAGAAGTGCCCTTTTTATTTTACTTTCAATGGTGTGTGAACAGTAAGCTCCCTATGGTTTTAACCATTGAGTTCTTATAATCTAAATGGTTTTGAACTTCCTGTGAATGTTCATATTTGTTTTTGACTTTGAATTTGATTATGTCGTTTAAATTGTGGTGTCCCCAGAGCATTGTCACGGTAGGGAAGTTTCTTTTAGAAATCAAGATTTCCTCAGGATTAATAAATGAAAGTAGGCTGGATCTTTTTAAACTAGTGCTGGGAAACATCTAATTTGCCAAGTCACTTGAACCAGCAGTTCAGGATCAAATCCAAAGGGTTGGATACTGCTTTTCTACCTGGCCATCCAAGGCAAACAATGAGTCAGAGGGTGCCTGATGATGATTTAGAGTCTGTGTAACAGCAGCTGTAGAGCATCATGGACAACGTCGCTATCATGGAGATACAGACTTCAGACTCTTTTTTTATGGTGGCAACATACATTTCATGCCCTAATTTGACAGGTGGAGAAACTGGGCTGTGTAGAATGGGGTAAGATGTATCTCAGGTGATGCAGCAGGACAGTGGCAGGTCTCCATGAAGCCCCCAGGGCTGCATCCAGTGGGTCAGGTTACCTAAAAAATAATTTATCATGGCCTCAGACTCCACAGTTCCCTTTCAGGAAACAGACAAGACACTAAAAAGTCAGTCATTCCTGTGGAAGACACATCTTTTGACCAGTGAGAGCTCCAAGCACAGAAAGACCAGCCCGTCACTGTGTTATAACAATTACACCATTCATTCCCAAACTGACAGCCATGAGGGTGCTCACTGAGTTTCCCAAGGTGCTATAGCAACTTGTGAAATGATCAGAAAAGTATTTATTTAGGCATTGTTTATACAGGACCCTCTGGGAATTCTTTTTAATATAAGCAGAAACTAATAGGGAACTTATCCAATTTGGCCGGGTACTGTGTAGGGACTGGTGTGTGCTTACATGTTCAAATTAAATTGCCTTTCTGCTTGTTCTGCATACCAGGCCAGCCATGAATCATTGTCTTTGAATAATTTTATCTACAGTTTGAGATCATTGTGCTGTGCTGGATTAGTGCGGACAGAGTATTTTTTTAATCACTGCTGAAGTGCAGGTGGAACAGGAGGCGTCTCAGGAGTCTTGTAACATTCATCTTCTTTTACCTGAAGGCAAAAAAAACCCTGTGAGGTTCTTCTTTGTGGAGAATTTTCTCCTCTCCAGAAACCACCATAGGTTTTGGCAGAGTCACATGCCATTTGGCAGGAATTGTGAGGGTTCGAAAACTGCCAGGCCTTCCTTTGCCAGGGAATAGAACTGATCCAAGCTTTAAAGGAGTCAGTTGAGAGCGTTCCCATGGATTCTGAGAGCTTTAGAGCAAGCCTAGGTCAGAGATGATGCACCATAATGAAGCATTTCTAAGCAATGAGCACAGCCTTGTACCCACTACACCCAGAGAAGCAGTTTGGTTTCACTGGGTCAGATTTAAATACTGGCAGGAGTCACTGAGGTGTCCTTTCCTTTCTCTCTCTGGAGCTTTCATTTTCAGGATCACTGGGACATTTCATCTGATATGGAAACAGGAACACACAGCTGAGTGCAATTGTAGGGACCCCAGTGTCTCACATAAGCTCTTCTAGACCCATTTATTCTCCTGCTGATACACAGACCCAGTCAAAATGGACACTGGCCTGTCTCTGGCCTAGTGACCTCTGTTCGCAGTGTGAGTGGGAATGAGGCACTGCCCACCATCCTCCAAAGCCTGGGCAACAGCACAAGTTAACCAACAGTATGATGTGACTCTCAGAGAAACAAATTTTAGGGGTGTGGTTTAGGGGATTTGGAGGTGTCCAGTGCTGTTCACCGCAGAGATATTCGTGCAATTTTTAATAATTCTCATGACTAGATGGATTGGATATTACATCTCAAAACTCTTTTCATCCTCTATACCTCCTTTGCAGAGTTCCACATGCTGCAATAAGGTAGAGACTTCACCAAAACCAAACCTGTGAGATTCCTTGTCAACTGTCCAGAATAAAGTTATCTAAATACAGTGTTTGTTTCCAGGCTCTTTTCAAAAGGATGGACAGTCATCCTCAGAGATAATTAAACTGTAAGGTTTCAGGTCTTATAAAGATGTTTAACTCTCCTGAAATTAGGTAGCATTAAACCCTGAGTCAGAGTTAAAATCCCTTTCTCTTCCTATCCACAAGCAAAGCTCTGTGCAGTGTTCTTAGTCCAGGATCCTACTCCAAGAGGAGTCTGTTTACAACTGCACAACACAAACCACAGCCACCACTTAGCTGATAGGATCAAAACTATGAATATAAGAATAGCTGTCGTGTTCTTATTCTAATTATTATCCACTTTCTCTAGTTCTCTCCAGAGATTTGAGACTTGTTTGTTGCAGCAGACATATCTATTATTAATCTTTAGGTAGTCAGTAGAATAATTTGCAGCATTCATTAGAAAGTATCACCTTATGGATTACTAAAAAGCATCTATGCTTTTGCTAATGAGCCCCAGTAGTGCAATACTTTACATATTTTATGGCCAGACAATTATGTGATGTCTTGTTTTCATAGTGAATCTGGAAATAAATTGTTTCAGACATAGAGGTAGTAGCCAACATGAGAGAAGTTAGCACTGGGAAATCTTGCCTCCTGAGTTGCTGAGTTATAACTGTGAAGAGATGACACATTTCCAAAGCATTCTTTTATTATTTCTGAAATCCTGCAGCCCACAAAAAATGTCTGTTATTCACACTTAGGATAAAGCATGATAAATGCAAAGCAAAAGAAGCCAGGGAATTTCAGAAATAGGCTGTTCCTTTATGGAATGTTTTTTACTTTGTTTTTAAACAGGTTTCATCTGAAAATTACATAGATATTTAACACTGGCCTACTTAAGGTGATAACAAAATCCGTATTTCATCTATAATTAGATGGTGAAATTATTCTCAAAAAAAGGCAGCATTCTGTATTAAGTATTTGTTCATATGAAGTGGTTCCCTCCATGAAGAGCCACCAATTTACATAAAGATTCACCCATTTGACCTCACATTCATCCAAGAAAAGTATTTACTTCAGTTCCAAGATGTCTTTGAGAAATAACATGCTGTTCTTTTATTTTCCCTGTTATTCTGGGTTTCTCATTTCTCCCTTTTGTCTTTGTCCTTTAAAAATATTGGTAAAGCAAATCCATCACAAGTGGTGGCAGCTCAGGCTTCTGGCACTGGCCTGCCCGTGTGTGTCAGCACAGCCCTGCAGGGACCACCTTGGGGCATTTGGGAATAATTCACTCTCAATGCCCATTAAATCTTTAGCCTCTCCTCAGAGACTGCAACGAGGGCACCAATTAATGTCAATTGTCACCGTGGTTTATGTGGCTGGGACACCTGCCCACGAGGGGCTGAGCAGAGATCCCCAGCAGCGCTTGTCTGTGGTGCTCCAGCGTATAAATGATTTCACAGGTGAGGAAGCAGCACTGACTCGTCACAAATTTCATTCATTGCTGACACGAGTGGGATGGGAGCTGCAGTTCAGCCAGAGGGGAGGACTCTGTAGCACAGCTCAGTACTCCTGTGGTCTTTTCCTCTTTCCATGAAGGGCTGACATTCTTTATTTTCTTTGCAAACTGACAAGATTCAATGTTTCATTGAAAGCTGCTGCTTACAGAGCTTTGCAGCCCAGCAGGTACAGACCAAGCTGGTGTCGTGACAGATGCAAGTTATTTAAGCAATATTTGTCCTATACCTCCATAAAAAGGCTAGAAATAGTCTAGGAGTTATCAATTATTGCAATTTACCTCTCTTCAATTGCTTCTTAGCTTATTGAAAAGAGAGCAGAACGTTAATCAGAAAACATCTCCTGTCAGCTTCCACTCTCCTCAACTCCCCGTGTTGTACCTCCAACCACATTCTGAGGAGACTGGGAATAACTGCTCATGGCTTGGGTTTCCAAAATCCATCTTTTGGCAGTGCGCAGTTAATTTTGAGAGTAAATATGGTAAATTATATTAGCTGGTTTATGACTGAAGGTACTGATGAACCTCAGACTTTCCCCAGCCAGTCTTGTCCTCCCTGTCCTACCTGCAGACCATACTTAGGTTTCCCTGCCTGCCTCATATGTTTATTTATTTCCTATTTCTTTTTCCCCAGATATAAACACTCACCTGATTTTCACTGGAATAGTATTTGGCCTCATTCCCTGATTTTCAGTGGAGCCTCTGTTAAAATTAATTGATCCCCTGGGACTAACATTTGCCGATATCACCAATAACCTGTTGTTAACAGAAGCAGATTCTGCCCACCCAGGGGAATAATTAGGGAGAAAATTCAGCATGGAAAACTTCGTGGACCTTTTTTTACTCTCTTCCTCACTAGCATGGGCTTTACCAAGAAATTTTCTTATAATCCTGACATGCTAATAAACTGAATTTTATTGCCAACCAGTTCAGTGAGCTCTTATACTGTGCCACAGGATGAGATGGACAATATCTTTCCCTCCTTCTGACATGTCCAGCTATTCTTCACTTATATTCTGGTTTTAAACTCACCCAATCACCTCAAAATCTGAATCATCCATCTGCCAGTAAGCTATGAAAACTGCAGAGTGCAATTAGTTGTACAATATAATTAGTGTATTTTCCTGGATTTCTGAGTCATGTCTTTCCAACATTCTGCAGTGAGAATTATAGAGGTGTTTCAGGCTTAGGTGTTCATGGGAATGAGATTCCCTTCCTGAGAAGCTCCTGAAAACATTAAAGGCTGTTCAGAACAAAATTAAATTATATTGAGATATTATGCTGGATTTGACAACTGATGCTGGATTGCACACACATAGGCACATAATTGTACGCACTGGAATAAAAAGGAACAAAAAGAAACTTCTGAACATTAAAATGTTATTGCAAGTATGGCAGGGCAATGTCTTTATCTTCTTGCAAATTTAGATGCCGTTGAACCCCAAAAAAGACATGGAATAGGTATTAAATATCTGATCTTTTAATTGCATCTCACATCCCTCCAGATCTTTCCCATGCATAGCGCAAAACTAAGGCCTGAGCCCATCCACTGTTCAGGTGCATCCCTCCTTTGACAAACAACAGAATTGTCCTGGGATCAGGAAACTGCAGGCAACAGGGAGAAGTTTTCATCTGAGCTGCCATTTTCTATCCCTTTGATGACTGACTCACAGAAAATGAAAATGGACACCCACTTTTACTCGATAGGGATCTGTTGCCAGCCCAGCAGCCCTGTGTGAGGTGGATCCCAGAGAGAGGGGGAGGCAGAGCTGTGTGTTTGTGTTTATTCTGCACAGTCTGTGGGCTGGTCTGAGTGCTGAGCACTTACTGATGCGTAACCAGAGTTTTTCTCATTTAGCCAATTGCCCTGGACCCTGGCTGGGAGGGTGTGATTTGCATAATCACTACCCAGGTACAGACAGTGTGTGCATCCCCTGCTCTGGCAATCAGCCCCTGCTCACCCAATCAGGGATTTGCATAATCCCCTCGCAGCTCCTTCCCAGCAGCTTCACTCTGGATATGCAAAGCTCTCCATTCTCCTTGGCTGCTGCAATCCCTCTGTGCTGAATGGCTTCTCTGCTGCTTCATTTTTCTTATGTTTTCCAGCAATAAAGACGTTCCTTTTGCCCCTGATGTCCATTCCCATGAAAAGAAGAGAGAAAGCACACTGAAATCTTGACACAGATTGGTCTCTCCAGTAACTTCTTCTTCCATTCCTTTTTGATCTTATATCTAAATTTCTGGGTTGTGGTCAAGGGAGGGGATTCTTCCCCTCTAACTCACTTCAGCAAGACTACACCTGGAGTACTCTGTCCAGTTCTTTCAGCACAGGAAAGACACGGACCTGTTGGGGCGAGTCAAGAGGAGGACACGAAGATGATCAGAGGGATTGAACACCCCTCCTATGACTAAAGACTGAGAGAGCTGGGGTTGTTCATCTGGGGAAGGGAAGGCACAGGGAGACTTTAGAGCACCTTCCAGTACCTACAGGGGACGAGATTTGTAGCAGGGGTTATTGCAAAAGGACAAGAGATAATGGTTTTTAAATAAGAAAGGGTCAATTTAAATTAGATATGAGAACGGAGTGGTGTACAATGAGGGTAGCAAAACACTGGAACATCTTGTCCAGAAAGGTGGCAGATGTCTCATCCCTGGGAACATTTAAAGTCAGGTTGGATGGAGCTCTGAGCAGCCTGGTCTAGTTGAAGATGTCCCAGCTCTTTGCAGGGTGGTTGGACTAAATGACCTTTTAAAGATCCCTTCCGACCCATGCCATTCTCTGATTCTGTGATCTTCCCTGTCCTGTCATCCTGCACAGGGCAAGGCTCCCAGGCAATCTGTCCTGGCTATATTTTCACCAGGAGATCCATGTCCCAACTTCCACTCGACCTTTGCAAGGTGACAGGTACACCCAGGCCAGGTCCTTTGGGAATGGGAAAGAGAAAGGAGAGGAAGAATGGGGAACACAAAACAATTTATGAATGAATTTATGAATCTGTATCTCCCAGGGATACAGATCCCAAACACCTTACTGTACTTAGTCTATAAGATTTCCTCTGCTCTCCCTGGCCTTTCTCATCTTAGACTGAAGATTCTAATTTGTTTTCAATCAATGCAATATATAAAAGTAGCTGAAATGAGCTCCACAATACCAGTGTCCCTCGTGTATCCCATTTAATATCACTGTCTGTTATATAGCTATGAAATTTAGAGATAAAATCCTTGACTTCATCTCATGAAGTGCCAGTGAATGTGGAAGCACACTGCACAAAAGCAGCAGTGAGTGGGACTGATTTCCCCTTCAAATTACTTTAAATGAGGATATATAACTTCATTTGCTTTTAATGTGTTGTGCCATTGCACAGGAAAATCACACCTAATGAGTGCATGATGAATCATCAAACCCAGAAATAAGGCTGATTACAAACATCAACATCATCCTAAAGTTGAGGCCACGGCTTCAATCTGGAAAAAGCATTTAAAACCTCAAGGTAATTACTTTCTTTGTAAAAAAGTAAATGGTATTAACTTCAACTGCTGGTGGAGTAAAAGGTGCTCCCAGCCTGACTACTGAGGTCACAGACTATTTGTGATATACAACACCTTTTCCAAGACCTATCAAGGAAATAACCTTAGGAATGATATATGGCACAGCCTAATGGTCTAAGAAGAGTCTTTTGCTGACCAGCCAAATAGTCGTGCACTCAGATTCCCCACATTTTATGATGTCACAGAATACCATAATCCATAAATCTTTGGTACATGCCTACTTATCTCTAAAGCACCTACACACATTGTTGACAACGTTTTTGTAGAACTGTAAATTCTTACCAGTTACAGCTATTTTAATGTTTCTACAGCTCAGATATTTACTGTTCTGCCTTAGGAAGAAATATGCTCAAGGCAAAATTTTTACTTTATTGCTGTCTGTAATAGGCAGATATTTTTCTTGCAAGGGATTTCCTGCAATAAATACCATTGTCATTCTTATGACTGAAGTTGTTGGCTTGAAACACCTTGTCCTGAAATACTGCCTTTCCAAGCCATTATTATATAATTACTACAGCTTTTGACCTAGTTACACAAAACATACCGGATGCAGTCCTTTTCTCTTCAGTATTCCTGAGGAGAGGACAAAGGGGAAATATTTATTTTTCAGGTGAAAAATCGTTAACTCAGAATTACCAGGAGACAGGTACAAGCCCCCCTTTGAGTTGTGTCTGAGGCTGTGTGTGCTTTATGGCCCCAGCAAACACCTGTGTTTGCAATGGAGAACAATTGCAAAAAACCACAGTAGTCACAATCCAATTACCATTAAAGCAGCCAGACCACAGGGGGTCAAAGGAATTGCTTGGAGGGGTACAGGGGTGTCACAGACCGATGGGACTTTTTTACTGCCTGTGAGCTCTCGTGGGTTGAGGGGATGGGCTCTACAGGACCCCTGCCTTCCATTCCCAGGGTTATGTGGTGCTGAAGTGGCAGGACTGTCCCCCAAAGTACATCTTTCATGTTAGATTTGTGGAAACACAAGCAAACCAGAGGAAAGGGAAGGTTCCGTGGAAACAGTCCAGCCAAAAATAGTAGCCACATTCAGCCACTTTTGGGTATACCCTCAGCAGTACAGTCCATGTCTGCATGCTGAGGATAAACAATTCTGCTCCCATTCACAAAGTTATCCAAACCCAAGTGCTTAAAATGCCTTCTGCATAAGAGGACTTTGGCTGGCGTCACCACAAGAGGCCTGAAATAATCTTCCCCTCTCAAACAGCATCCTAAAGGTGAAAAACTACTTTAATATGTCCTTGGAAAAATTAAAAATTTGCTGTGAAGCCAGATGATGTGGGAGATGAACCTCATTCTTTGACCATTCTGAACTGTGCTTCTCTTTTTCCATTGCATATTTGCCCCAATTCCAGTCAGACAATTCTAATACAATACTTAAGAATATTGTATTTTTGTAATGCAAAATGCAAAAAAAGCTTTATTAGTATCCCAGACCTTGTTGCAGTCATGTAGCTTAATTTGTCTTCCAAAAAAAACTTTTTTCCCTCTGAATTATGATCTTCCCTTACATGCAATCAAATGTTTGCTTTCTTGTTTGAGTGCTGCTGCTTCCTGTTTGCAAGTACCAGAACTCACGCTCTTTAAACTGCAGTTGTTATTAATAAAGGTCTCAATGACTGACAAATCCCTACTTCATGCCTCTTTATTTTACCCATGGGAGCTAGTTAAGCTGTATTGTTTGATTTGTATACATTGATGTTCTGATAGCACTGGCCACTTCTGTTTCAGCTGGAGTGGAAATACATTCCTTGTTGGCTCCTTATTAAACATTTCTTGGGCAGCTTTTGTGTCCACTCACAATCCCTTATTTTCAAACTACTTAAACACTGCTCTATTTTTTTTTTTTTTTGGTCATTTTCTAATCTCCTGTGTCTTCTGAGTGTAGGAAGAAAAATAACTCACTTATTTGTGTCTGATTCTCCCTTAACTTGCCCAGTTCTTCCAAAAAAACTGTATAATTACTGTGCTGTTAAACCATCGCTCCAGAATTCCTTAGAAATTTACTTCTTATCTCCCTTGGAAGTAAATCACAGTTTAATCACCTGCCAAAGCTGGTATTAAGTGTCCAATTAAAAACCAAACCTTTTGCAGCTTATCACTTTATGCTGTAAGGAACAGGTGTGTTTTTGGGTGAGTCCCGGACTGATTTCTATTGAATTATCTGGTAGGACTCCCACTGGCTTCAGGGCATGTGGAATGAGGCAGATGGTGGAGGATTTCTTTGGAGTAACGACCTGATGGATGTCTTCCGAGCCTGGATAACTCCCCCAAGGCTCATTGAAGCCTGCAGGTCCAAAATTCCCAAGGCTCCAACCTTATTACATTCCTCAGCCATACAACTGTGAATTTACAAGTTAGGCAGATCTGGAAAAAAGCATCATTAGGAAAAGCTGCTGGAAGAGCTGGAGAATCACTGAGGGGCACATCCTAAATGGATGTCTCAGTAGCTGGCCTGGGGTTTCTAGCCCTGTTTTGAGATGGTGAACACTTGTCACTGTGCACACAGAGACGATGTTACTGCTGTTGCCTGGCTGATAAATTTGGCAGAAAGTCTGTCCTGGTTGCACCTGTGCCATGGTTGTCACATTATTAATGACTGTGAACCCTCAGCACAGCTTTGTGCAAATTACAAGCAGACATTGTCCTAAGAAAATGTTCAGCCCATGTTGTTGGGCGTTTAGGTCGGTTTATGCTGGAAAGCTGCTGATATCTCACATCATTTACAGTCATATTTGCCTTGCCCTTACCTGCCCATGTTTAAAATCTGATCCCTACCTGGTACAGCAGAGGTGCACCAGTTCTTTTTCTGGGAGACTCTGTATCTGGGGAGATAACCAGCTGGACTTGCTCTTTGTCTCCCTTTGTTACAGGAGAATCACCATGCACAGAGAGAGATTATTTAATTTATTCTTGTTCTGCCCTATTTGTGTGCCAGTGACAAACTCACCTACAAAGCTCTATGCGGTACCTGGGAAGTGCAGCACCCCCTGAAAGCCCTTCCTGACCACAAACACCAGTCCAGCTTCAGCATCACATCCCAGTTGTTCTTATCAATGCTAACACCCCAGACAGTCTCCAGACACTCTCCTCTTTTCCAGCACACTGTATTTCCGTGATGCTGAGTAATCCACTGCACACTCCCTTCTCTCCACATATCTCCGTTTTTTAATCTCTTAGGTGATCTTTACACATGATATATGATAAAAGGTAACTTTTCCATATCCAGAAATGGTGTCATTCCATAAACAGTCCATTTTGTCATAAGATAGTGCAAAAGATGTTCATACTCAGTAAATGCCCTATGGGTATGACAAAGCACAGAAGATTGTGACTGAATGGAAATTGCAATTCTTCTGATTCACTCTGCTATTACCATGTACAAAACCCTTTCCAGTGGATGTTGTGGCAAATGGATATGTTTGGGTCAGAGCTGGAAGACCCTGCCTAA
>NW_008246065.1:2149502-2158823 GCF_000691975.1 Corvus brachyrhynchos
CTGCTGAACTGAAGCCCTGGTTGAGAAAGGAAGTCAGAACCTCAAAGTCTGTTCAAATAAATCAGGGCTGATTATCAGTGAGTGGTGAAATTGCAGTTTTTGCACAATGATATGTACACATTTGGCTGTTTGAGTTTTTTGTAGTTACATTCATTTTCAGTCACCTTGTTAAATGAAAAACAGATGCCACCATCAAGTATTAGAGCTCACAAAGATAGATTTACACATTTCTTTTACTGAGTGCTTTTATCAATAATGCACATGAAAAGGGTCTGGGAAGTTTTATTACATTAATTTAGCCACCATAAATCAGCCCAGAATACAAAACTCATTTAAATTACCAGCTTAGGGCGAACATAGCAACGATGAGGTGTTATGTTCTAACCCTTAGAACAGACTGGGTGATGATCCTCTTTTCAGAGACTGGTGAAGTGATCACAAGTGCAATGATGGAGTTTGTGACTGTTTCATTCTGCTCATCCAGAGAAGATGGGGAAACAAAGGCAGGCCTGGGGAAAGCAGCTGTGTTTTCAGCCAGGTCCAGGGCAGAGGAGCTGTGGCGCTGCACACTACTGGGTGTTTGCTCAGCCTCAATGCAACTCCTGCTTTGCCCTGAGAAAGACAGCAGTTTCCTGGGTGGTGAGGGATCCTCTGGAGGAGTCTTCATGCAAAAGGGGTTTGAACTGCTAGTGGCAAGCCAGAAGAAAGGACACAACCCGTGTCACTGGTGTCCCTGTGCATGTCACTGGTCCTCCCCACCACAGTGCATCTCCAGGCAGGGTGGGAGGTGCTGCAGCCCCTGCCTGCAAAAGCAGCACCCAGTTCATGCAATAATAGCTGGTGCTTTTAGGTCTCAGGCACTGACAGCCCTGGTTCTGTCCCTTGCCAAGTCAGTGCAGCCACAGATGCTTTCCTAATCCAACCTTAGCTTGCATCCCTCATTTCAGCCCTGCTTTGCAGTAATCCCATTCAACTGCATAATTACTGCCATACTCAGACAACTGTATAATTTCCTCTTGTGAATTAATAATGGTAATAATGGTACTAGTAGTAATAATAATAATAATAGTAATAAACTGTTGTTGGGATTTTCCCCACTATTAATTCCTTGTTCCTTTGGCCTTCCTATGGATATGGCCAGCAATAATGCCAAGCAGGAAATTGTTGCTTGGTTTGAGTATTGTCATATGCTTCCTAGAGCTCCTGTTGAGACCACCAGTTTGTTCCAGAGAGGACATGTTCAGCAACTATCAGATGATGATGACTAATTGGTTTATGAAGTCAAGTTAGTGGTCTAGAAGTGAAAGGATTTATTTTTCTGTTTGCTTTTTTAATCTCAGCATCAATCCTCAGAGCCAGAGTCATCCCATTTTTGTCTCTCCATCAAGCTGTGGTTATCCTGATTCGTCAAGATGGTTTGAAATTCTTTTCTCTTGTCCTTTGAGGCCAGAGGCTTCTTTGTTCTTTAATATTTTCCTCTCCTCAGTGTATTTTAGGATGATTCTCTAATCCTGTCTTGTTAAACCTAATTGGACAGGACCCTAATCGAGGTGACTACATCAAATGTCATGTTTTCCTCTTCTCTGACCACTACTGTAGCCACTTCCAGGAGTTATTCTTTTGGAGAAACTGTTTCTTAGGAAGTATAAATGTTTGGAAAAGAAATTAGCTCCAAATGTGACTAGCCATTCACCCATAAGTCATGATTTGCCTATTTTCCCAGCCTTTGTTTCTTGCACCAGTCAAAGGAAAGCTGAAAACAAAATAGATTAAATGTTTTCACAATGTAGCATCAAAGGCTATAATTTTGTTCATTCATATAATTTAAACAAGATCAGACAAAGTGAATGCTTGGAAGGGACCCATTCTAAACTCACAGGAAACCCAAGTATTTCAGGAACCAATGGTGTCTGTGAGAGATGGGCAGTTAGCGCTGAAGTGATGCCACAGTGTGGTTTTCAGAGAAAATTGTGAAAAATTAATCAGTTTGAATAGATCCAGTCAAAATAAGGGAACATTTTGTACATCAGATTTATGGCTTTGGTTAGAAGAAGTGAGATTCATTGAGTACAACATATCTTTTGAAAGCCCTTTTAAGCGGGGATGTGGTGTTTTCCAATCACTGAATGTTGTTCATGTATGGGGTTTTTTTTCCACTGGCTCCTTTTCTGACTGAAATGCAAAGCTCTTTTCTTGATCCCATGATACTTTTCAAAGCATTAAGTACATAGCTGAAGAAATATACACCATGAACTAATTAGACAGTGAAAACAAGGCTATTTTCCTTCTTGTGAATTGTCTCAGCAAAGATAGAACCCTTCAAATCCTAACACTTCTCTCATTTAGCATGCCAGCAAGGAAAGACAAGAATCTTTTGTTTTATAATAAGGCTGGAGCTGAGAACTTCCCCAAACCTTTCTAATGATGTTCAAAGCCCACAGTGACACTCTGTCCACCTCCTGTGCTGGGGACAGTACCAAAGACAGCTGCTCAAGCCCAGCAGGACTTCAGAGACCACAGGGCTGTGTTCCATTAGTGTGACAGCAAGTCAGAGAGACAACTGCAAGCTCTTTCTCGTGTCCAACAAGCTCATCAAATCAAATATGTTACATCCGTTGCAGTGGTGTCCTGGTGAGCTATTACGTCACCCAGCAGGAAAAAATATTCACATTTGGATCATCCAGACGCAAACCCAGGAGCTTATTAGTGAAACTGTGTTTGGAGACATTGAATCACACTCAATTATGTGTTCTAACAATTGCCCAATTGCATATCATACGACTTCAGCCTTGAGTTTCTCTTCTTAAATTCCTTTACATTGCTCATGAAAACAGTGAGTGCTCTGTAAAGGCTAAATAAATGCCTAATTGCATTTGAGTAATGTATTTTTCTCCAAAACAATTTTTAAAACCACTCACAGATAAACCCATTGCCATTTAAACCGTGTATAAAACATGAGTTTTTATTCAGGGTGAAATCCTGGCCCCAATGAAATCAATGGGAGTTTTGCCATTGACTTCAGTGGGGCCAAGATTTCTCCCTTGATGCACATGATATATTTTTCCTGACATTTAGAATGATGAAACGGCCCTGGTTCTGATTAGCCCAGGGTATAAATAGTATCACTCAACTACAGCAAAATTCAAATCAAACCTCAGGCATCTTTGCTGATGCCGCTTTGTTTTGCAGTGCTGGGTGCCCATGGAGAGACCCAAATGGCTATTTGGAGTCAAGGACTTCATCTGAACCCCTTTCTCTGGGTTTACACTTCAGTGTACATCAGTACATGGGGAGCAAAGGGTTAGTAAGCATGGAGGCATCCAGTCATATGTCTTGTGACATACATTTTTCCAGCGTGAATTCTTCGTTAAAAGAACCCTTGATGTCTCACAGCTTGTTACCAAATTGGGCCTTGACTCTTAATATAATTTAGATGAGTTTAAAATATGCTTCTAAGAAAAGCTGCCTCCACATTTATAAAAATTGTATACCATAATATTAGGGAGAAATCTGCTGCTTGTTTTGACAAGTTTAATTTTTTTCGTATCTTTTGAATATATTTTAACCTGCTGCTTTAAGTTTGAATCAGCTGTACTGCAGGAGGAAAGCAACATAGTTGGATTTCTGAGACTATTCAATAAATTGCTTGCACATAGCACAGCAGAAAAAATTATTTCTAACCTTTCCCTAAAATTTAGGCTCCTTTTATAGGCAGGAGGAGTCACTGGAAAGCAGAACTAATGGAGACACAGTGGCAGAGATGTATAGATGCTAAATGTAGAGGGAATCATTGCAATCATGTCATTTACTTTACAGGGTTAATCCATGGTTCCTGTGTAGCTTCCCTGGCCATCCTTAGAGCATCTTCCAGACAGCTCCAGCATGGATGGGAGCTCACCATCCGGAGGGAGGCTCTCTCCAGAAGTGGGGAGGCAGAGGCACAGTTCCTCTGCTCCTCCTGCCCCTCCCCAGCTCCCTCTTATCTCCACCACTCCGTTATCTGCCTCTGCAGCACACATGGGGCTGTGATATTTCATGAGACATGATAGAGAGTAAGGACCTGCTATTCGCCTGCTATTCAGGCAAAACTCCCACTGGCATCTCTGAGCCCTTAAATAGTACAGCATGTTGCAAGTGGAATTGTTTATTGTGTTCAGTCAGAGCCGGCTACAGCCAGCTCTCACTACTGACTCAACTACACGAAATCTCGCCCTCCTGTCATCCCACACCACAGCTCTCACTGGGCCCAGTTCTGTTTCCACTTAAATGTTGGAAAAAAAATGGAGTCAGGATTGCTCCACCATCTTCTTCTGAATCTGGGCACTCTTGAAAAACAACAAGAGAGCCTGAAAGATGAAGACAGCAGGTCAGACATGGTGTTGGTGCAAAAGGCAGTGTGATTTACACAGCCCTGGCAGGCAGGGATGACCTGAGCCCAGGATCTGCTTTTCCTATAGCTCACCCCTCTAAAACCAGCCCATCAAAACCATGGAGTAGCGCAAGGTGAATATCAACAGCAGGATTTGATCCCTAGTGGGTCAAACAGATAAACTGTCCCCTGCTCCCTTGCTCTGTGTTCCAGTAGCATCCAAGCAGAGCTCTTTGCTGTAGATTTATCCCCAGCCATCAAACAGTGGCTGGAATTAGGACCTACAGGTGTTATTGCAGTTTATTTGGCTTCATAAATTACCCTTGCATCCTGATTCACACACACCACTTGGGAACGCTGCATGCAGCAGGTTGTTTTCTCATTTTAGCAGTGTAAAAATTCATCTAGTATCTCTTTCTTGCTAAGTGCAGGTAGAGACACACTCTTGAGTGAATAGGATATGCTCCACTTGTGAAGTGTAGAAGCAGGTCAATAGACAACTTTCAAAAGGAACCATTTAGGATAATTAAGCAGCACATACACACCAGCAAGAGTTTATTTTGTATTGGAAGGCATGTGGTTAGGGAAACAATAGCAGTTTTTTCCCTGGAGAATGTTAATTAAATTGAACACCCTGGAAAACTGAACTATTCTTACCACAAATCTATAAATCAAACTGTTCTGTTTGCTTAATATAATGCTTTGCTATTCTAGTCACACTGAAGTGGGCCAGCCACACAATGCCAAGATATTTCCATGATGAGCACATTAGAAACACTGATTGACTATAGATCTTATGGATGTGAGGCCAAACCCGTATCTCATTTACTCCAGAATAACCAAGATCAAAATCTGGCCCACGCTGTTCAGATTAGTACATAAATAACATGAAAGGTTTGTGAGCTCTGTAGCAGATGCATTATGTACTTGTTATTTGTGCTGTAGAAGTCCCTGGCAACTCCACTAAGGCACCAGGACTCTGCTGTGTGAGGTGCTGTGCAAATACAGAGCAAAAGGATTTGTCTTTCTGCTTTGCCAAAACAGCTTGAAAATACCTGTGAGCAGATATTGACCTCCCCAGCTTCTCTCAGTGGAGCGAGGGGGCAGCACTCTCTGATAGAGGTACAGGAGGACAGGCAGTAGCAGCATGGTCTGCTTGGTCCTGTCTTCTCACAGGCTAAAGGGGCTCTTTTTGATAAGATGCATTCTAACTCTGAAGCTCAGACTCCCAGGTTGTATACCCAGGGGCCAGCCAAGTTTTCATCTGGAGTAAACCAAATTTCCCAGCCAGGCTGAGGCTGCCTGCAGGGGGTTTGGCCAGCTCAGCAGCAGGCCCTGAGAGCATCACCCACAGCAGGGCTCCAGTGCCATGGTGACTTCAGCTGCCACTCAGATCTGTATCACAAGACACATCAAAACACACTGCACACATGGCATAAACCTGGTAAAGCATTTTCATGTTTTCTTGAGTGGGCTGTGACTCAGGTTCCCATGGAAAACCCTTGCATGCAGTTGTTTCCCTTCACAACGCAGTTGTTACTCATTGGAAGAAAGGGCATTTTAGCTCCAGCCTCACAGCTTGTTATCTATGTCTCACTTAGATGCTAAATAGAATTCAAGCAAGGAAAAGATCCAAAAACTCAGGTTCTGAAAGAAACTTTGCATGCACTGAGGAGATTAGTTTGATATCTGGCTGTGTGTTCTGCAAAAGCAGTGCACATGGCTGAGCATGTGTCCCTGAGACAGGGGCAGGCTTTAGGAACAGCCATGTACAGAGGAACGGAGGAGCCACACCAACACTCACGTAGTAAATCGCTCGCTGCACTAATCAGCAGTGGATCAGTGTCTCCAAAAGAGATTCTCCTTCAATGGAAGTGCTCCAAGAGATGCATAATTGGGAACGGTCCCTGTGGTATACAGAAGATTTTCTGGGCCTTGGTTGCATCACAGGTTTTATATCAGTCAGCAGGGCAAAGATAGAGAGACCTGGGCACAAGTAGCCATGGGAATATGTAGTGCAAGGCCCACACTTGTCACCTGAACGCCTTAAACTCACCTGTGGCATGTCTGCTGTGCCCTCAGCTGAAAGGGCTCTCGCTGTAAGGTCACCTGCATGGCATCCCAGCACTGAAAATAAAGTCTCTGATACCAGTCATGACACAAAGCAGCCTCATTTATCACAATCTGCAAGCCCTGCTCACTGGAAAATCAAAGGAGGTGACTTCTTCCACAGATCACAGAATGGCAGCTGGAAGTTTTGCACAAATTCCTGTGTTCTTTTCCAAGCAATGCTCACTCACTCTCTTTCAATGATACCTCATTTCTGGGCTAGAAGTGGAAAAGTTTCCAGTACTTGACCTGATGGGTCCATTCAGAATAGCAATCTTATCTTGAATTAATAAGTCTGGGTGACAGTGGATAGGCAGGAAAAGACAGATATTTTGTGTCCCTCTAGAAAACTGAGAGCAAGTGACAGTGTGGAACAGGGGCTGCTAATAGGTGCAGAGCTCTTTCACAATTTACTGCCCTTAATTTATTAGACAAAATGTAAAACCTTTATTTAAGAGCACATAGAGTTATTGATTTTTAATATATAGCCCAAATATGCTACATTTACCCACTGGGATGATTTAGCTGCTACTGGATTGCAGTTATCACTTTTAAAAAAAAAAGACAGTTCTTCTGCACTAAAATAGTGTCATGAGTTGTACATAGCTGGAACTTTCCAAAACGTGCATTTCAGCCTTTCTGAGCAAGTTATTTTTGATCCTGTCATGTATGAATGTTTTGGGCTTTCTCAGAAGAACTGCAGAAATACGTTATATTAAGGGAGAAGTCTGGTATAAATCACACTTGTTCAGCCAGACATCAGTCACATTACAGGAAAAAATGAACACTTCTTTCATTCTTGTGTCTGACCTCTCCAACACAGTATTGTCCCCGCTAATGAGCTGAACATTTTTGCTGATTTGTTACATGTAGCAAATATAGAAGCAATGAAACCCATCTGTGTAATTTATTCATTGATTTGGACTTGAATCCAAGTGTGTTCTAAGTAGCTCTTGTCTGTTTGCATGCGTGTGAGAGAGAATAGCTCATCAAAAACAAAAAAGTCTTACACTTACCTGCTTGAAATATTTATGAATAATGGGAAATACCTTGGATCTCCTCCTGTGCAACCCAGCAGCCATTTCAGAAATGGTTTAGTGTTGAGTAAGGGCTGCTGGTCTCAGCCCTATATTTGCAGAAAGATCAAAAGATCATTTTTAGGGAGGTCTCCTGATAATACTTTCCATTTCAAAAATAAACAAATAAAAATATCAGGGAAGGATGGAAGGCTGCAATAAAACATAGCAAGCTCAAACACACTTTATGTCCCCTGTTTAATGCTGAAAATATACATTGTGATGGTAGATTTGTGCATCCCCTATGACTTCAAATTTCTGTAAAACAGTTTTAATTAGGGGCGGTGTCACTGCTTCTACCCTGAGCTCTTGAAAACACTGCTGATTCCAAGTCACCTGTTAAAAATCTGTTTTCCTTTAAGCTACCCAAGGGCCTACCTCTTTTATTTCAGAGATAAAGTAATGTTGTGAAGGAATTGCTTTAAAACAGTTGTTTTCAGCCTGTTTAAGTTTCTATTTCACATCCCCAGCCACTGTGGGTATTTAGTTCAGGATCCAGGGGCTGTATAAAGCCTTCCACACAAACATTCCCACCTGCACAAGCAGGACAGCATCTCTTTCTGTGCTTTTTTATGAATGACAGAGGGAGGTTTATTGAGCAAAGTTTCTGGAGGGGTGAAGGTCTGCATGTACATCCCAAACTTCCTGATCACACAGCTGCCTTCTGGATGGGAAATGCAAAGGCAGAGGTGTTGAATGGTGCTCCTGCTCTGCAGACACCCTCTGGTTCATAATTCCTACAGTCTGATGCCAAACCTTATGGGATCCAAATGAAGGAAGGGGAGAAAAAAAACAAATTTTTAAAAAAAGGAGAACAGATTAAACCACGGAGCACATATTACACTCAGCAAATGGAGTAACAGTCTGATTGAACACAGACAGGGTTCACCCAGAAACCCTTCATTCTTTACAAGTGGAATATTAACAAGCTGACCAGGTCTGAGGTAAGTCAGACTTTTTCTCCATTCTGCATAATAAACAAGATTTCTTGGTTTATTTTTTTCTCCCCAGATGGAGTGCTGGTGGCAACAGATTAACAGGTCACCGGACTGGGTCTGAGAATTGCTGCCAATTACCTCGTCTCTGCTTGTTGCTCTACAGTCTAATGGCATCATTTAACATGTGCTTCTCTCCCCACAGCCCAGTTGGTGACACCCAATAAACAGTGTGATTGATAGATAAGTCTGCTTGAGGACGTCGAGGGGGAAGTGGGGCTCATCATTTCAGGAGCAAATGTCCTTTCCCCTTCCTTTTAGCTTCTTCCCCATCCAGGCAGGGTGAGCGGGAGCCTGGAAAGGCAGCTTGCTGCGGGGCACGGAGGTCCTGCCATCCATCCTGCTCAGCCGGGAGCAGTGGGGCCCCGGCCCGGCCGCTCCCGCTCGCACCGGCTCCGGATCTGAGACCCCGAGCCTCGGCTCTTTCCCCTCAGACAGCAATTACGGCGAGAAACATCTGAATCAACACAGCATCATTTACTCACAGAATCGACAGCCCTTCCACTCGAACTGGTTTAAATTAGTCGACGCCACATTCTTTTCCGTGTGTTTTGCTTTCTGCCTTTTTTTTTTTTCCCCCCTTTAAATAGGGATATATAATTGCAGTATTTCACCCGTCTGAATGCGGAACCGGCCAGCGGAGGAGACGGAGAAGCGGCGGCCACGGCTGGGGTGGTGAGCGAGGGAGATGCGCTCCCAGGAGATGAGCACCCGCGGGCGCTCCCGGCCACCCGCGGGGGGCGGGGGGCGGGGCAGCAGGGGGGGGGTCCCG
>NW_008246065.1:2158967-2160367 GCF_000691975.1 Corvus brachyrhynchos
GGGAAACCTCCTCTATGAATATTTCATGTGAAATGATGCGATCCCCCCCAAGATACAAGAGCCCTCCTTAATTAAACTGGTGTAAACGTTGCCATTTACTCCTCTTTTTTTTAAGTTACGGGGAGGAGCGGGCAGATTGGCCGAGTTTTACCCTTGTACCCGAAAAAGAAGGAGCAGCACCTTTCCACGGGAGGGGGCACCTGGCCGGGGCTGCAGGTCCCGCTGCGTTGAGCGCATCCGCGGGGCCGGGTGCGGGGACAGGGACCCTGGGGCGACACGGGAGTCATTGGCTGGGACGGGCGAAGCTTAAGCGATGGTAAAGGAGGGCAGGAACAAGCTCTGCGCCCGCATCTGCCGGCCCCGAGTTCTGCCGCCCCGTATCTCCATCCTTTCCCCGCGGTCGCCCCAACAAGGTGGGGACGAGAGAAGGGTGTTGGCCCGTGTCAGTCCCCCGTTTGCTGCCGCCCAGCTCAAGGCCGCCCCTCGCCCATCTTTCACCCTCGGAAAAGGAGCCCGAGTGGCTCTTGCCGGCAGAGTCACCCCCAACACGAGGTCCTGCCCACCCACGGACGAGGCCGGGGAGGGTCGATTCGGGGGGCTGCGCCCCACTCCCGACAGCGGCAGCGCGGCTGGGGGGTCCCTGGCAGGTCCCGGGGCTGAGCCTCCGGGAACTTGGACGTGCAGCTGCAGCGGTTTCCATGGCGATGAGCGGGGTGGCAGCGGGAAGGTGGTCCCCGACACGTAGGACACGGCTGCCCACCCCGGGCAGTCCGCGCTCTCCCTTCCTGCCTTTCCAAGTGCAGGATCGGGCACTTGGATAGGAGAAACACCCACTGGCGAAAGGAAAAAGGCCCCGGCAGAGCGGCCGCCCTGCCCGCTGTGCCCGGCGATGTCCGCGGGGCTGCACTGGTGGCACCGCTCCCCGCCCGCCAGGACCCTCCGCTTTGCCAAGCGGGGCTCTTTGGGGGTCGCCTGGGTTTTCCAGGGAAAAACGACAGAACCCACGGACCCCAAGCTCTCAGGGCTTCTCCACAGTGATGGGAAGAAAGCGGATTTCCGACAGCCCTTGACTCTTCTAAAGACAAATTGGCATGAATTTCCAAGTCGGCCCGAAGCTGAACTCACGACTCTTCCCCAGACTCCTGACGATGTCCCTGCGACGGTTCCATTCAGTCCCACACGGGGATCTTGGGACCTTAGCTCCTTATACATGACATTCCTTCCCTCCTTCCTTCCTTCCCTCCTTCCTTCCTTCCTTCCTTCCTTCCTTCCTTCCTTCCTTCCTTCCTTCCTTCCTTCCTTCCTTCCTCTTTCTCTGTCTCTCTTTTTTCTCTTTTCCCCTACCTCTTGAGTGTATTTTTTAATCTTTATTTCTTTTTCTCTTTTCTTTTCCTCTCTGT
>NW_008246065.1:2160402-2163718 GCF_000691975.1 Corvus brachyrhynchos
CTTCGATCTGGCTTCCTGTTATTTTGCATTCCCCGGGAAATGAAATAAAATAACGTTATTCTTATGGAAACACCTTTTCATGGTTTATTTGAACAGCCTTTACTCTCCCAAATCATATCTTCCCCTCTCCTCCCTCCTCCTTGATTCTGAGCAGAGACATTTGGCAGCCCACGGGGAAGCAGGTACGGTGTGGGCTTACAGATCACTTCAAAAAGGCAACGTGCTTACCGGGACGAGGAGGGTGGCACAGGAGATAACTCTCTGAAAAAGGTTTTAAAATCATATTTGGAGCCTAAACATCCCGTCACAGCAAACGTCTCCTCTCGATACACGTCTGCCAAATAAAATAGCCGTGATCGCGTGGATTATAAAAGAGATCACAGAAGAGTTTATCTGGGAATATCTCAGTCTCGAAACCCACAAGCATGCACCTTCTTCCCTGCCTCTGATACCCACTTGCTGATCTAAAGATAAAATAACAGCCGTGCTTGTATTCTCCGGCCTTGTGGAGAAAGTCAGGACTTCGCGCTTTCTGTGAACACAGCAAAACCACAAAAAGGTTGTTCAAATACCGATTAAAGCCATGAGTGTAACTCCACAAAAACACGGGAACTCAGCAGCTTCTCACGACTCAGGCTTGGATCGGCTGCTGCTTCCAGACATGTGGGACTTTGCAGATGAGTTTCCACATCTTATTTAAGTTTATTTGGGTCCAGGTCACCAACACTCATTCAGACAACAGTTTCGCTCAGGGAAATTGTTTCGAATTCTTAATTCCTTTTTTTTCCGCCCCTTTTTTAAAATTCCTTTTTAAATGAAAAACACGATTATATAGGGAAAAAAAAAAAAAAAAAGGGGGGGGGGAGGGAGCATCTCTGCTCTTCTGGGCTATTCCTTTCCTGCCTGGAAATCGCTGAAACTTTCCAGAGCTCCGTGTGTCAGGCGAGAGAGAGCGGAGCGGGGCAAGAGGGGACTATCAGTTTGTCCTTTCCTTTACAGGTAGAGGACTTTTAGAAAGGTAAATCCAAGCAGGAGTCTGGGTAAGAACATAGTTCCCTGTGGGGCGGCTCTCTGCCCCGTTCAAGCCCCCAAGGAATGTTTTCAGGCAATGCAGGAGGCAGGGAGATCCCCCGCTCCCACTTTATAGCCAGGCTGTAAACGCCTCGCGGAGGTTTACTCACACTCAAACGGTTAATTAAGAAAACAATAAAGGTCCAGCTTAAACCAACAAAAACCAAGCAGCTCCGAGACGGGCTCCCACTTTCCACACGGCGGCTGCGAGCCCCCTCCCCGCCCAGAGCCTCCGTCCCTCCGTACCCTCTGGATGAGGGCTGGGGCTGACCGAGCGCCCGACCTCCGCATCCTTCTCTCCTCCTACGGAGCTGATGCTTCTCCTCTCGCTCCCGTCTAGGAGGAATCGACACCCAAAGCCTTTCCCGTTCCTTCCCTCAGCCCAGATCCGGACCAAACGCAGCCAGGACTCGATTATTTTGGAGTCCCCTCCCCAGAACGTGAAGGAAACAACCACTCGAGGGAGGGTGTCCTGGGATCTGTGCGAGAGCAACCCGGGGCGTGGGTGTGGGGAATGTCCCCTCCTGTGCCCGGCCAGTCCTCACCACCCCGAGCGGAGGACCAGGGCTTTTCTACCTGTCCAGGATAACAGGCCGGGTTTCTTCCCATCTCCCAGGGATGGAGCAACCATGAGTGAGAGGATTGTGTGCCTGAGAGCTCCTTTGCTTCCCCCAGCTCCTGCCTCTGCCTGCTCCTTATTATTTAACTGTCCCAGGGAAAAAACCGTCCAGTTCTTCTGTCTGTCCAGCCTTGGGGAAGGAAGCAGGATTAACACGGGGGAGGCAACGTGCGGAGCATTGGCGGAAAAGCGTGGACTTTGTTTTAAGACATCAAAAGGAAAGACAGAAAAGGATGGACACTACCTTCCAATACACTTTAGTTGGCTGGTGACAAAAACTCCGGGCATGCTCTGAATGTGTAATTACCCCCAACTGAAAATTCCCTATCTAATTTGATATTTGGTGCTCAGCAGAAGCTAGCCTTCGTAAATAATATACAAAGTAAGAAACCTAATCCAGCAGGCTAGAATGTTTAATTCATCATTATGCGAGCTAATTGGAAGGTGATTATATGGTAATTGCTCATTAGTGGTGTATATTTATCGCTGTACCTTATGTCAAGGCCATGGGAATTGTGTAGAGTCTGTTCTCTCATTTCAAGGATCAGTTTCAGAAGCAGGAGCAAAGCGGGCGAGATCAAGTTCTTCCTGACGTCAGGTCCAGCCGTGGGCGATGCAGAGCGGGTCTATAAATGCTCTCCCGGAGCCCCCTCAGCAACCGGGGCTCCAGCCAGGCCGTGCGGGGAGATGGGGCTCCCGAGGCAGCAGGGCCGAGCGGCCCCACGGCGGGGACAAGGGGAAGGATAACGATGAGAGGAGGCAGATCCTGCCTTCCCTGCTCCGGCCAGGGCAGCTACCTGCGAGGAGGGCTGAGCCCGGTGCGGGAGGGGTGCCCGCAGCTCCCTCCCAGCCGTGCCTTGCGGGGACACCCGCGGAGCTGGGGCGGCCACGGCTCCCCCCGGGGCAGAAGGGTCCGAGGGAGCACCGGGGGGGTTCGCTCACGGCCGACGGGTCGCCTTCCCTGCAACAGGCGCTAATTGCAAAAGGTCAATTAAAAGCGAGCGAGCGAAGGTGATTAATGGCCCTTTCGGTTTCAAGCGTGGGCCACGGGCTGGGCTTCCCCGGCTGCGAGTATCCCACCAGGAGAGAGGCTGGCGAGGAGAGAGGTTACGGCTCGGGGTCAGGAGGTTCTCTAAACTCCCTCTTCCCCCTCGCAGCGGGACCCTTTGGAGAAGTAAATCAATGGCTGTATTAGCTCCGAGCAGTTATGAACTGCTGATGGACACGGGAGCAGGGGCTGGGAGAATCCTGTTTATCAGGGAATCCGGCCCGAGCTGCCCTGCCTGCTTCCTACGGGCTATGCGGAGGCTGGGTGCTAAATAGGGGGACCGCTGATTTCCGCCGAGCCCTCACAGGTAACAGCTCGATCCATCAGAGGAGGAAGGTAAATAAACAGCGTTTAAACACAACAGAGAGGGGGTTCCAAAGGCCTCCGGTCTCACCCCGGTCCAGTGGCAAAGAGAGGGCTGCGTGGGTGCGGGCTTGCGCCGCGTGGGGAGTGCAAATCCCACCGGTGGGAAGCAACCCCGGCTGGGAGACGCGGGCTTAGTCCGAAGAGAAAGGGTTAAAAATCTGAGGCCGGAGGGGTCAGATCCTGAAAGCGGAGCCAGCAGAGCTGCGAAGGGT
>NW_008246065.1:2163913-2166111 GCF_000691975.1 Corvus brachyrhynchos
GGGGCCAGAGGCACCGAGGGCCGCGCGTCCTCCGGAGGGAGAGCCGGCCCCCGGCAGCCGTCCCTCAGCTTTCCTTCAAAAAAGCCGTAAAAATCCGCCCGAGACTGCAATTCGCCACCCGAAATCCACTCTCCCTCTCCCGCCCCTCTCAGTTATTTAATATAAAATGTATTTTTAAACACCCGCTCGGATAGCATCTCGCCAATATTTATATTTCCAGGTTGCCTGGCATCCACTGTCCCACACTGGACTCTGCCTCTCTCTCCCTCTCTCTAATCCTGCCACTTTAAATAGATGAATTAATAAAGCAAATGAGGGTCTAATAAGCTGACTGTCCTGCCTATTGAGGCAGGGGGAGAGAGACTAGAAAGTGCGCCAAATTTGTTTGCAGTGGATCAAGGCTAGCCGCCTTTGCTTCACTTTCTTTATCTTAATTCCGACTTGAAAAGATATAATTATCTAGTTTGAACAGAGCTGCTATCAAATCCTTCTCTAGGCAAGGCAGGGGAGAGCTGGAGTGGATTGCAGTGTTCTGAGCCGCTTGGTGCAGCCGGAGATAGGGAGTAATGAAGTTGTGGAGTCCTGAGATACAAAGGGCATTAACCTCATTAGCATGAAACCTTTTCTTCTAACCATTGTGGGACCCTTTCAGACTCCTAATCCCCCCTATTTTCAAAGCTGGGTTTGTAATAAAGCTTTTAGGGTTTTTTTTTCAAAGCTAATGGCATTCTCTGAAGATTTTATTGCTGTTACGCTACATAGGACGCTTAATTTTTTTCCCCTCTCTCCCTCTCTTCCCTCAGGGTTAAAAAAAAAAAAAAAAAAAAAAAAAAAAGAGGGGTGGAGGGAGAAGTATATGGTTCCTGCAGAAATAAGCCTTTTATCAAGATGGGAAACAATTTCTAGAAAGGCCCAAGTCTGCTGTTCGGCCGCAATCCGTTTAATGTTTGCCCATTTGCCCGGGTTTGAAGTGGAGAGCAAGGCAGCTTGGGCGAGTTCAGGGAAAATGTGCGTCCTGCTTGGTTTCCAGATCTGCATCATCAGCTGTTCGAGGAGGGAAGAAACGCGACGAGAAGTTTACCTTGGGAATAGCTCTACTAAATAATTAGCCTAGGTTTAAATGGAAAGGACTGCATTGCGACATGCGTCCTAACCCTGACTGGGCCTCTCTCATATTTGTAGCACAAGTGAATGGAAAGTCACCGGGATTGTATAAGAAGCGATGCTAAAAAAAAAAAAATAATAAGATCGGATATTTAAAAAAAAAAAAATTAAATTTACATAGTACCCGATAGAGCCAACACGTGCACAGAATGTCTAATCTTAACTTTTCAAGGCAGTATGTTTAACAAAGCTCGTATTTTTGCGATGCATTGTAACTTCGCCTTATCACAGTGTAAAGGGTAGTCAGATTGTCCTAAATTATGTCCAACTAGCCCCCCTGGATCCACGGATTAAGAGATTAAAGGAGACCACTGGGCAATGCCTCCTCTTTCCCCTTCATATTCCTGGTATGATAATTGCCTAAACTGATTTGCACTTTCACAAAAGCTTGCAGGATTCTTTGTAGCTCGAACAGAGCAGACGAGGTTTCTCTATCAATGGAAATAAAACTGATTAATGCAGTCTATCAGGCTAAGGAGCAAATGAAGCATGAAAAAACAACTGTGCACCCCCAGAAAACCAGCTAGTTTCCTCAAGGACCCAGAGCAACTTTTTTACTTTTTTTTTCTTTTTTTTTTTTTTCCTTTCCCCCTCGTCTTTAATGTCAGAGTTTTACTCTGTGCCCAGGATCGCTCCCTGAGAGCAGCAGGGAGAGCAGCAGCTGGGGCGCAGCCTCTGCTCACAGGACCTGTTCCTCACCTCACCGACCTGGCCAGGAGATAGAAAAGATGGGGGAAAAGACAAAAAAAAAGGAAAAATCCTCTCTCGCTAAAGAAAACAGATATTTTTGCCGAGGAAAGCCCCTCTCAGCAGAGCGCGGCTGCTGCGGACCAGTTTCACCATCACGAGCCCGTCCGCACTTCAGTTTCTAACCAGGGAAGGGGCTGGGTTTGTCCTTGGGGGTTTTGGTTGGTTGGTCGGTTCTGTTTTGGGGGGTTTTAGGTATTTATTTACAGCAAGTGCGCCTCTGCGGCTTATTTTTAGAGGTCTATTTAGCAGCCAGCGAATACATTAAGAAAATGCGCCTATGGCCG
>NW_008246065.1:2166151-2167614 GCF_000691975.1 Corvus brachyrhynchos
GGCTTCAGCAGCTAAAAACAAGGCGGTGTGGGGGGAAACCATAGGTTTCCGAGAAATTTGGGGGTGAAGGGGAAAAGATATTGCTTAAAAATTTAGGGCATATTGATAAATCTTTATTGACAAAATATTGACAATGACATACTTCTTGGAAGTATATAGTGTGTTAGAATTCTAACAAATTAAACACAAAACACAAAAATATTTACATTCTGGTATAGGAGACATGAAGGAAACATTTGTCACTTTTTTTTTTTTTTTTAGTAGCTCTATGATCTCGGAATATTATAAGGTCAGTGTTTGAAAATTGACCCAATGAAAATGGCCATTAGGAAAAAAAAAAAAAAAATCAATCTTTGATTTTCAGTCCCTTTTCTCTGGATCCTCCCAGCCTAGAAGGTGTCCCCACCGCCAAAACTGGTCGCTGGGTTTGCGCTTTGTTAATCTTAAAAAAAAGTAATCATCATCCGCTTTTGGTCCCTCCCCTCCCCACCGTGTTTGTCCATCCGGAAGGAACACTATGCTTTGTTACTGCTACTTCATTTAGCTTTCACAAACACTTTGACGCCAGAAGTTATCATAAAATGTTTACAGACTGCACATTTCTCGTAAAATAAAATTAAAAAGCACACAGAACCTGTCTTAAAGGGAAAAAAATTACAATTCATTTCTGTCTTTAGGAACCGGAATAATTTTTTCCGATTTTTTTTTCCCCAGACGGCTTTACACATGCAATTCAAGTTTCTGAAACAGGTGTGGGTTTTGGCTGCTTATGGAAATTTCTCTTTCAAAGACGGAAAAAACTGTGAAGTGCAAAATGTCCTGTAAGGTGTTTATTTTTCTGGTTTGGTTGGGGGCTTTTTTTGCTTCTATTTTTTTTTTCTTTTAAAGATTTTTTTCTATATATTTTTAAATTTTTTTGACGTTATGTTTTTAAAAGTGGATTGCGATAAACGGAATACCTGTCAATCACCTCGTCCGGGTGTTTTGGCTTTGATTGACAGATCCCCTTTGCCAGAGCGGTGCCGGCAGTGCCACAGTTCGGACCCCTCGCTGGCTGGCCCTCGCTCGCTCCCAGCTCCCTCCCAGGCAGGAATCGTGTTTTGATGAAGATCTCCGTGTCCTTCCTCGCACCGCCACGCTGGGGGGGTGGGGGGGGATGGTGAGCCTTTAACACTTTCGGTTGGTGGGGTCCTGGCTTTGAAAAGTCCAAAAGTGCCAGGTTTTAATCGTCCGACGTGACGTCGATTTCCTCTGGGCTGGCTTGTTTGGTGGCGATTCTCCACCGGTTAATGTGATGAGTCCCTTTTTTCTTCTGTTGTGAGTCTGAACCTTCTTCTTCCAACTTTTGCCGCTTAAACTTTGTCCGTCTGTTCTGAAACCATACTTTTACCTGCGGGAGGAAAGGCACCGGGCATTAGTCCGACCGCCGGCTGCCCTGGACCTGCGGAGGCGCTCCGCGCCCC
>NW_008246065.1:2168164-2169322 GCF_000691975.1 Corvus brachyrhynchos
CTCCCACCTGCCCGGCAAGGCAAAGCAAAGACAGGGCCTCGTCCGTTCTAACGGGGCGGCAGGATGGAGCTAGGGGGTGGAGGCACGGGATTTTTTCCTCTTGGAAAAGTGAACAAAATGTACGGAAAAGCCCCGAGTAGAAAAACGTTCATAGCTCCCCGCAGCATCTCCCTGGGACGCTCCGTCCAGGAACGATCGCAGTGCGGTGAGACCTGTAAGTGGCATCGTAAATATCCCCTGATTTTGTTCAGCGCCGCGCACATCTGACTGAACCATCCAGCAGCTGACTTCAGTGCTTTAATTACAGTTAGTATTGATCTGGGAGCTATCTCCAGGGCTGGCCACACTCCTTGTAGCGTCCAAAGGTAAACTTTTTTTTTTTTAAAGCAGTTTAAACTCTGGTTCTGTCTGAAAGTGCCTGATAAAGGCCTCAGCAAGGGGGGGAAAGGGAATTGGAGCATTTTAATAAGCTGGTTTAACCCGCTTCGCTGCCTCTTCAGAACAGAGACCTGACTGGCCGGACACACATCTCCGCTGCATTTTCATATTCTCCAAAAGTCCCCCATTAAAAAGCTGAGCGGGGAACAAGGGGTGAGTTTAATTTGCTTTTAGTTTGCTAATTGAAGGGGAGGACGGTTCATTTCTGCACGCTGATCTCCCAAAAGGGAGCTCATTTGTAGGGGACTGGGGGTTTGACATCCGGACAAAAGACCCCAACCAGCTTCGGAATCAAGCAGCACAAAGACCACCTTAAATACAGCTTTCCAGTAGAAATAAGCCTGTGACCGGTCCCTTGTTCGGGGAACCTCATAAAAGTGGCGATCCCTTTTTATTGTTTTGTTAGGGAGACATTTTAAAACAAAAGCTCCAACCTCTTTATTGCTTCCCCCACGAAAAGGAGTTAAGAAAAAAAAAAAAAGTGTTACAACTTAATCCGCCCAGAGAACGCTGTGTTTACTGGGAACTTTGAACCAGGCTGGGGCTGGGGATTTTGGCTTTTTTTTTTTTTTTTTTTTTTTAGTACAGTGCCACATACTGTAGCAGAGACAATCCCCATCTGGAACCCTCTCTCTCCACGAGTTTCCTGGAAGGGCACAAAACAAAAGCCCGACACAACAACAACAACAACAACAACGACAACCACCAATACTCCACAAT
>NW_008246065.1:2169371-2170639 GCF_000691975.1 Corvus brachyrhynchos
CCCAGCCCCGGTACCTGCCGAGACCCTCGGGCCGGCACCGTGGCAGAAACATCGCCCGTCGTCCCGCCAGAGAGACCGAAATAGTCTCGGGTGCGGTTCTGGCCCGCAGCCAGTCGGAGAGGGGGGGAAAGGGGAGTGGAAGAGGGGAAGGGGGGATTCCTTGTTGATAATTTCTCTGCTTTTATTTTTCATCTTTCTGCCCTCCTGAACCGGCTCCTCACATCCCCTCTGCCGGCTAGACACGAGGGAAAATTCATCCAAGAAACTGTGATTCTGCTGTAGGGTCCAAACGGGGGGTTCTTCCCCTTGCCCCCGCATCTGTTCTGGTGGCTTTTCCCCTAACATCGAACTCCTTCTTGAGGCTCAGACCAGTCCCGCAACAGAACGACCGGACCCGCAGACCGCAGCTCTCGCCGCTGCCTCCCCGCTCGGGCCGGAGCTCCAGCCGGGGCTGCCCGAGGGACCCGAAATCGCGCCCCGAGCGCTGCGGCTCCCCACGCCCGGCCGAGGCACCGCGACCCCCGGAACGAGCGGTGAAATCACGAAGGGAAAGGGATTTTACAACGCTCAGGCGATGGAAGATGCCTGTCTCCACTCCACCGGTTCGGGACTGGAGGCCTAAGCACCCCTAGAATTTGCCCTTATCATTGCCCGAATCTCGGCCCGGCCGGGTGGGTTTTCCAAAGGAGATGCCGGTACTTTCGCTTTGCCAACTGCCCGTTCCCTGCTTCCCCCTTACCTGAGTTTCCGTGAGGCTGAGGCTGTGTGCCAGCTGTTTTCTCTCCGCTCCTACTACATAATGGTTCTTCTCAAAGGCATGTTCCAGTCTCAGTAATTGGGATGGGGAGAAAGCTGTACGGATCCGTTTGGGTTTCCTGGCCAGTGCATTGTGCAATAGGAAGCTCTCCGGGCTGGTTTCATTCCCTGGGAAAGAGGGTAAAATGGAGATTAGTAAAACACCTTCCCCAAACGCACTCGACAGGACTTTTTAGTGGAAGAATTTTTGTCTCCCACCATAACCCTCAACTATAGTTTCTTTTTTATTTTTCAGAGCTTTTTTTGTATTGAGTTTTCCTTTGACAAATAGGTAGAGGGGAAGGATAAATACATAGGAGGGGAGGAGAGGACTGAGAGAAATTAAAATGCCAAAACACAACCTGGAGAACACTACAGAAAAGGAAAAGAATTGGCCAGAGCCCGGCTGCGGTGTCTGCGGCTACATCTCACGGCTGTCCCCCTTCCCCTCGACCACCGGAGCCTCACGTCTT
>NW_008246065.1:2170730-2172531 GCF_000691975.1 Corvus brachyrhynchos
CCGCGCCCCCGGCCTGGCTCGGCTTCCCTCGCCCAAAACTTCGGCCGGAGCCTTTCTCCTGCTGCTTCCCTTCATTCTGCCGGTGTGCTGCCCGCAACAGGGCTCCCACCGCCGCCGTTCCCGGCCCACTGACCCTCCCCGCTGCCTCGGCGCCGCCGGGAACCGGCGTGGAAATAAAGAACCAAACTCCGAGGAGGCCACAGAGCGGCCATCCCATCCCATCCTATCCCATTCCGTCCCATCCTGCATCGGAGCGGGGGCGGGAGAGGGGGGTGGTGAGCCGGGGCTTTTTGGTGGGCATTTCCCTCCAGGGTGCCCCTGTGCCGCTTCTCCGGTCTGGTCCTTCCAAGGTGGAAAAGGCACCGAGGGGCTCTCTCTGTAAGTGCTTTAAAAATCGTTGGAGGAGGAGGGTGTGTTTGAAATCAGGCTGTGTCTCAACACCAGGACATTTCCGCCTTTCATCTACCCCTCGTTACCAATCGCCTGGTGCCTGCGACAAATAATTTGGTGAGTGAAACCTGTAATTTTATTCTGAAAGGGTAATAATCCGTTTTGTGTCTCAGACCGCCTGGCTTCGGAGAGAGTGGCTCCTTTCCCAACCCGGCTGCAGCGGCCCGGCTGTGGAAGGCCGGGGAAAATGCAGCATGCAGGTGGTGTGTTTTCGTTCCGAATTAATAAATAAAAATACAAGGGAAAAAAAAAAAAGCCAGATGGATCTCTGCGAGTGAAGGCTGATTTTGTTTGTTTGTTGGTTTGCCTATAATGAAAGTGGCAGAAGCCGGACCCATTAAGGGAGAGATCGGTTCACCCTTCGGAGAAGACGCTGCAGGTTACAAAGGGTTAAACAAGGGGGATTTTATTGATTGTCCGCCATTGGATTCGGTTATTTCCCTTCAGATGGTTATTAATCGCTTGGCATTTGGAGCCCCTCGCTGACCGCACGGTCGGGATCGCCCTCCGTGCCCCTTCCCCGGCTGTCCTCTGCAACCCCATCTCCCCTCACTCCTCCGGCGCTGGGATTAATTCCCCGCACACACTCCCCTCATCCTTTTTCTGGGGTTCGCTTCATTTCTTCCCCTCTAGCAAGGGCAGCGGCCGGACTTGGGGCGGCGGCGAGGGCTTCCTGCGGCCCCGCAGCTCGGCCCCGGCAGCCCGGCGGGCACCGCCGCCTTCCCGGGGGAACCACAGCCTCACCACCTCTCCATTCCCCGCTCTGCGGGGCCGCTTCCTTCTGGGGCTCCTCTCTAGCTCTTAACACACCGGAACAAAAAATATCCACCTTTTCGCCTGCTTTCAATGGGGGCAGAAAGCTGACGAAGTCCCAGCCGGCCTTGCCTTCCCGCTTGCTCTCGTCTTCCCGGGAAACCAAAACAAACCGGGAAAAGCAGCAAAACAAAACCAAGCCCAAGACCCTCCGCTCTGACAGCTCTCCCAACTTTGGCGGAGGCGGAGACAGGGACAAAAGCCCCCGGGCCCAGCCGAGCCGAGCCCTCGGCTCCGGGCAGGGGCCGCCCGACCACCCGCCGTCCCCCAACATCCGCACCGCGGGGACCGGCCGGGGCCCGCCGGAGGATGCGGGGCTGGATCGGAAGGAGAAGAAAAGTTGCACGTACCTTGGAACCTGTGGCCCAGATACCGGTAGCGGTGTATTAGCCACGGGTAGAAGGTGGAGGGGTCCCTTTGCTGCGAGGCGAAGAGCGGGTGCGTGGAGTGCGAAGCAGGCAGCGGGTGGGCGGCCAGGGCGTGAGGAGGGGGCACGGGATGGACCGGCACGGCCGGGTTAGGCGGGTGGGAGACGGCT
>NW_008246065.1:2172565-2173240 GCF_000691975.1 Corvus brachyrhynchos
TGGAGTGGAAGCCGTGGAGAAAAGGGTTCATCGGGCTGGAATTGGCATAGCTGAGCGCCGCCGGCCGGATAGGATCCTCGGAGCGAGACGCGGGCAAGGGGCTGTCTTTGGCCACCAGCGACTCGATGGTGAAACACCGCTTGGGTGTGGGCTGAAACATGCTGCCGCGATGAGAGTCCCCGACCCAATCTCTGCCCGTCTCTTTCTGGTGCGCGGGAGACGATCCGGGGAAGTTTGCAGCAGGGAGTGACTTGAGGAGGGATAGATACACACATAAATAGACAGGGGCTGGAGGAAAAGGAGGCAGCGGCAGCCAGCGGTGCCCAAAAGGGAGACACACACACGCACCACGCACACACTCACACAAAAAAAGTTGCTGGGAGAAGTTTCCCTCCTGCAAGGAAAGGGCGGTCGCGCCCCCCCCTCCCCCCCTAAGTCCAAAGACAATCCATGGATGTGATCGGCCCCTTCACAAGTTGTGCAAACGATTTGTTAGTTCATGAGCCTAATTAGTGCTGGGATCACATAAACAGCTTCCTCTGAAGCCTGGTAAATGGCTTGATGATTGGTCGCTATTACTCGCCTTGAGGTTGAAGGGGGAGACTCTTTAAAGTGCGTCAGAGGGGAGGCGAGCGCCGGGCAGCGCCATCGGGAGGGATGGAGCCGCGGATCGGA
>NW_008246065.1:2173354-2177106 GCF_000691975.1 Corvus brachyrhynchos
CAGCGGGACAGGAGATGGGGGGCCCTGCATCTCTTCTGGTGGGGGCCAGGGGGGGAGTAGGGCTGCTCCGCCAGCGCGACACCCCTCTCCCGGCCACCTCTCGGGTACTCTCAGCCCGGCGAGGTTACCTTGATCGGCCCCGGGGCGTCAGGGAGAGATGCCCCGCTTGGGAAAGATTTCGTCCCGGTGAGAGAACGGGTCGTCCTCTTCCTCCGAACTTATTTATTTCCCCTTGGCTCCTCCGCACTGCCCGCACCGCGCGGTGCGGAACACAAAGCGCAGGGCAGCATCGTGCAGAGCTGGGACACGCCGGGCTCTCGCAGACGGGACAAGGGATCAAGTCGCCGGTTCCAGCCTTGTCCGTATTTTCGCGTTTACCTTTGGGTCCGGAGATGATTTTAGGGCTGAGTTCTCCTCCTCCCATTGGCTGGAGCTGCAGAATAATTATGATCACATCCTAATACTCTTGGCTGGTGCTTACTGTTTATTGGTAGTTAAGGATCTATTATCTATTCATCAGCCTCCCATTTTTGCCAATTACATTCTTCTAAAGTGAAGTACCAGCAGGTATTTTGCACATTTACAATTAATGATAAAAAAATCTGGCATACTTTAAATCTATTACGCCGCTGTGTAATTTATCTTAAAGATGCGGAATTGCTAATGTAAATTAATGTTTCTGTTGAACCAAGGGATGGGGGGAGTCTTAAAACCAGTCTAGCGTTTCTTTCCTTCGTTCCCAGACCTTGTTTTCTATTTTCTTTTCACTTTATGCACTAAAAACCCGTTACTTCGCTGCATTAAATTATGCTAAAAAACAAATCGCTGTCTAAATGGTTGTTTCCAGTAAAGGGCGAGGTGAATTCTATTCTCCTTCCCCACTCTCTGCTAAAAGCATCTGTTCCCAGCTTGCCGATATTTTTAACACAATACCAAATCGAGCGGCTAAATATAAGTGACAAAACAGTGTTGGGCACGCAAAGATGCGGCTGTTCTTGCGCCTTTGTCTGAGGCCGTGTTTCCCTTTGTGTACCCCGCGCTGTGTGCAATTTGTGGAGGGAGAAGTTCACTTTCTGTAGGAAATGTAAATCTGATCTCCAGGCGTGGGGCGGCTGCACGTATAGACATCCACAGCCACACGTGCGTGCGAGCGCAGAGCAAAGTGAGGGACAGCTTTACGCGGCATAACTCAAGTCTTTGGGCAGATTTTGCTGCGAGGTGCCATTCTCCCAGGTCTCACACATTTGGGAAAACCTTTCCTGCCCGAAGACACCGGAGTGCAGGGTTCTGGCCCCGCTGAGCTTAGAGTGCCGAGCAAGGGAGAGAAGGATTTTCCTTCAGCCCCACTCGTGTCCCTCGTGAATCGCCAGTATCTGAACTTTCTGAGACCCCTCACGCCTTCTCCGTACAACTTTTTTCCCCTCAACCGGCCGTCATTATGCCTCTTCTCGAAAAGATCTGGGGTTACAGACACGAACAAGGATGAGAAAGTGCCCTAAATACGGTGGGTGTTTGATGTGCTGGTTTCGACTGGGGCCTTGGTTCCAGAGCATTGAAAACAGGCAAAAAAAAAAAAAAAAAAAAAAAGGAAAAAAAAGGGGGGAAAAAAGGAAGAAAAAAAAAAAAGAGAGAAACTTCTCCTTCTCCTCGGAGGAACTGTGTTTTGCATCAGCGTATTTACACTTCTCCTGGACTGAAGAATGAATCTGAATTGGAAAAACTTCAACTCCTTTTTTTTTTCCTTTTTTTTTTTTTTTCTTTCCAGACATCCTGGCATAATCGCGGGGCTCCTTTGAAAACTGCATCGAGCAATTTAGCACTTGGGGAGGGAGGAATTATATCCGTTTGAAAAGAAACCTCACACACGCAGAACCTCCAAAACGATCGATAAATTTCGCTCGACCTTCTTTACTGCCGGGGAAATATCCTCTAGCCTAAAATCCCTCTCCGAAGGGGAGTCCCGTTGTTTTGGAGCTGAACGGAGGAGGCTACGCTTGCAGCGGGGAGCTCTCCACGGCCAAGTCCGATTTTTTTCGGGAAAAGCGGGTGATCTCGGCCGCAGCACCCTGGAGGTCGGAGCCCTGCTCGCTCTCTGTGCTCTGTACATACGTACACATGTCTGTGTGTATGGTGTGTGTGTGCGCGGGGATACATCCAGGCAGAGGAACCACAAGCAGAGCCTGGAGAACACAAGCTTTCCCTGGGTTTTGTCAGAGATAAAACAGGCCGGGGACAGTGAGAACAAAAACCAAGAGGACTCGGGATGGGATTTCCCAGAATTTGCCTCTTCTCCCTAAATTTTTGTATCATTCTCGCACTCGTCGCCGTGGCCATTTCTCGTGGGCGCCTCCCGCGCAGCCCCCGGCCTCTGCTGGCCCGGCCACGGCAGCTGAGCTCCAGCCCGGCCTGTCCCGGGAACACCTCCCGAAGCCACTCTCTTGAACTTTTCCTTCCCAAGGTCTTGACAGGCTGCTCTCGCTGTCCCCTTGGCGTCTACATGGAGAAAATCTGGCAGGGGCTCCCTTCCCAGCAATCCCCGATCTGCTCCAAGCGCACCGAGAGCCAGCCTCTCTCGGAGGGAGGGGTGAGCTACATTCGCAGTCAAATTACATGGCTGGCCTCAAAGGCACTAGCTCCGGATTTCCAAACTAATACACATCTTTTAAAAGACGAGCCAAGAAGAAAGTGCGAGGAAGGTCTCAGATGCGGGGACCTCGGGGTAAGACGGTTGTTCATGGGCTAAACCAGGCTGAATTTTCTCGGGTATGGGGGTGGCGGTGAAGGAAGTTTCAGCCTTCCCTTAACTTTCTTTTCCAGGCGGGATCCGTCTCCCTCTTTTCCCTCCTGTCCCAGAGATTCATGCTCACGGCAGGGAGGAGAGGTGACCTAGGCAGGTCGTGTCTGGCGTGGGGTTGAGTGAGTTAAAGAAGAGGATGAATTTAATTCTTTTCTGAACGCCCTAAATCCTACTCAGTATGTCTGAGCCTCCTGCGAGTCCTTCGCAAAAGCGGAGTGCTCGGCGGGAATGACGGGCCGGGCCGAGCCGAGCCGGGCGCCCAGGACCTTGGCCGGGCTGCGGGGCTCCGGGGGAGCCGGTCGAGCAGGTGCATTCCGTCCGCAGCCAGCCCCGAGCAGCCGGAGCCACGCGTGGACAGGGCCTCTCTCCCCACTCATCCTGGGCTCCCGGGTGGGACGGACACACGGGATGCTTCCCACGGACCTCCCCGCCGAGGAGAGCAGCCCTGAAAACCTCACCCCTCTATTTCGGTTCTGCACAGCGGGGCCAGCGCTGAAGCCGCCGGGATCCCGTCTCAGCGGCAGAGGACCGGGACCGGGACTGGGACCAGGAGAAGGCCTTGCTACCCGGATTCCTCTCACCGACCCGGGAACAGCGATGGGCCAGGGTCGCTTTAGTTTTTCTCTTTTCGACTCTAATTCAGGGCCCCGTCCCCTCTCGCTCTCGAACCAGCGCCATTTGCGCGCTGCACAGCCTGGCCCCGCCGTGGTTCCGCGCAGCTGTTTTTGTCCCGGGGGTGTCGGACTCGCGGTTCCAGTACAATGCCGGTAACACGGGACATCCGTAACCCCCAGCTTTACACGCGAAGCCCTAACACGCAGCCCTCCGCGCCAGACCTTTTAAACGTCAACACGTGCGGGGGAAGCGGGAGGAAATACCCGCAGCTGCTTGCGGGCGCGGTGAGCAGCGCGGTCCCGAGAGTGCGTGTGGTCAGGCCGGGCCGGGCCGGGCCGCT
>NW_008246065.1:2177227-2180076 GCF_000691975.1 Corvus brachyrhynchos
CCGATCCCGTCAGAAAGCAGCCAGGAGCACTAAGGCCGCTTAATGTGTCTATTAATAAAAGTAATCAAGCCCTAAAGGGCTTTTACTTTTTTTTTACTTTTTTTTTTTCTTGAGAAAGCTCCACGCGTGTGTATTCACACACATCCACGCACACGCACTCCAAACTCTCCCCGCGGAGTTGGCGGAGCGCTTGATTTGAACTACCCACCGAGGGACCAGCACGTCCGAAATCTTTCCCTCCGGGGTAGCCTTCTCAACAGCTGGATCCAAAAACTGCATCCAGCCCTTGAACTTTGGCACTTCGATCAAAACCTTGGCTTGTGCCACACCGTGTACTGCGACTTCTCGTACGTGATGGGGTATAGGCAAGAGGGCTTTGAAAAGTCTCCTGTCTTTCCTGCCCGCCTGTCCGTTTGACCTGCGGGCTCTATCCCGAAGGAATAGCTCCTGTGGGGACTCCCGTGGGCTCGGAAAGGCTGGCTTGTCAGCGGTGCGGTACCGCACGCCGGTGAGTTACAGCCAGTTTCCAGCTATTGGGTGCTGAATTCACGGCAGATACACGGGCTTTGCCTGCCACCGGCTACCTGGGCAAGCCCTATATTGTGGGTTTCTGAGCGCCCGTGTCAACCACGGGGGTTCTTCCTTGATGAAAGTTCGTCAGACTCATAAAAAAAAAAAGTTAAAAGAAGAGCTAAAAGCAGAGGCAGATTTGCAGGCCAGCTAGGGGTTGCAGGTGTCCACGCTCCGGCCATCCCATGGGAAACCGCTCGTCTCTCTTGGGAACGAAAAGGTGTCCGAGCCTCCACTGATGTGGAGGTTGCGTGGGAAGAACATGCGGGAGATGCTCTTCCACCTGGTGCTTGTTTTTCCTAGTGGAATACGATGCACACCAAAACAGAAACTCCTTGTCCACGAAACAAACCCCCGCTCTGCACCTGGGCGGGACCTTCACTGTCCTGAGCGGGACGGGGCGGACACGGGGGGACCCCGCGGGTGCGCAGCACTCGCTGCCCTGCGCGGTGTGGCGCGGAGCTGCCTTGGATCCCCGGCTCCCGTGTTCTCGTTCCCCATCCCATCTCAGAACGCAGTTAAGGTTCCCCATCTGTGCCGTACTTTTCTTCTGCAGGCGCGGGGCTCCGTCCTGCCCGGGGGTCCCGCAGCTCCCACACCGGGGCCACGCAGGTCCCACACCGCTGCCCCAGCATCGGCCAGGAGCGGCCGAGGGGAGGCAGAGACACTTCGCGGCGGGAGAGATCCCGCCCCAGGAGGGGGCTGTAGTTAAAAACTTTCCTAAACTTTCCTCCGGACTGAGCTCACCGCTGTCCGTACGGGAATGGGGAAGAGGGGAGAAGCAAACTAAATCATGTCTTCAAAAGCAAAAGCTTTGTTTCTAAGGAAAAACAGAAAATTCCACTATAATTTACCACGAGTTCTGTTCGGCACTTTTTGGTACTACTGAGATACTTTTAGTTTCTCGTTCAGACATCAAATTTTGTGATTTATTCCATTGTTCGTAGAGAGCCCGATCCCGCGGATCCGACTAAACTTGCTTTGTATTTCACGAAGAGTTTTCTGGGCAACGGGGAGAAGGTCAACGCTATTTTCCAGAGCCTCCTCACCTGGCTTGGGGCGAGCTTGGAAGAAAGTTAGCTCTACTGGAGCTCAGCTCCCTCTCCTCCCTTTGCTCCTTGGTCGGGTCGGGTTTTTTTGGTGGGTTTTTTTTTGTTTGTTTTTTTGTGGGTTTTTTTTTGGGTTTTTTCTGTGTGTGTGTGACTGTGTGTGTTAACTCTTGTCCATCCTTTGGAGAAATTTGAGTTTGCAAAAGAGCAGGGGGGTTTTCAGAGTGATTCTCTCTGCATCTTCCCACAAGCCCTTCGGTCCCACCCGAGTTATCTTTCTCCTGGCGACCTGCATGAGGCACAAGGCGTTTGCAGCGAAAGAGACCGAAAAACTCCCAAATAATTCTCCAAGCTTCTAAAATTTAGCGACCAAATATTAGCACATTGAAGTGTTATTGAGGACACCAATCAATACGTACTTCTTTTTTTTTCATGCATTTTTTCTCAAGGACCTCAAGTACATAATTGCTTGTAGCGGCATCCTGGAATAGAAATATAAGTATCCAGCTCTGAAACGCATAACCTCACTGAATTCCTTCATTTGCTAATATGTTCCCAAATATTCAAGCTCACAGGGATGTGCGCGCTGTGGAAGCCACAGAGAGTGTAATAAAACAGAACTCCTAAAGCAAAATTAGCGGTTTCTCTGGATGTTCCAGGCCTCCGAAGCCCGGGGTTGCTTTTTTTTTTTTTTACATGCATAATGTATGTCAAACATAGACATGGGGGCTTTTGCTTAAACTGTGTGTGTGACTCCATCGGGTTGCCGCCCCGTTACCTTGCTTCCATCCAACAACTTTTTCCATAGATTAGTTGCGAACTGAGAGTGTTTTTACAGACTAATTTTTTTGTCTTTCTCTCTTCCCTGAAACGGAAACAAAATAGGGAAAAGGCTTTTTTCGGTGTTTTAGAAAACTTCACCTCGGTGCAGCGCACAGATGAGGGAATACCTGTGCAGAGGTGCTGCATTTCCCCGCGTCTCTTCGTTGGCCATTCCGCTGGGGTAATGCAGGTCGCTCATCGCTTATCTGGCTCTTTTCGCCGCAAGAACACCGGCAAAGGTCAGGCCGCAGCGGAGAGTCCCCGCTCTGCTCCCGCCTGAGCGCACCCTGCTTCTAGGGCGAGCACCGTGCTGCTGGTGGGCATCGACCGTGCTGCTCGGTCAAGCCCTTCCCAGCCGCCAGATCTCTCCGCCAGCATCCCGACACAGCGGTCGGTGTCAGGGCCGGG
>NW_008246065.1:2180240-2184567 GCF_000691975.1 Corvus brachyrhynchos
CGACTGCTGCCAGGTCTGCGCTGTTTGATGCTGCGATCCAAAGAAAGTCTGAACTTGAGGGATAATTTTCTCCATATGGGCAAGAGAGCGCACACACGGCGGTTCTCTCCACAAATCACCTACTTCCAATTGGTTTTCACTTTCCACAAACAGTTACAGGGGGAATAAATAAAAGAAAGATGAAAAGAAAGGAAAAAAAATGTTACGGTAAAGAAAGTGGTTTTTTGACCGCAGGTCGGAAAATGCAACCGGTGCCTCACCGCGCTCTGCGCACCGGCGAGGGGTGGGCGTACTGCTGCCGGCAGGCTCCGTCCGAGAGCCGCGTGTGTCCCGGAGAGGGAGTGCTCCCCATAGCCAAAGGCAACCGATGGTGAAGGCAGAGCAGGAGCCTGGACCTCCTTGTGGGAAGAAGTGCGTGCGGCTGCGAGGGGTCTGCTCCGCAGGCAGTGCCGATGCAGAGCCTCGCTGCTGAAAATCTGCTCTGCAGCTTCCCTGCGCCCCAGCGCAGCGCAGCCAAGCAGCTGCGCAGCTTCCCGCAGCTTCCCGCAGCTTCCCGCAGTTTCCCGCAGCTTCCCGCAGCTTCCCGCAGTTTCCCGCTTAGGCAGAGAGGTCAGCGGAGGCACCGTGGTGGGCAAGAGCAGGGTGATGAGGAAGGAAGCCGGCGGCAGGGAGAAAGGCCTCCTGGTCTCCACTTCCCACCTCCCCGGGAGGTTAGCAGGGGTGGCTTGTCTCCCCTTTCGCTGTATTTCAGAAGAAGGGAGCGGGGGAGGAAGAGGATAAGCTTGTGAAGGGTTTGGGGAAGGTTGCAGCCGGGCCGCGGTTTGAGATTGCAGAGAGGAGCCGGGCTCTGCAGGGAAGAAGTACGCGACCCTCCGGGGGCAGCGGGGACCCTCGGAGTCAGTGTAAAGTATTCTATATGTTTTTTTTAAGGTTTCAGTGAAAAGAGCACATTTATTTGTAGTTCGCTCCTTCCAGCCCAACGAACAATCCCACGCATCCACAGGCAAGGATGTTTACGGAGGTGGCAGATGGTACCTCGCCTGCTTCCCCGCTTGTGTCACGACGGGACCGAATTGCTCGGCGAAGCGATCTTCCCAGCTTAGGGCGCTTCCTCACAAACGAGCAAAACCGATGTGTTTGTTTGTTTGTTTATTTGATTGTTTGCAAGAGTTGCGCTGTTTTCCTGCTCGCGATTTGACCGTGGCAGAGAAACCCGCTCCCGGCGATCGCCGCCGTGACGTTTAGTCAAGGAAATACTACAGGTGTTACTGCGGTGTTCGGGAATTAATTCTCCTTCCTTTCCCCCTCCTCCTTCCCCGAGTTATTTCCTAGCCTACCCAGATAGCTGGGAAAGGGTCCCACATACCCCGGAGCTGTAAATTGAGCGCTGAAATACTTGATCTCACTGATCTTTGGAGAATTAAATCTGGCCTCATTTTACAGGAGGAAGCAAAGTCAATCTCGGAGGTTTTGTGAAGAAAGGCTGTTATTTCCTAGAGGATAGGCGTTTAAGTTGTTAAATATTAGTTTTTAATTACGTATTGTTCTTTTAAAAAATAATATTTATACTTAGGTCCGTGAAGGTATTCAATTGAATTTTCAAGCCATCAGCTAACCATTCTTTACACGCCTGATGGAAAATAGCCCATTGTACCAGCGGCCGGCTATGTTTCTTCAGTAGACAGCTCTTAGAGTGCTCCCCATTGTCCCCCGCGCCCCTCAGCGAGGCCGCCGGGCAGCATCGGGCGCGGAGCGGGCGGCAGCGGTCACCTCGGGGGGGTTCTCTGCCACAAACCTGAGCTGGGGGGCGCGGCAGGGTGCAGGACACGCTCTGGCACAGTGGGGCAAAGCCATAGAGCGAAGAAACTAAAGAGCAAGGACTAGTGATAGCGAATAAAAAATTCGGGATTAAACGTACCCGCGACCCCCGCGGTGACTTACGAGCTGTCCCCACCAGGTCCCCGAGGCCAAACGCATTTCCCGGCCCTCCGGGCACCCGGCGACAGGGACCTGGTGGCAGGGTGGCTGCGGGCGCTCCAGCCCTTGCGGGGCGTCGTGTGCGGCCGAGCGGGAGCCCAGCCCCGCTGCGGGGCCGGGGGTGCGTGAGCAAGGCAGGACTGACTGCACATCTGGAGGGGGGTCCCTCGGAACAACCCCTTATACCCCGCAGCGCCTCCCCCTCCGCTCCCCAGCATCCCCAGCTCTGTCCGGCTCACAGAGACACCACGGCCACTTGTCCATTTGCAAACACCTTCAACAGGAGGCTTTGCCCGCGCCATCAGAAGAGGCCATTTCGCAAAATTGCGCGGATTGAGGTCCCTCCGGCCTCATCATCTCCCGGGCCCGGGCCCTACTCGCCTCTGCAGAGCCCCAGAGCCGCGGGAAGTGGCAACCCGGGGTCTCTCACAGCGGGGCGGGGTGGCCCCCTCCATACAGGTAAACCACGCTTTAAAACAGCGGTGCAGGCACCGCGCACTGGAGCCGCCTGGATTGGAAGTCAAGTTTTTGGTTTGGAGCGGGTAAATATTTCTGCTCTCCATAAACTTGCGGACTGGACTAAAACGAGCACATGCAGTTCAGCATCTGTTTAGCTGGATGCTAAACAGATCGAATATTGACTTTTCACCTCCCGATCCTGAATGGGAAATAAAAAGAGGTTGGTGTCCTCTATTGTGTTTGCAATTGCCTCTCCCAGGATTAAAGAGACCTCCATTTTTTCTGGCTGTCTTTCATTTAACTGTTTGGAGACCAGAGATGGAAAATATTCGCCGAGAAGAAAAGAATAGCTGCATGGGATCATTTGCAATTCAGTGTGAAAATATTCTACCAAACCCATATCTATTCCAGTGCAGTTGAAAAAAAATAGGGCATAGCCGTCAACAGCCCATTCCACTCTGCTGGACAGCACGGAAAGTTTTAGGCAACTAAATTCCTAATGGGAGACCGCAGCAAACAGCACAATCATGTCTTCGACCAAACTATTTGGCAGCTTTAATTGCTAGAAGTGCTAGTATTAGCTAAAATGTTACAGCTTTGGTAAACGGGAGAATTCCTATAGATGGTGAACGGTACAGCCTATATGGACAGACCCCAACAGAAGCCTTAGCTTCAGGTGGCACACTTGGAATTGCAGAGGAATGAGCACTTGGAAGGAAGTCAGGATAAAGGCAGAGACGTCCAACGTAGCACGCAGGGTGTGTGCTCGAGAGAAGCAAACCAGAAACAACTGCTTTTCAATTTGACAAAGAAATGAGCATCATTTGTCTTTAAATGCTATTTCATTATCGCAGCTACCATGGGCGGGACATCTCATATAAAAATATGCTTCTCGAAGCGTGAGCGGAACTGGCCACCCTCGAATCGCCCCCAGAGCGTTGTTTTACTTCGTGTGGAGAGCTCTGAGCAGCGCCGGGAGCAAATCCCTTCTCCCTGAGCTGCCCGGGCCGCTCGTGCCTGCGCCTGCCCCGGTCTGGGGGGAGCCGCAGCTGGACACTGCCCACTTGTGGCTGACCTCGCTTGGAGCAGAAGACGCAAAGAATCCCTGCGGGGAAGGAAATTCTTTGAAAATGCAGTGTTTGTCTTGTCCAGAACTGGCTCTTGCTTGCTTTGGACACCTCAAAACGGACAGCCCACACAGTGCTTGGCAAGCCTGATTTTGAAGGGAGGCTGGGAGAAGCATTTGGGACCTCCTGATTCCTGCAAGGACGCCCCAAAACGGACAGGGAGGGAGAAAGAAGGGAATTACTGGCAGCTGTGTATCCACTCTGCGTTAGAGGTGCGCATGAACATCCAGGACACCTGAAGACCAGCACCTCTCAGGAATCTCATCTCTGCACTGGTCATTGCAGTCGTGCACAGTTCATTGGAACTCTGATACTTTGGCATCTAAAAACCTCCCTGGAGGAGGGTTTGGTTACGGATTACTCATTTGCTTTGCAATAACACTTAGTGTGCCCTGTCAAGGACTAAGGATCAATCATGCCAGGCTCTTCTTCAGTGCGCAGATGACAATCCCTGGCACAGTAGTCTCAGTGAGAGGGCAAAGCAAGTATTTGTGCCTCAAAAAAATCCATTCTTGCTTTGAACTCCTCCTGACTAGCAGCCCACACAGTGCTTGGCAAGCCTGATTTTGAAGGGAGGCTGGGAGAAGCATTTGGGACCTCCTGGTTCCTGCAAGGACCTGCCAGATGCTTACAGGAGATTGTCTCACAGTGAGGGTTGGAGCTGGACTGCCCCAGTTTTTTGGGTTTTTTTTTTTTTTTTTTTGCTTGCGTGTATCTGGCACAATACACACCTCAGTTTGGAAAACCTTACCCCTATTAGGTTA
>NW_008246065.1:2184585-2187822 GCF_000691975.1 Corvus brachyrhynchos
TGCGCATGAACATCCAGGACACCTGAAGACCAGCACCTCTCAGGAATCTCATCTCTGCACTGGTCATTGCAGTCGTGCACAGTTCATTGGAACTCTGATACTTTGGCATCTAAAAACCTCCCTGGAGGAGGGTTTGGTTACGGATTACTCATTTGCTTTGCAATAACACTTAGTGTGCCCTGTCAAGGACTAAGGATCAATCATGCCAGGCTCTTCTTCAGTGCGCAGATGACAATCCCTGGCACAGTAGTCTCAGTGAGAGGGCAAAGCAAGTATTTGTGCCTCAAAAAAATCCAGAAAAGAAAGTATCAACACTACAGTAAATAATAGGTAAGTAATGGTGAAGCTGAGGGCAAAAGGACACTCCTAACTCCAGTGTACTGATTATGAACTGTTTTCTGCTCTGGATTAAGCCAGTGGTAAAATGTCTATTGGTACTCAGAGTGCAAGATTAAACCACTTTGCATGATGATATAATTATTGTATTTAGCTCTCAGACAGTATTTATCATATTATTTTTTTTCTACAGCCTGAAACATGTGCATAGTTACACAGCACTGTACATTATCCAGTACAGAGGCAGAACCACCAAGAAGGTCAAAAAGCATATCACAGGAGGAGCTGTAGAAGCAGGATGTGTAGCCACAGTGAAGGTGTCGCGTGTATGCAATTTAGGAATTACATTGCAACACTTACTCCCCGAGCTTCTGCATCACTGTGAAAAATGCTTTGTTAATACTTCCTGTAGAAAATCTCCTTTCATACTTAGAACAATTAAATAGCTACCGAGTCATCAAAAAAATGGCCATGTGAGCTCAGAGGAGGGAGCGTACTACTAAATTCCCTTTCTGACCACGAGGCTTTATAACCTGTATATGCAGTCAAAATGAAGAAAGAAAACTGACACTTCAGAGGAAGTCAGTCACATCAGATGATACACAGATGTATTTAGATCAGTATCCTGATTTTTCCAGCTTTTCCAACAGACACTGATTCCTCATTTGTTATCCTCTGAGTCTCAGAGAAGGTGTGAGAAACTGCAGCTTCCTCCTTCACCTTAATCAAAACCTGCCAGTAGCCAGAGAAGCTCACTAAAATGAATGGAAAGACAAAGTGCTTGCAGGGATACATCCACTCCAACCTATCCTTCCTCTTCAGTTGTATCCAACTGAGACTGCACCTAAACCAAGGGTGAGCTCTGCCTCCAGTTCCAGGCACGATTCTTGCTGTCAGACATCTTCTGGAGAAGATGAAGTGTCCTTATTTCCGAGCAAACTATTCCCTTAAGGCTTTCTGTTGGTCAACTTTCTTCAGCCATAAACATGTCCATAAACATGCAATTCAGACCAGAAGCATTAGCAACCACCAAACAAACACATACAACACACGCAGGCAGCCAGAACAGGATAAATGACTGGTCAGGCCTCTGCTGTGCAAATACTTTCAGATAGGTAAAGCTGTGCTGCATTACCTTCAAAAAGTTCATTAAAAGCTTCCCTGGAGCTGTGTTTTGTACCCACAGCAGTCAGTTTTCAAGTCACTCACCATGTAACCTGCCAGGGATCGCTGGGCACTAGCTGTATTATTTAGCATTACTGTTTGCATTACTGTTGTGCCAGGCAAGCAGACTCTGTGGCAAGAGACAGAAACGCAGAACAAAATTATGGTCCTTGCCCCAAGCACTTCCAGTCTTAATCTAAGATGCGAAAAAGGGAAGTAAAAAAATAAAAAAGAAAAGAAAACAGCAGGTGGAGACAGGGAAGGGGAAAGAAAGGATGAGACAGGACTGATTGGTGTGATACTGAGCAGCCTCAACACAACAGCTGCTATCTGGCATCAACTTCTCCACATAAGTGATGGCTGGATGGGGTCTGCAGGGAACGTGCCAGCACATTTTACCACATGAGCCATACGTTCTGTGTCACAACTGCCAAAAGCGCTTTGGGGTTGTAAGGATGGTTTGTGGTTGTGGCTTGGCAAGACGTAGAAGGAGGCAAAAGTGTGTGTCTTTCAACTGTACTGATATGCCAAGAATAAAGGAAGAAAATACAGGGAGGCTCTCAAGCCTGGTCCCTGTGACACTATGATGAAAAGAAATGTTTGTTTATAACAAGAGAGCGAATTTGTGAATCACAAAACCTAATTGGCAGCTTCAAGGGATGTGTAAGAATCAGTTTGAATGTCTTCTTCCCTCCACAATGTATTCAAGCTGCAATTGCAGGCCAAGTCACCTTGCGCTGACTAGCAGCCCACACAGTGCTTGGCAAGCCTGATTTTGAAGGGAGGCTGGGAGAAGCATTTGGGACCTCCTGGTTCCTGCAAAGACCTGCCAGATGCTTACAGGAGATTGTCTCACAGTGAGGGTTGGAGCTGGACTGCCCCAGTTTTTTGGGTTTTTTTTTTTTTTTTTTTGCTTGCGTGTATCTGGCACAATACACACCTCAGTTTGGAAAACTTGACCCGTATTAGGTTACACTTCTAGTTAAAAACTCCTTCATGTCAGTTTGAAAACCACATACTTCAAAATATAATGTACTTTAACATTCTTTCGCTCCCCCCGCGCCCCATGGCCTCTAATTTAGTAGGGTTTTAAGAGCATCATGTGCTTGAACTCTGAGCTGCTCCCAGGCATCTAAAAAAGTAATTGGAGTATTTAGGCTTTAAATGGATTCTCTTTTCAATCTAAATGGTATCACACATCAGAGATGTCAGTATGAGTGGTTGAAGAGAGATTAGAAATTCTCCTAAACAGTCTGATAATTAAATCATTTATACATCCACATATTTGTTTGAAGAAGCTCTGACTGCCCCAGGCCTCATCTCCTCTGTGCTCCTACCACCTCAGAGTGTGGGGTTTGAAAACCCATCCTGCCTGAAGGCAGTGAGTGTCAGTCCTGCTATCGGCTGTTCATTTGGGATTTCTCAGGACTGTTCCCTGAAGGAATACTACTTTCTCAACAGAAACTCACAAGCCTGACTCTAGACAGCAGCTGATGGAATTAGACACCAAAAAACCTTCAGGATTTATGCCTTCATCTTTTTATTCCTTTCATACAGTATCTAGTGCCTATCAGCCATTGCAAATAGGAATATAGTAAGTAATGGTTACATTCTGCTTCAAGTTCAGACCTGAGCACTGTTGTTATAATTAAGCCATACTATTTACTTACCTTTTCAGTTCCTTTTTTAAGCCCATAAGTTTCTGTCTTCTCTGAAAAGAAGCACAAACAGCAGCAG
>NW_008246065.1:2187839-2192865 GCF_000691975.1 Corvus brachyrhynchos
TTAATGGCGGGAACCGCTACACAAAGTGGCTGAGGATGCACTTGCTTCTGCCCATCGAGTGTCCCCTGTCTCTAGACAGGTCATCACTGCAAGGAGATTGCAGAAATTCTAGAGCCACCTATTGATCTTAAAGTAGACTTCATTGGTTATGAGTAGTCCAAATGACCTCTTTAATGTTCTTATCTATCAGCTTTGTTTTCTTTCTTTAATTTGCTTACAGAGGAGCTGATGCATGTATGTGCTCACCTTCTGTTAGTGTAACTAACTTTGGAGAGCTCTGTGCTGGGACAATCCTGACACACAGAGATAGGCCCTTTTCCTACTCCTTTCTTTCCAAAATGTATCAAAATTACGAAGCGATGATGCAAAAGTTTTCCCATGTTATCACTGCACTCAGTCACGTGGAAGTGGTGACAGCAGCTCTTTTGCTAACTGCACCCTTCTCATTAGAGTAATTGCTACAGTAACTCAGAAATACACAGTCTCAAACATATGTGCCCAACTACAACAAAGGATAATGAGATTTTATGGTCACCAGTAGTGAATCAAACCATATCAGCTAAACCTTAGCAAACATTTTATCTTAAAAACATGACAGGATTCCTCTACTTTATGCTAATCCAGTGCCCCCTCTGAACATGACAGAATGAGATGCTAAACCTAAACAATGACATCTCCTGGGTGGATTTTACATTCTGCAAGATCAGTTTCTTTGTGCTTGGGAAGGGGTGACTCACAGCAGCCCAGTGACTCACAGTAACCAGAGGTAACTATGCAATATATACTGTGACTCCAGCAGATTTCCCAAGGGCACTTGTTCCACACCCTCTTCCACAAGGCACGGAGCAGCCACGTGCTCCTGACCAGATTTCAGGTATTTCATGTAGAACACAGAGGCTCATAGTTAGCATGTCTCAGCCACCTGGGCTTGGGGCATCATCAAGGGAAAAAATCCCAGCACTTTAAGGGCCATTTTAAAATCATGTTAATGTTTTTTATCTATTCCCCTCCCTTGTGCTGAGTTTATAGCACCAAAGTAGTCGTGCCCATGGATCCCAAGACCCAAGTAACAGGGTATGTCAAACCATCTGTCTTTCAAGTGCCTGCAGCCTCTACATTTGCTGCTTTATTTTGTCTTTCTGAAAATGCTCTTCAATTAGTTGAATTACTTTCAGTTATAAATCTAAGGTGGAAAAATGAAATATTAGGCAGATCTGGCTCTCCATCCTTCAAGTAAGATCCATACGCACATTCCTTCCTCTTTCCAACCTCTGTTTGTTCACGATTCTGCTGGATTTTAAGCAAAGGACCTTGCATGTGGTAACAGCACTCCACTGGTCACAATTCAAGGCAGATGCAGATTTCCAAATTAAATACAATGTGGAAGTCCTTAAAATAAACAGAGACGCTTGGGCTTGTAACTACAGAAGTGTTTGAGATTCCTTAAATATACACAACAGCTCATTCTTTGTGCTTCCAAAGCTTGCTGGAGGAAGCAGGGCTTGTCATTTAGTAGAGTAATTATAATGATTCATTATTATGATTATTAATTATAATCATACAATCGCAGTAATGATTAATAATTATAGTCATTACTATTTATATTAGAGGAGATCCTAGAGGCCCCAGTCAGAATAGTGGGCTCCATTGTGCTTCTTAAGGTAAGGACAGATGATTAGGGGCATCCTAAGGACGTGGGGACTGTGGTGAAGGACCCAGATCCTCCAGTTCCGAGCGCTGCCTCTGCTTAGTGCAATGTGCACAACGTGGTGGGGCAGCACACGGGGTGTGAATGGAGATGTGCCATCCTCTCAGCCATGGGGTGTCAAAAGGCAGAGGATACTTTGGGGCATGGCAGTGGGACAATGACAGGGGACACATGAAGTGACAGTCACAGTTTGGAGAAGGGACCTGCAGTGGTGGTCTTTGCAAAACCACTGTGTGCTTCCATCCATTCCGTGGTGCTCTGCTTTGTGACAGCCCTGTGCTTGGGTGAGAGGGGCTGCTGTGACAAGCACTGCCTGGCTCCCGTGGTTTCCAAATCATCAGCTCACGCAGCTCATGTGGATGCACTTCTCTGGGTGTTTTCCTGCCCTGACTTGTGAGGGACTTGCCCCATTCTCCCCTCTCTTCTCCAGCATCCTCTTCTTGTCTACATAGAATCATAGAATGGTTTGGGTTGGAAGGACCTTAAAGTTCATCTCATTCCACCCCCTGCCATGGGCAGGGACACCTTCCACTATCCCAGGTTGCTCCAAGTCTTGTCCAACCTGGCCTGGAACACCTCCAGGAATGGGGCATCTACAATTTGTCTGGGCAACTTGTGCCAGTGCCTCAACACCCTGACAGTAAATAATTTCTTTCTAACATTTAACCTAAACTTACCCTCTTTCCATTTGAAGCCATTCTCCATTGTCCTATCGTTACATGCCCTTGTAAATAGTCCCTCTCCAACTCTCTTGTAGCTCCCCTTTTCAACTTTGATTTAAACTTGGGGACTTTGAGATGTAAAAATACCACCTATACCTGGATAAACAATTATATCATATGTTACCAAGCAGGGGACAGCACTATCTTGTCTGCCCAGCACTGCCTGCAGTACTTGCTGAGCCCATGACCCTCTATAGCATATTTTGTTCACTCCTGGAGTTTGCTCTCTGCAGCAATTAAACACAGTGCATGTTAATGAAATAGTCTAATACTGCACACTCAGAAGCCTCCTGAAGCCAAGGTACTACCAAAATTAATGGGGCTAATTGTAAGTCTAAAGATAAGTGTGTATAAACCTTTGAAAGATAAAGCCCTTGGCCTTTTGTTCTGTCTGTACATAAATTGCTGCTTTCTTGCCACCTCCTTGTACGTGTTTGAAGATGTAAAAAAGGGAGCTCTGGATCCAATGCTGTGATTTCTCTGGTCTTCTGCAGGCTGCTCCTAAACTCAAATTTCTCTATTCCCATAGCCTAGTCTCAAATTTCTTGGTTAATCAGTAGAAGCTATATTGTTCTATTTAGGAACTACAGGACATATTCAACAACTGATTTGTGAGCCAGACCAACTTAAAGAGCTTTAAAGATGTCTATACCACCTCCAGTGATAGAAGTAAGGAATAAAGTCCTTTTGCTTTGTTGCAAAATGTGTGAAACCCCTTATCTCCAAAACCCTGGGGAATATAAAAAATGGTGATGCTTTATACATCTCCCCCCAACTCCCCCACACAGGGGAATGTATGGATGATAATACTATTATCAAACACTGAAAAGTCAATCTCTTCTTGCACAGGCAGATCTGCTGCATACTTCATTAGGAAAGTTGATGAAATTATATCTGTCATGTGCTCCATGACACAATGCAGAAGAGCAAACCAGGAGCAGCCCTGAAAATTTCTCTATTCTTTCAGAAAGGCGAGAAAAGCAACCAGCTGATGCCCAGGTACAGATGTCCTCCTGTCTGCAGGACACTGATGCTGCTGCATAGTGTGATGCAACTTTCAGGGGACTATTTTGATACTCCAAAGTTTTACATCCCTCAAGATTCTCAGTAAAAACTCCCACATAAAGGAAATCTGAGGCTAAACAACCGAGTTTGGAAATGACAGTTTAAGCCTTCTTACGCTCCAGTCCCTGAATACATGATCACATATGTATGTCAAACAGGGAGCAGGGCGGAGCTGGATACTCCTAGGGAGTGAATTATGGTGGAGCCTTGTCTGATTCACTCCAAAGGTTGGATGGTATGCACTCCATGAGACATGTGGCTGCACAGCAAACAATGAGCACAAAAATAAAACCTGAACAGCTGCCTCATTTGCTAAGCACGTCCATCTTGTACATTGAGCAAGCCTGGGTTCCTGTGTGGAGAAAAAAACCCCATCTGATGGTATTAGCTATATATATACACACTGCATGTGGATACATCAATATCGGATGCTTTATAAGGCTGGGATATGTCCTGGACTCCAGACAGATATAAGAAGAAAAGACATCTTAGAGAATATTGCATTTTTGGCAACATGTGCTGGCTCAAAGGAATTGTAAAGGAAGTAAATTAAATAGTACTAAGAATGTGTATATTTATAGCGCTTTTCATACAAGGATCCCAAAACACCTCTCAAAAAATTAAGCTTCACAACATTGCTATGATCTAAGTAACAAGCATCACTTTTTTCCTAATGTACGAAGTGAATCAGAAAAAGACAAAGTAATTTAACCAGACCATCAAGAGCAAGAAAGTCTGAATTTTAGGCTCAGATTTTAACTCTTAGCCAAACTGTCTTCTGTGAAAACATACAGGGAAGCTATTGATTTTCATGCTTCCTTGCTCTTCTCCAACAATCCAGCACAGTGCTCAGGCATATGGTTAACTTAAGGCCATTGACTGTTGGCTTACGTTTCTGAAAAAACCCTTTTGGCATGAAGTACACACAGTTTTGAGGAAAAAAAAGTAGGTTTATAAGAGCATTGGTCATTTTACCAACTGTGCCTAGAATTTCCTGGACGTTATAAATGTTCAGCTGAATCCCCAGCGTCGGATTGTATTAAAAGACTGTCCTCAGAAAGGAACATTCCAAATTTCCATGATCTTTGCCAGTTTCCAATGATTTGATGTTTATTTGAGCTATTGTACAAAGTTTTCTGTTGAGTCAGATCATTCAGGACTAGCTGCTGGGACCACAGAATGTCAGCAGAACATAATTCATCGGTGGCTGATGGCAGCAGGGTTTATTGGATAGGTAACGCTTCTTCAGGCAGAGGTACCACCCAGAAGTTTAGTGGGGTTTATTTCCTGTTAAAACAGAAATGAAGCATTCTGTTGCCCCTTTGTTTGCTTGTAGGATCTCTTTAGGGAGTGGAGAAATATCTGTAGCATCTTTCTAGTCTGAAAGAGGGAGGGAGAAGCAATATCATGATTTTAAAGAATGCCCCCATCATGCTGTTTTCTGCATTGTCTGTGCTGCCTTGAGTCTTTTGTTGGCTCTTTGTCTTTTTTTTATCTTTATTCTTTCCACATGTACACACACACCTGCTGA
>NW_008246065.1:2192876-2206993 GCF_000691975.1 Corvus brachyrhynchos
CTCTGCCTTTTCAGTCTATTCCTAAGGGAGTGCCCTCGGACTGCACAAAGCACCAAGCTCTTCCCCTTCATAATAGGAGAAATACCTATCAAGATTATGAGTTGCTTTTGTGGTATGAACTACAGTTGAATAAAACTTCCCCAGCTGCACAGTGAGACCAAGTCTTTGAGCCCACATGTGCTTTCTGTGAAAACAGCTCGCCCAGAAATGTAAAGCAAGAATTTTTTTTCTTTTTTTTCTTTTCTTTTTTTTTTTTGTGACCGGTTCTCAAAAGTAGCTGTGCGTGGAGCTCTAATTAGCTTTTACCTCTGTAGATGGGACATCTTGGCTTCAAGATAGAGCCTGTGTTGACTTAATTACTTAGATCTTAAGCTATGCAAGGCTCTCGGTGCTTGTGTAGTACCTGGCAGTGCTGGAACTGGACTGAAGTTCCTCAGCAAGACCTCAATGCAAATAATGAATGAAGCTACATAAGAGGACTTTGAGTAACTCATTCTAAACCACGAGATGTTTGGACTGCAAATAAAGTGTGGGATATAATCTGCTGTTGAGCTTTAGCACAATTCCTGTTAACTCTGAGCTTGACACAGCCAGAACAATAGCAGGCTATAGATTTTGTTTCCGTCCCTGACATTTACTAAGCACTGCAAGACTAAAACATTTTGAAGGTTATATCCAATGTCTTGCAGAACGAATGACAAATGTCAACCCTTACACTCTCGCAAGATCTGAGTAGGAATAAGACCACTCTATAGACTGAGGCAAGTTTATTATTACAAATACCTTATTAAATCTAAATGGTAATGGCATTCCAATTAGCTCATTGTTAGGAATCTTTCATGTTTGACTTTCATTTAGACTGATTACGGGAATAATGCAGACCCTGTATAAGTAATTGGCACAAAATAAAAGCGTTTGAGCTGCAAAAACCCTCCTAGAGGCTGTGCTCTTTAAAAAAAAATAAATAAAAGCTTCCTATCTTTCCCAGCTCATGAGCTCTCTCTGTTCACCATAATAATGAGACAACCCATTGAGTCTCCTGTGGGCCTGGTGGTATCAGAGCTCCCTTTTTACCTACCCCTCTCTTCTCAGGAGCTGTAGGGGGGCTCCTTCTCTTTTACTCTCCACCATCCTATTCTCTGTTCCCTTCATCACAAGCCTTGGCACTGTTTTATTGATCCTGCTCAACTGTGGATTCTTTCACACCCAGATCACAGGCTAGCCTCTGTCTCTCCCACACCCTCCTCCTCCTTCTCCTAACAGCCCTGCTGGTCTTTCCAGACAAGCAGCTGGGAACTTGCCTTTCTGTGTCCTGGCTCCCTGCTCCTTGGAGAGAAAAGGTGTTTCCTTTTGCAGCAGAGCCTCCATGAGCTGGACAGAGACTATCAGTGACTCCTCACAGCAGTTTTCTGCTTGCTTCCTTCAGAGGGCAGGATATGAGAAAGGACTTTTCAATACTTTGCTGCAACCTGGGATGGAGATTTTCCCTTCTTTCCCTGTTAGAAGGAGGTCTGGAGAAAGAGCATCTGCTGTGGAGTCCCTCTTCCCCTGAGGAGGGCCAGAGCAGAGCCCTTGTAGAGCTCAGCCAGGCTGGTGAGTCCTGGCTTCCCCCCATCAGTAAAGTTCCAGCAGGGCAAGGGTGCACCAAGCCTGGCTTACAGTTTTGTGTAGGCTGAGGAGGAAACTTCCCATTCCAAGACACACTGGTTTCAGGGAAAGGCACCAAAAGCCACTGCCTGGAGCCCCAGCTCGTTAGGTTAAGAGCAGGAGCAGCACGAGATACTTGGTGAAGCATCCATCTCTGCCAGACCTCCCTTCCTCCTCTGACTAATCCGGTGCCAGCCCTGGTGCATTTCTGGGCACAGAAGCTACAGTAAAATAAACCATGTAGGAAAGATTTCCTGCTCTTTGGTCTGGGTATGCACACCATCACACCCTGCTCTGTGCCAGGGCCAGCACATCCCCAAACCCTCTGTCCCTTCCCACCCCATTGTGGGTGAGAAGGACACACAGCAGTGGGCTCTGGGGACCTGAGACATACTCCAGCCACTTCCCTACCGCTGGGATCAAGCTGGGAGCAGCGCTCTGGATTGCAGCTTCCTGGCAGTGTAGACACAGCATGTGTTATCCGTATGACGGCGCGCCAGGAAAGGTCTCTGGTGTGGGAAAGGCCAGCAGTTCCTACTTAGGAACTATTTGGCTCTGGAGGGTGAGCTAGGAGTAACAAGTAAGCAGCAACAGCAGCAGGGTTTTGGGAAAAGCTGGGGCAGTGGACTGGAACAGCAGGCAGCTGTAGAACAACAGGAAACTGAAAGCTGAGACAAAACTGCTGAAAGCAGGGCCGAGATCTGTCTGGCTGCTCTTAGAGACAGTGGTGCTCATGGCACACAGGTGATGGACTCATTGGGCAGTGGAGCTGGGCCCAGAAAGGTTATCAAATCCCCATTCTTGGGGGTTCTCAAGACTGAGATGAACAAACTCTGAGCAAGCTGGTCTGAATTCAGTGTTGACCCTACTCTGAGCTGGAGCTTAGACTGCAGAGCTCCAGAGGTTCCTCTTGCCAGTAATTGCATGACTGAATATGGGTTGAGAATGACTGTTTTGTTCTATCCATTTGGTGAAAGCATCTTTCATTTCTGACAGTGCAGACCGAAGAATATCTTCCATTACTGGAACTGAGAAACCTGCCCGTGCTGGAGGGCCCTGTCCCTGGGGTGCCGGTGATGCTCACTGCACAACCAGCCTACAAAACCTTCCTTCACTCCTCTTGCCTGTTATGGACTGGCAGGTGACTCTCCTGAGGAAATTAGGGAAGATTTGCATGGATTTCCATAGGAGGGTCGGGACTTTCAAGTGTCTCTAGGCAGTGATGCTTAGTGGACTCTTCATATTGGCTGGACCACGATCTGGTACAAAACCCAGTAGTGTTCTACAACACTTGATCTACTGTAACCTAGTATCACAATCTTGTCAGGAATTAGTCTCTTTAAAAAAAAAAAAGGCAGGAAGTAATGAAGCAACTGGCTCCAAAAGCTGTGACAGGTGAAATGACAAGAAGTAATGGGGACATGCCTAAATAAAGTGTATAGTTAAGCATGTGCTTAGTTACTTTGCTGGACTGATTATGAGTACTTTCTTGAAAAGAAAATGAAAATTTCTCCATTGCTGAAGCATATAAACAGACCTGTGCAAGAGATCCTGTATTGTGTGAATAAGAAATACTCCCATGGATGGCTAAGTTTTAAATTAACTCTGATTTTTATGGGACTCTTTGAACCAGAAACCACGACAGAACTTTTAATACTAAGCTGGCAGTAATTTAGGCATTGCTGTATTGTCAGGCCTATTTATCCTGCCTTTGTTACTGGGCTATATTTACTTGTCACATTAAAATAGAATAACCAAGAGATCACTTTTGTGTGTTTGAGCTGTTCCGTGAGGTACGTCCGGATCAGAGCCTTGTTATCTGTCTGCAGCAATAAAGATGAAAAATCTGCTGACATCCTCAACAAGCTGTAAACCAGGTTGTTTAACAAAGTTTATTTTGATGCTCAGAATCCCTGTGCTGTCACTGTTAATTAGGAACTTTCACTTCAGGTGAAACCTTGGACGTGCCTAAAGTGATCTGCAACAATGGATCTGGAGCTGGTAACTGCTTAATAGCTACAAAATTCTTCTGAATAACCCTACTTACACTTCTGTCTATAAGGTTAACCAGAAAGGAAATTACACAGAGTAAATTTTCTCTGTTTAAAACCCATAAGCCTTACAAATTATATTTACATTTAATTAAAAAGTAGACACATTAGCTATTTTTTTTCCTGCACTTTTTTTACTTTCAGATTCTGCAGTGGTTCAGAATTTCTCTGCAAGATATTTAATGATAATCTTTTTATAAATAATAAGATAGTTAGACAGGGTTGCCTTTAACCCCAAGTCTTGATTTGTAAGTTTAATCAGTTTCCAAACATATTATTAAGAATTGTGAACACAAAAAAAAAAAAGGAAAAAAAAAGGAGAGAGAACAAAGAATTGAGGTGAATTAATAATGCTCAGGAGTGATACTGTTCCATCCACAGAGGTGGATGAATTCCCTGTGTAGCCCTTGAAATTTACCCTGCTTATCTGTTTCAGAACTCAATCACCTCCTTATCTCAGCTGTATATCCATACTATACTCTTTATCACAGAATATATGCTCTGTCAACATCCTAAAATTTACAGCCAGAGTGATTAGTGATTTTGGTGTCTGGATTTTGACATGAGGCTACTCAGAATGAGCCTAATTTGGGTTGTGATTTCTTTGTTTATTCCATGTCTTCTGCTAAGAAGCATATTTAATTTGAAAAAAATCCAAACATTTGGAGGCTTCTGAATATTAGATTCCCAAAGTTCACATGAATTTCAAGCACTGGTCAGGTATCAAGACAGCTCTGCCCTCTGCATACACCAGTTTGGACCCATGGTCTCTAAGGGAGCTCCAGGAAAGGACACATAAAACAAATCCCAAGGAGATCTTTTAGATTAGGAACAAAACCCTGTTCACAGGTGAAAGCAGCCCACCGGGCCACTGCTGTCCCTAAGCCCTGTATTGCTAAATTAGCACCATCTGAGCCAAATTAGGCTTTTTTAGGATCAAAGTAATAAAGAGGAGAGGAGTGAATATATTGCTCCTAACAAGTGAGTTCAAATGAGAAAGATGAGATAATCAGGCCAGAGGGAGGTGAAAGAGGGAATTCTGATGATTATAGTTATTTGGAAATCCAGTGGAGGGAGGATCCCTATGGCTGAAAAACATTTCCACACCTAGAATTTGTGGAGGATGAGGTTTTGGTGGTGACTACTTCTTTGATGTCTTTTCTTTTCCCCGCCTTTATCTAAGCTTCACTTGAGCCTCAACCAGCAGCTTGCTCCCAGGTGAGGTTAATTCCTAGATGCTGTGAGGAGCTATCAGCTGACTTCTTAAACCACTGTTTAATTAGCAGTGATATTACATTTTCAGAATGGAAGCATGTACACAAAGGGCTGGAGTTATAAATTACACTAACAGAGGATAATCTACAGAGAGACAACAAGAAGATGTATTAATGCAGTGCCCAGACATGCCCATGCATTGTGTTTAAAGCTGCCCCAGTGATGACTGTGTATGTGGGATATTTGACTAAGGGCTCACATAGCACAAAACAAAAAAAAGCAAATAGAGGGAGGTAAAGAGGAAGGAAAAAATAAGACTTAATTCCCCAAGCTATTACATCACCTGCAAATTCAGACATCAGTAGCCTTACACTGGAGACGCGGCTGCACTGTGCAAAAATTAGCCAGGAGTTTTCCCTACGTGCAGTGTGAAATATGCATGTGAAATATGGTTATCTCACAGGGCAGGAGCCTGTGCTGCTACCCTGTACATACTTCACAATAAGTTGTTCCCAAATCAAAGTAACTTACCACAAAGTCAAATTTAAATATTTTTCTTTTTTACTGTAGCTCCAGAATCACTTTGCAAAAGCCTGGTTAGCTGATCACTAGGAAATGTATTGTTTCCTCCTGCACCAATGGAACCCCCTTTTCACATAACAGGTTTAGAGAAACACATCAAGTAATAATCCCATCTCTCTATCCCCCAACTTCCACTTGACAAAACCAGGACAGCTCAGAGTAAAAAACCACTTAGAAAAACAAACCAAATCTGAACAGTTTATTTATGAAAACCAGAGCTGAATAGTTTGAGCAGCTTCAGACCTGGCACTGCAGCTCCTCTGTGGCAAAAGGCAAGAAAGGGCATGATGGGATCATCAAATCTTTCTTTGCAGAAGTCACAGCTAGGCCAGAGATTTGTGAAAATTTGATCACTAAGTGAAACAATTATATTTATATAAGTTAGGATGGCTCTAGCTGTTAGTAAACTAGGCACAAATTAAACTACTACTAATGAGGAAACCCAACATATTTGATGAGCAGTATTTTAACAAAATGGGTCTTCAACAATGAAATATCCTGATGAGTATTTCACAGATTTTGCCCTTTTCTCAGAAGAGCAAACATTGCATTATTGTGTTTTGGAAACCACAGAATGACAGGATCATTTTGGTTGGAAAAGACCTTGGAGATCATCAAGTCCAACCCATGACTGAACACTGTGTCAACCAGACCATGGCACTGAGTGCCACATCCAGGCTTTCCTTAAACACCTCCAGGGATGGAGACTCCACCACCACCCTGGGCAGCCCATTCCAGTGTCTAATCACCCTTTCTGTGAAGGAATTCTTTCTAATGTCCAACCTAAACCTCTCCTGTCACAGCTTAAGACAGTGTCCTTTTGTCCTGTCACTGGTTGCCTGGGAGGAGAAGCCAACCCCCACCTGGCTCCAACCTCCTGTCAGGTTTCTCAAATGCTCTGAAAAAACTCACTCATTCTCCTCTCTTCTCATTTACAACTCGGAGGTCCATCCATGTTTTCCACAGCAAGTTATGAAAATAACACTATCCTTACAGTCTTTCAATCTGGAAACGGGAGGGGTTTGTCCAAAATGTTGGAAGAGCAGTGAGCAACCTGAGAATCTTCAGGGATCCAATCCAGCTGACTCACGAAGAATTCAGCAGAGGAACAGGTGGCACATGCTGGGTGTGCAAGATGGACAATTTACCATGGGACTGGCTCAGGGCTGATGTTAGTGGTGACAAAAAATGCAATTGGATGAGTCATGGATTGTAAGGAAGATGCAGATGCTCAGAGGTACTTTGCTGGACCCAGATCCTTGGAGCAGTACAGGTGTAAAATGCCTAGTCTTTGCAGAGGGCTTAAGCAGTCCAAAGCAACTTAGCCTGTGTCGAAGAGCAAACAACATCTCTATCCATGTGCAAACCCTGCAGCAGTAAAATGTCATTTGGCACTCCAGAACTGAGGCAGACCCCTCTCAACAAGCCAGGCCCCACAGAATTTGCCATCACTTATAAAAATTAATGTATTATTTAATAATTATTTATTATCATTACTATTTAATATTACTGTCTGAATTACAAGCAGGGGAGTTGAGGTTGTGGGTAACCTGCAGGCCAATTAAATTTCAAGAGGAGCAAGCTTCCAGACTTCTAGAGCTATTTCTCTTTGCTCTGCACAGAGTGCTCCTGTCTGGCTGAGTGATATGTGGAGCTAGGGTGACAGCCTGTGGCAAAACAGAAGAATTTCAATATCTTAATCCTTTTGATTTCCACTTGCTTTTGATCTTTTCTCCACTTCCTGCTTGTCAGTCCAGACAAACGTGGTCACGTCATGTGCTACCATCACCTCTGGTTTGAAGGATGGGAAATTGCCATCCTCTCTCCCTTTTCTTTCTCCCTACTCTTCTTTGTCGTTGTTTTTGGATGCTGAGTAAACTAAAAACCCATTTGACCAAGTGGTGCTACTCCTGGCTGCACAACCTGAGGGAAATAATCTTGTGTAGGTCTTTGCAGGGATCACACCAGGGGGATGGCTGGATGGTTGGCTCCTTTTGACTCCAAAAGAGAGGAGCAGTGGAGCAGCCTCAATCTCAGTTCTGCTTTTTTCACGTCTTTCATCACATCTATCTCTTCATCAATGATATGGAACTTAGTTAAAGCCATCTCATGTTGAGATCTAGTTGCCAGGGCAAAAAAAATCAAAGTTAAGAGGAAGGCAGGAGCTTCTGCACTTCTAATAACACTTTAGGCAATTTTCATTTGCAAAGTATTTTTTCTGAGCCAGGGTTTTCTTCTAGAATTGTAGAATGGCCTGGGTTGGAAGCAATCTTAAAGATTACTTAAAGATCCAATCCCCACCACATGGACAGGGACATCTTTCACTGACCTGGTTGCTCAGAGCTTCATCCAGGGAGCACTTCCAGGGATGGGGCAAACACTTCCAGGGATGGGGTAAATCTGCTGCTTCTCTCTCTTTAGCAGTAGAGTTTAAAAAAAAAAAAAAAAAGGTATTATTCTCTTTATACTCTGCCCAAATTAATAAAATAAATTTTCTTTAAAGCGACACTAAATGAGTCACAGATGGCGTTGCCCTTTTACAGGTTGCAGAAATCACCCATTACAGTTCTTTTAATTTATCAGTGAGGGAAAATAAGACGGCCTCTTGCTCCCTTGGCAGTAATAATCAGAAACAGTCTATTTGGAGCTTAATTTATCCCAAATATGTATTGATAGTTGCAGTGAAGAATATGTGACCTCTTTGGGAGTCACCAGTGGATGGAAGGTGGATAGCTTTTATAAAACCACCTTTAATAAAAAAGAGTGTTATATTGCGTATGTTTGGTGGGGTATTTAAGCATATGGTTTTCATATCAGGAGTGAAGATGGCAAACACATGTTCCACCTTCCGAAAAACCTTTCTTATGCTCATCACTCCTTGCAAACAGAAAGCTGGGAGGGTTTATTTTGTTTTATTTAATTTTTATTTTATTTTAATTTTACAACTCTGGTTATGTGGAAGAGCTGAAGTAATTTCACAAGGAATGTTAAGCTCGAATATCGTTCGCTTGTTGTTTTCCTGCTCGTACGAAGGAAGGTGATGGAATCTGTCCTTGGGCTTAGCCCGGTTAGTCCCCGGTCCCGGTGGGATCCCTCGGCAGAGGACCATGCCAAGAATCGACCCGAGTGGACCCCGGCTGGAGGCTCTGGGCTTCCCGAGGGCAGATGCCGGGGTGTAGATCCCCGCGACTTTATCCTTCCTCCTTCGCCTGTGCGAGCCCCCCTGGGGACAGCACCCCCGGTGCTCCCGGCGGCGGCGGTTTCTTGGTGTTTAAGATAATGTTATGGTATATCCAAAAATCATTATTGATCATTAATCTTTTATGAAGATTATAAGAAATGCCTTATTTCTGTGCTGAGCAGCAGTCCATGTAGCCCAACTGTCTGTCTCCAGACAACTGGAAAAGCAGACAGTGCCCAGGTAAAGCACACTAGCCTGACTACTCTCCATGAGCACAGAGATTTAATCCATCAGAGATGTTTGATTGTACATCGTTGTCCATTTGTTTTACTGCCCGGCCGCTCGGTGATAAATCTCGCGGTCCCCTCGCTTTTTCGTCACTCGCCTAATCCCGTGCCCCCCTTTCATGTGCGGTAATTGCGAGCAGCTGCTGCCGCGGCCCGGCCGCGCAGCGCGCAGAGACAGAACAATGGCAACAGCTGTTTCATTTCGCCTCGGGCCAGCGCTTCCTGCTCAGTCTGCATCTGCCCTTCTGGGTCCAATTTGTGCTCCTGGGTTGCTGCTGGGTTGTGTTTTTTTGTTTTTTTTTTTTTCCCTGTGACCCCGCTATCCGTTGAGGAGGGATTTGGAGGAGCGCACGCTCCAGCCCGGTTCTGGCACCGGGACTCTCTGCCCACTGCCGCGGGCAAGGGGAGACAGGGATGCCGTGCCTCTTCAAATGGAAATAATAACAAATGTCATGGGGAAAAAAGACCCCAAACACCCTGAAGTAATACAAACGAGCAGTAAGGCTGGGTTGAGGTGCGAGGTGGGCGGCCCCCAGGGACATCCATTCCCTGCGGGAAGTGGGGCGGCCAAGGTGCAGCCGGGGCTGGTTGATCATAGAGTCATAGAATCACAGAATGATTTGGTTGAAGGGACCTTAAAGATCACCTGGTTCCATCCCCCTCCCGTGAGCAGGGACACCTTCCACTATCCCAGGTTGCTCCAAGCCCCATCCAGCCTGGCCTGGAACACTTCCAGGGATGGGGTGTCAACAGCTTCTCTGGGCAACCTGCTCCTGTGCCTTAGCACCCTCACAGCAAAGAATTTCTTCCTAATATCTAATCTACATCTACCCTCCTTCAGCATCAAGCCATTCCCCCTATCACTGCATGCCCCGTAAAGAGTCCCTCTCCAGCTTTTCCAGAGCTTCTTTAGGTCAGCCAGGACCCACACAAGCTTTTCAGTCCCCAGAGAGCAGAGCTCACACTGGTGGTGCTCTTTGGGGTCCTTTTAAGCCCCTGCTCAGCCTTCTAATTCTTTGATTTCCTGGTCTCCAAACAACCATCCCCTGGGCAAGGGGAGGCAAATGGTCTCAGCACTTCCAGGCAGAAAGAGAGGTGATTTAGCCTGGAACCCACAAGTGTTCAGGACCAGGACTGGGGCTCGTTAAACTGGGCTTATTTAAAGGCCTGGAGCTGCTCAGGATCTGCAGAATCAGCCTTTCATGCTTCACCTTTGAACATGAATCCTTCCTTCCCTCCCCTCTGCTTTTTTCCCCCTGAGAAAGTGGCTGCATTCTTTCCTGGGTTAATTGTATCTTTCTGGGTTGGATAAGGCATATCTCATTAGAGGGGAAGAGAGATTTAATGTGAACTTCAAGCTGCCTTCTCCATGATACAGAAAAGAAATCCCTAATCAGCACAGTATATATTTTGTATAATTGCTCTTTGACATTCCCTCTTTGCTTGCTAATTAAAGTGAAAGAAAACGGTGGTGAAATGTTCCAGTGTGTTTTTCTAGGACAAGAAAAGCTAAACCCTTCTTTTGTTTATAAATACAGGGTATTTCAAGGGCCCAGAGAATCAGTTGTTTTCACAGGCATGCTGCTGAAATTTATTATTGTTTTCCTTTGGAGCCTGGCATTGAGCACATCTGCAGTCGAGAATCAGCTTTGTAGTGGTGTGAATGGTCACATCTTGGGGGACGTCACTCAGTCACACCCAGGTGACAGCCTTGTGACAGGTGATGCTGCATGTCTGCTGGGAAGCATGGAAAGGGCTGTCTCCTCCTGGTGCCTGAGGTTTTAAATTTTATACTTTTCTTCAAGGCATCACTCCTGCACTGTACGACAGCCTCAGGTCAACGTAGTTCAGAGTAAAATTTGCACTTCTGTCTAGTGAAATATTCTATTCTTCTTTGAAGAATGAAAATTATAGCAATAAAAAGTGAGTAAAGTGTAAGCAGTAGCATAGATCTGCAGCTACTACTGATTATTTCTAGTGTTCTGGAGAGTGTATCAAGATGTTTTCCAGTATTGCTCAATCAGAAAAGGGTTGTTCCCTCCTCCCTTCAGGTTTGTGTATTTTTTGGTCTATTTTTTTATAAGCATGTTCTCATCAGGGAAGAGCGACCAGGGCATCACTACCCATTCTCTGGATGGGATCTTCTGCATCCCAAGGCTAACACTTGGCATCTTTCTGAGATGTGTGAGAATTCCTTTGAAAGTCTTCCATCACACAAAAAAATTAGAGCCAAATATACTGGTTTAGCTCAGGAAAATGACTTGCAATATGCATTTCATGTGGCCCTGACGTGAGAGTTCCCCAGGGTGTTAGTTCATGTCCATGGATTCCCAGCCCACAGTCAGAGCTGTGCAGCACGAGGCTGTCCCTCTGCCCTGCTGCTGGTGACACCCTGTCCCAGCTGGGCATGTCAGCCCCAGAGCCCAGCACTGAGCCACCAGGCCATGATTCCTTGCTCGATCACACCTTAGTTGTGATGACATCAGATTGCATCATAGCCCTATGGAAAAGACCCAGAAGGGCATTCAAAGCTGCTGATCACACAGGGGAGCCAGGGTAACTAGTTGCTGACAGATTTATAGGTTTTAGTCCAATTAAAATGCTGTTTATTGCCTTTGGAAGGGGCCTGTTTGTTTCTAATTTTAGAAGTCAATTTGGGAAGTGACTACCTTGGCAGCAAGTTGAGAGTATGGGACCTGAAATTTTCCAATAGCACTTCTGTTGTTATTAACTAAAGAGTATTATTAATAAGTATTTGGCCGTGGACATCATTCTTACATGGCAGGGCAGGAATTCAGGACCCAGAGAACAACAAGAAAATTACTTTTGCTGTGAAACTGCTCACTCATCTTTGCCCCTCTCATCCTCTCATCACAAATTACATCTGCTTTGACCAGGACTGGATTTGTGTCCCATTTTTCCAGACACAGCCTGTTGCTTTCCACCCTTCCTGCCTCTCTTCTCAGCTTTATGATCAGCATGGCAGCAGCCATCACCTCCAAATGTGATGTGCCAGGTCAGGAGCAGCCAGCGCCGGTTTGGGACATGCAGTTGGTGTTTGAACCTGTTGGTCTTGGTTGTTCTTGCAAATTTTCTCTTCTGATTGCTCAAATTTATCCATTTTATTTATTCATGTTAGAGAGGGGAAGAAGTTTCAAGCTAAAAAAATGGTACACTGGTGTAAACCATCATGTCTATCTCTGGCCAGCAGTAATGGCAATTTTGGATAAATAAGAAGTGCAGAAGTAACAAATCTTGTTTGAGAATGAAACTAGAGCTGGAATTGGGATGTATTAGTTCTGTTCACAAGTTGGTGCAGTTTTGATGTGTGATTGTGGGAAAGCCACTTGGATGTCAGCTTTCCTACTATCTAGAAAGCCTGGAATGAGAAATTTTTATAAAACTCGGCTATTTATTTGTGAAGTACTTTTAGAGCCTCTGGTGAAAGGTACTGAATAGCTGCACGCTTCCCTGTGGTTTATTAAATACACATTGATCACAATTCACCCAAGGCAATGACATGTTTTCAACAGGAGGAGACCCAACCAAAACACAGGATCCTCACGTTTCCAGACCTTGGAGAGGTCCGGATGCTGAACTCAGAACCAAAGCTGGCGTTGTTGCAGAAGGCAGAATGAAAACCACAAGTCTCCATGCAAGCCTTGAAGTCTCAAGGAGAAGACAAGGGCTTAACCCCATCTCCTGCCTGGTGGGTCTTAATCTCCTGTAGGAATGTGACATTCCAGAAAAGCTCTTCTTGGGGTGATAAAGGGTTCACTGCCAGAACCCAGTGAGATGTACCTTTCTATCTTCCCTGAATCATCTCTGATAATGCTTTAGCTGGGTTCTGAAAGCAGAGAAGAAAGAAAAGATGAAAGGGAACTTGAATCAACACTATCTCCTGTCATAGCCAGGGCTTTAAAAATGCCTAAAGATCTCTTTGATTGCACACTGTTTGGGCCCTATGCCATCCTTTTATTACTTATCCATGTATTGGAGAGGTCACTGATGTTCTGTTGAAAATATATTTTTCTTTTGACCAAATCCAGGGGTATTTTTAGCAGAACAAAAAAGGCTGAAATTAATAAATTATTTTTTTCCTCAAATGATCCCTTCCTCCCCTGAGTAGAGAAGAGCAGATATTTTACAAGAAAATTCTGAGTTAACTAGAATATAAATATCTGCTGAAATATATTTCAAGTCAACTTTTGCCCATGGCTTTTCCTTTTGTATAACATACAGTAACTCCTTAGGAACCTCTCTTCTGTAAACAGGATTGTTACTAAAAATATAGCAGAGTGTGAGAATGCCAGAAGGGGGAAATGTAAACTCACCATTTTCTTTTATCCTAGCCAGATCACTTCATTGGGCTAATAGCCAGGAAGGTTCAAATATGAATGGATCCTGCACAGCCCACACCAGATGGAAAAGATTGGAGTTGGGTAAAAAGCTCTTTGTAGAAAGTTGTACTTTTGGGTGAAATAATTTCTGAAAGGTAGAGCATTAGGCAAAGGAGCACCTCCATTCTTTGGACACATTTTTGTGCTGTTTCAAAGGAAAGTTATGAATTCTTGCTTGTGGTGTCATTGATGTATATTCCTTCTAGCTCTCTGAAAACCTTTCTTCTCCGATGAGGTCGGGTCTGTGCTATCAAGGGAAGTGCCTCAGCTGTACAGAGGTGTCTGCCCTTGCCCTCTCTGCAGGGTAAGGCCTGATTTTAGACCAGGTCTGTAGGGACCTGGCACCACTGTCACATTTAGATGGGCAGGAGGAAGGGGGAGGCAGCAGTGATGAAGAAACAGGGTGAATCTCTTACTCAAATACCTCCAACCACCCTCTGATGAGTTATTGCTTTTACAGCCCTGGAAAAAAATTAAGGGGATGATCCATGACCTCAGGTTTCTTTGGGATTTCAGTGCAAGGGTTCTGCAGACTTTTAACTGGAGCTCAATGGAAAAAATGTTCCTATGCATCAGGAAAGTGGGCAAGTGAACAGGTACACTACTTTATGCTCTTTGCTGTGCTGTTCTGTTGTGCTGTCACTGAGATGCCTCAGTGCCCTCTCAATAGCAGGGGAAGTCAATACCAAGAGGCAAAGCAACAATGCCCCATTTCCAGGGGCAAGGAAAGAACTGTTCCAGCATCACTTCACAG
>NW_008246065.1:2207123-2207505 GCF_000691975.1 Corvus brachyrhynchos
GCTGTTAGGCCTGGTAGGTAATGGAGTGTATATTCAGAACAACTGATGCCCAGTGGTGTTTTGGGAAGAATCCACTATCTGGGCATGGCATTAATGCAAAAAGCCTATGTCATGCTCACAGTGAAACAGGATGAATTCTGTTCCCCAGACACACCTCTGACATGGGCTAAGGTCCCAAACTGAATCCCTTTGTAATATCCAGTGGACAAAAGTGATCCCAGAGGCTGCTAACACACTGAGCCTCTGCAGTAAAGACCTTTTAAGTAAAATCCAGGCTCCTTTTCCTGCTTAAAAATGGTGTAACTGAAAATACAAAAGAGTTACAACTCATAGAAGTCACTTAAATCTGCAGCTGATACTTCTGAGCCTTGCTGGGCATCCT
>NW_008246065.1:2207520-2210662 GCF_000691975.1 Corvus brachyrhynchos
TGCTGAAAGGTAAGTGTGGGCACAGAGCTGTCCCTGTCAAAACCAAATCTGGATTAGATACTGGTTCTTGTGTTAAATACTTAGGAGCATTGCTTATCCAAGTCTCTCCACAGCCTGTGGGAAGCAAAAAAACCAAACCTGTTTCTGTGTCTTTTTTATCAGAGGGACTCCCTGGACAGACAGTCAGTGTTTGCCTTGGAGCTGAACCCCAGAGGCAGCTGGACATGCCCAGAGCAGCTCTGCGCCCTTGTCATGCAGGCAGGAGTCTGGATGTGTGCACCAGGCTTCACAGCAAGGATGTTCAAAGGGCAGAGGTGGCACTTGGGATGCCCAGACTTCACACAGGGTATGGCCAGGATCCATTTTCCCCATGGCCAGGGGAGCTCCTGTGGGAGGCTGGGATTCAAGAGATGGGAGTGCCTCTCAGTGGGGTGATCAAGCAGTGGCCCTTGCATTGGAAATGAAGTTTACAAACTCCTGAGCTCTTATGTCAAATGAAATACCTGACTCAGCTGGGCTTTCCTGGCTGGCCAAGGCATCTGTGCTGACTTGTTTCAAATACTGAGTACCAAATAATGCTAATATGTAAAAAGGTTCAGCTCACATTCAGGCTGTGCTGTCTAGTGAGCTGAAAATGTGGGAAGGTTTCCAAGTGAGGTAGAAACTGAAATCCTTTTATACATGGAAAAAACTCATCTTTTGAGGGCAAGACCAAGATCTGACCAAATGGGAGGTGTGCTGTCTTTAGCCAGATTCAGCAGAAATTAATGAAAGCTGGCCTAAAAGGCTCAAAAATACGTGATTCTATCTTTTTCCTTTTTACTCAGATGCTGTCCACCTTCTCAAGTATGTTTCACTGCCCCCCCTTTCCTATAGAAGAGAGAAATGTAGCTCCATGTACCATGGCCTGTTGGATGTCTCAGGCACTGCTGACTGAAATGAAAGTCTTATTATTTTTCTGTCTTTTTTTTCTTCTGTTTGAATATTAACTGCCAGGGAGATTGGTAAAGATTTCAGAAAAACAAATTGACATTTGGCCTAATAAAACATTGTACACAGTTTTTCCTTTCTGCTTTGACTTGGCAGAAGGGTGCATGAAAGCTCAGAGAAGAAATATTCCATTTTTCCTGGAGGGAAGCAGGAATCCATTAACATACAGTGCTGGAGCACAATATCCTGATATGCCCTTAAAAACTGACACAAAACTGTGAGATCTGTACATTAAAATTAAATTCAGAAATCACAAATGTGGTGGTGGTAGCAGCTCTTCTAAGCAAGATTTATTGTTGTCAGCTCACACAGTTTTTTCATGTCATATACAACACTTTCCTTTAATGCTCCATCTGAGGGAATCATTCAATCAAGAGAAAGTCATAGATTTTTGTTTATAAAGGAGTTGGGGTTTTTTTTGAGAAAAGTGTCTTTCAAAATGGTAAAAATGCACCCTTTGGAGGGGAAATTAAGGCACAGCCACAAATGCAATTCTGTTGTTACTATTAAGCTAATCACACCTATTCGTGGATTTCACTCTTTTCTCTTTGAAACATCTTGGTGTTTGCAGTCTCAAAAAATTGCCTCTCAGCTTTTTGATTTGGGGCCATGTGGTGGATTAACAAATCCCCCCATCCCTCTGCACCCTGGTTTCTCCACCCCAAGAGCTGAGTTGGCCTCCAGGCCAGTTTTTAGCTCTTTCTCCCAGATGACAGCTCAGTGTTCCCCCAGGGCCTCTGGTGGGATGTCCCCAAGCTCACAGTGCCCTCTGCTCTATCCCATCCCGCAGCATGACCCGCTGGGTGATGCCACCCTTCTCCACCTACTAAGTAATGGGGATGAGTTAACAGGAAATTAACATTCCCTCGGTACCTTCCAAAAGAGGATGTCTGGATCTGCCTGCACGCAGTCATTCCCTGCTGTTAAAAAAGCTGGTCTTCTGCAGGAGGTGTAAACTGACATTTTATCAGAGGGTCAAAACCTCCCTTGATGTCTCTCAGCAAATTTCTGTGGCAAACCAGGGAAAAAGATAATAAAATTAATGTTACTCTTGAAATAAATGACAGAAGGCATTGTGGTTTTATTCACTAAAATCATCCACTTCTCAGCCTACTGGGCGCTGCCAGTTCACCATGAAGCAGATGGCTGCCATTTTGCAGGGCTTTGGCTCTCTGAGTTGATGATACAGTTTTTTTTACAGGCTTCAGACACAGCATTAGCCAGGGCAGAACCCTGGAAGATGATAAAAGACTTGAAGTAAAAAAATGTTGATAATTTTAACCTGCATAACTGGAAATGGGCCAGTGTCATGGCTTTGGCAAGATCTGTGGATCTTTAATATGGGAGCAGGAGTGGAAATTACAGCAGCAGCAAGTAAGAAGCCCAATGGATGTAAAGGAACTGAGCTGTTCTTCCTGGAAAATAGAATTAAAAAGTAATGATTGAAAAAATGAAGGTCCCTCCTCTCAGCCCAGCAAGCAAAGCCAAGGAGTGCAGGAGCGGGGATTGCAGTGAAAGATGGAGATTTGCTTCTATCAGTTCCCAGACGACTGGGGAGAGAAGACCCTGAATGCAGTCCTTGAGAGAGGAATACAAGGCACCACTGATGGACTGCTCCAGCTGCATTCCAGGGCTGTGAAAGCGAATCCTGGTGTCTGCCCAGCTGAAATGCCCAGTCAATAGAGGACACCACGCTGGAGCATCTGCCACGCTCGTTTGGTTTTACATTAAAAATAGGGCACAGACAGGAGTGTCAGAAGAAAAACTGCTTTTACTACTGTCTGCACTGAGTGAGCATGTAAACAGCTACTGGAACCCAGCAGAGGAAGGCTGTCAGCCTGGCAGAAGCTCGGTCAGATTTTCAGCTGATGTAAATCAGGAGGACTCTGTTATTAGCACTGAACTGGCTCACAACAGCTGAGGCTCTAGCTGAGCCACTGAAGTGGTAAATAGCGCTGACAGCAAGTTGTGGCTTCACCAACCTTAAATGAACTCCATTAAGTGCTCGTTTCTGAAGAGAATGTTGTTGAAACCTGGAAATAAGTCTTTCAAAGGTTTAACATATTTGTCTGTTGTAGAGGGTTTTATTTTGAAACCAGATGCACTGAGCAGCTCAGCATTGCTCCACATGGCAGGAGAGGCAGCATAGTAG
>NW_008246065.1:2210676-2222733 GCF_000691975.1 Corvus brachyrhynchos
CCTGCTGAAATGGGAAGTAACCTCCACAGAGTCAATGTCATCACATTAGTGTCAGAGAGACCAGAGGTAGGGCAAGTGTGAGTAATTCCTCCCAGTGAGATGAAGACGATGACAACCTAAAACCTATCTGAATAATTGAAAAATGTTGATGTTGCATTCTTGGAAATAAAACTGGCACACATTCCGCAGAAAACTCAAAGTAGCTGAAACAATTGATCATGACAGGGTTGAGTGAAGAAACGAAGCAGACTCTGTGGGTTTGAGCGACTCACAGGCAGTTTTAGACAGAGTGGGCAGGGGCAGAATCAGGCAGCAAAAATCTGGAGAGAGCAATTTAGGCTGAAGTTTACCACATGAATCAGGCAGGGAAGAGCTCAGGAGGTGGGGCTGGCCATGCTAGGAGCGGGGATGGGGCTTCATGCAAGAGATCATCCAAAGGGACTAATGTGCCACCCAATTCACAGCACCAAAAGCAAGCACTGGCCTCAGGTTAAAGTTAGCAGAGGGATTTCTCTGCCTTCATTTCTCAGGTGCTTGGTAAAGATGTGCCTGCATCACATTTTTAAAGGAGTCTACTTCACTGCAGCTGTGCTGAGGGAAGCATGGTGCTGGTGTTCCTAACCCTGGCAGTGGGGTTCCCAGTGCTGCTCAGGGAGCAGTGGAGTTTTGGGGTTAAGCAGCCTGGAGTAGCTGATGAAAGCAGGGTGGTGGGAACAGAGTGAACACCTCCACTTCCAGGAGAGGCTCAACCTCCTCCTCATAACCAGCAGCTCCAGGGGCCAGGGGAGGCTTTGTGGTTTAGGGGATGCAGTGGCAGTGCTGGGGGGATGGTTGGACTCTGGATGATCTTGAAGGTTCCTTCCAACACTGATGACTCTATGATTCTAGGAAAATATTTTTCACAAGTCAGGTATCAGAAGGTGAATTGGCTTCTAGTGCCCTGCTTGACTCTAGGCTGGTTCATTCAAGTGCCACAGCCTTTAAGAGAGACATTGAAAAAGAAGCTGGCTGCCTGGAATCACAATAGAGCGGATGGACATGTTCCATCACTGCATTAGTGCTTCTCACTAGCCCACATTCAATTCCTTGGCCAGATCCAGCAAAGGACAGAGGCATCTGCAAGAAGAATTTCAATAGGATTCCAGATAATTACAATGGAATTACACAACAGCACAGAAAATATAATTTATTAGTTATTATGGCTTGTATTTTTGTGGATTCCAAAAAAACTCAGCTGGGTGTAAATATTCCAAAACCCATTGGAGTCCATTCCCCCTTTGGGAAAAAAAAAACCAAAAGCCCAAACCCCCAAAAACCCAAACAGGCACATATAAAGCTCTACTCAGTGTATTGTTGTTTATTCATTCAAGAACCCTTTAAAAGCCAGTGAAACCCAGACGTGTCAGCAACAAGTTGTTCTTACATCAGAGAGGTTTCACTGAAGAGTCAGGCTGGAGAAAACACAAACCATCAGCTAGAAGAAAGGACAGGTGACAGATGAGGTTTTGCTTAGACTTCAGTCTCTGAGGGACACTGGTTTTGGTCTCTTTCTGCCATTCCCAGCACAATTGTGGCCCTCAGCTCTTAGGCTTCACTGCAGTAGAAACTATAAACACCACCAACACAATAAGGTCTAAGATATTTTAAGGTTGGTTGTCTGGAGGAAACCATTAGGCATCCATCATGTGGCAGTGTGAACATAAGCTCTGTATGCCTCAGACTGGGAGGTTTTTTGCTGAGTTCTCAAAATTGTTTTCAACTGAAATGTGCAATTAATATGGCATGTCAGCTATCTCTGTATCTATTGATGCTGCTTTTCAAACTACAGGCATATTTATTGCTGGGGAATCCTAAATACACTTCATTTTTTATCCTGCTTTACACTGTATAAGGACAGAGACAGTTCTTTGATTACGAAAGCCTGGTTTGGTTTTGTTTCGTTCCCCCCTCCCCGATTTCTTGTTGACATGAATAGTCTTTGTCTTTTCCTTTCCCACATTGCTGGAGGATGGTAGCAAAACCATTAATGGATTTGGACCAGCAACACTACTTAAAGACTGCGAGAGGAGAAAGAAAGTCTCATTCTTCACTACTCAAGCTTGATAATAATTCACCAGTTCATCCAGAGCACCAGCTTTGTTGCCAATAGATGCAGAGGCTCCAGACACAAATGAGCCACTAAAGGGTAAAAAGTCTTTAACCTGATCAAATGAGAATAAAACATAAATAATCTCATGCTGATTCCCATGCCAGAGCCCACTGATCTTTGCCTTACTGCCATGTAGCAAAGACCATCATGTGAGTATGCATTGCACAGAAAAGTATCTTTATCTCTCTGTCAGCAAGTACTACAGTTAAGTGATTTTTGATTCAGTGAATATGAAATCAGAAAAAAAGACCCTTGCAATAAAATAGAAATTTGTAGGCATCTGGTGAGCTTCCAAATGTAGAGGTCCAGCATCCTGTTAAACAATGAAAAAAAAAAATAAAAATACCAGTTGCAAGCTGCATGGGTAATCAATAATGAAATGTGATGCCTTTTAATCACATTTCCCCCCCTTGGGGGGGAAAAAAAAGGAAAGAAAGAAAAAAGAAGAGTGTTTAATTGCAAGAGCAGTATTTGGTACTTGGGAAGTTGAAATCAATTTCCAAAATCCAGCTTTCCAAAAGAAAGTAGGTCAGAGTTAGGCTGCTGTTAAGCAACAGAGGTCATAGCACTCAGATTATCATTGAGATACAGGACCTGTTTATTTAAGTGAATTCATGTGGTTTAGTGTACTTTCTATGCTCAAAGTGCAATCAGGAGAAGGAAATACCCTATCCAGAGAATTCCCTTCAGACCTCTGGCACAGCACCTGCAAACAAAACCTGCCTGACCACAACCTCTCAACAAACCCAACAGCTACCCCAAAGCTATTACAGTGCAGAGGGCAGCCCTTTCCCCAAATTCGAATGGTTCCAAAGAAGATAAAAACATCTGAGCAAACTGTTCTTTTGCATTAAACTTTCCTTAGCCAATGTGTATTATTGCTATACCAGAATGTGTTTTGGAGGTCTTTTAAAGCAGTTTTATACAACTCTGAATCTCCTTCCACAGCTCCAGCGCATCCTGCACTGCACACAGGACGCTGGGATGCTGGGTTGGGCTGGAGCTCTTCTTCTCTCTCTGCCTGTCTTGTTCTGCATGCCACAGGAGCAGCTGGCACGTGGGGGCTTGCTATTGCTGAATGGGCACCATGGAGCAGCTGGGATGGAAACAGGGGTGTTTTTGCCATTCAGTCAGCTCCTCAGGAGCAGTGCTTTGGCACCTGAGACACACCTGCTTCTTGAGTGCTGCTTTTTCATTTATGTGACCCCGCATGACAGCTCCCTCTCATGAGATTTCCTCTACCTTGATTTGTTGAATCTGAACTCCAGCTGTCAGTTCCTCGGAGCACAGCCAGCCAGAGCTCCTTCCCAAAGCCAGGGGAGGGAGGGCCATTGTGTGCAGCTGAGGGGAAAAGATGCAGGGCTGGGACTGTGCTGTAGGAAGAGCTTCAGCTAAACCATGATCTTCCACATACGAGTGCCTACGCTTAGCCTATTCAAGGAAGTATTTGGGAAAATACCTAAGAGGATTTCTGCTTTCAGATTAAGTGATTTCTAGATGATTTTACCCATAGCAAATCAGCAGGGGGTGAGTTTAGCTGCATTTTGCCTACTCCAGAGGAAGAGAGGCTCACTCTTCTGAAAATCATCCACTAAATTAATGAAGGCATGAATCTACATTAGGCTGAACCTATTTAGCTTATTAAAGCTTCTCTCAGATCATTTCCCTCTGTGTGTCTCTACATCACAGGCTCTTCTGTTTGTAATTTCCAAAGTTAAAAAAAAAAAAAAAAAAGAGATTTAATCTTCTTTAGGGGTTATCCTCAGCTTTTAGCAGTCAGAAGCAATATGTACAGTAGTCAGCCTAAAATCCCATAGCAAGATTAAAGACCATGCTGTATGCAGTTATTACAATAATGACAACTTTTACCTTACTCATCAAGCATAATCTGAGGTGTGTGCCACTGTTAGAAAGGAAGGAAGAACCTAAATGTGATGCCAATTTATGTTCTGCTGTTTTGGACTTATTACTGGAATCTTTGTTTTATAAAATTTTGGCTAGGATCATTCTTACTCTCCTGAGGGAAATAAAATCTTTTGTCAATGCCAGTTTCTTTGACTCCTATTGTTTTCACTGTCTTTGGGAACAGATCCTTATTTTTTCTTTATTTTTTAATTCTCTTTTACATCCTCCTATCTAGTGAATAGTCTGATGCAAGAAATCAGCAAAGAAGGGAAACTGCACTGATGGCAAATAAGGAAGTTATAAAAAAATTTACAGAGGCCATTTCAGGAGAAAGCAGAACAATTTTCTGTAGAATGAAGATGTACACTCTTCTTTTACTCTAAGAGACACTCAGAATTTTTCTGCTCTTACTGGGATGAGGTTCCCAATACTTCCTGCATAGTTTTTGTGCTGTTGAAGTAGGAAAAAAAGGAAAAAAATCCAGGATCAAATAAATGACACACACTGTGGTCAGTGGTTCAGTCATGCAGCTTCTCACACCTCTCTCTTCACAAAGAGGACACAGTGGACATATCTGTGGACAAACTTGCCTTCCAGCCCTAAGAAGACCCACAAGGAAAACAGAACCTTTCCCAGTCAGAATAAGAACTTCAGCACTGCAATTAACTCCAATTAACCATGCACTCATGAAACAGATTTTTTGAGTTTACTGTGTCAGCAAATTAGGTTCCTTCCAGAAATTTCTGGATGAAAAAATACAATGTTCTTTTGCATTCATTCAGCACCTGGTGCTCATGGGTTGAACAGAATATTTAAAAAGAGCTATCATAAATTCTCCAGCCCTACACATTTCAGTGGGTGGAGAGTGGCTTTTAGTCCAATGACTACTGGCAGTGGTGCTCTAGCCCTGAAGAGTTGCCCATCTCCCCCCAAAGAGGGATGGGGTGTCCTTGATCCTGCTGCTGCAGTAACTCCTGTGGGATTTGGTGGGGTCTTAGTGCAGAGCATGGACCCACAGCTGTGGAGGAAGGTCCTTGGCTGCTCTCTTCCCCAACATTTAATGTTTAGTGACCTTGCTTTGATAACTTTTTACTTAGTTTTACTTTGCTTTTTTCTTTTTTTCCTTTTTCCCCAGCTACACTTCTGTCAAATCCCAGCTTCTACATGAAGTTTTGCACCAAACTGAGTGAAAGCACCAGGATAATCTATTTGTAATAAAATACTTTTCCCTCACTTTAGTAAACTTAGTGCTTCCCTGTAAAAACAAACTCTTTAGTTATTCAGGTGTGACTAGTCGCCATATTAAATCACCATATTGCCTCCACAGTGTAATAATACATTTACTTAAATTGCATTTTAGAACAACTCTTCTCTTGCTGACATTTAATTTTGCACAGGAGTAACACTATCATAAAAGAACACAGGTGTAAAAATATTACATTTTTAGTAATTATGTACTGTCCACTACTACTAAAAACTAGTAAAACCATCAATATTTCTCAAAATTGCCTGGAATTACTAAGTTTAAACATTTAAGAGGAACCATTTAAGAGCTATGCTGCAGCATAAACGTGTGCCAGTTACACTTGGCCACTTGCTGAGGTATTTTTTAAAGTCAAATTAAAACTTTTGCACAGGTAACCAGCATATTTTAACACTTTAACGTTAACATTGCTAAGATGCAGCTCAGATGCATCTCAGATGTGGATATGCTAAGATGCAGGAGAGCATCAGGAAGAGAAGAGACAAAGACGAGTCGCAGGTTTGGTGAATGCCATTTCGACAGGTTTGTGTCTTTGGCTTTCAGATGCTCTTTTGGCCTCCCAAATGAAGCTCAGGTTCTTCCAACAGGAACAATTATCACTGCAGTACTTTCAGTTCTTGTCGTTGGGGCATTTTCTTCATTTTGATAACAATTTTAGCCTTGACTGAAAAATCTCTCCCAAGTGCTGTTAGAACCAACATGGTTCCCCTGCCCTGACCAAAAGAAAAAGTTTTTAGTTTGGAGAAGGAGCCATACAGACGTTCCTCCAAATAAAACGGCTTAAATTACCTTTTTCCCCAGCAAATTCTACTTCCAAATGCACATTCCCTTGTAGGGCCTGACCCAAACATGTCAAAGTCCTCTGGGTGATTCTTTTTAATTGAGCATGGACCATGTGTGAGCTGGATGTTTAAAGCTGAACAAATCCTGAGGTTGCTGTTGAGAAGAGAGAAGCAACCGTGCACCCTGACTCACCTATTGTAGGTACCTGCTTCGGGGGGGATGAATCATCCCCTGGAGCTTCTCACAGTCTCACTCACTGGAGACTCTCTTTCTCCATGAATGGAAACACGCACCTAGTTGATAACCTGTTAGTCACCTTGTTGTTAAACTACACTGCCAAAGCTCATGGAGATTAATTCCAGTCTGTTTTGTCATTGACTTGGGTTAGACTCAGGATCCTTCAAGTTCCACTGCAAAAAGCCTCCAATACATCAAATTAAGGCAGAAAAACATTGTGATGTTCGAGAGATGGGAGAGCTCTCACCAGTAGGTCTGAACGGGCAGGTGTGAAGGTCATTGCACTAATGTGTGCTGTGATGAGAGTCTTTCTCTTTTTGTTAAAGTAAAACACCAGGGAGTCATGGCTTCATTCTAGCACAGACCAGATTAGACCATTTTTACAATAGAAGTTTTCATAGGCTAGAAAATATTACTTCCCCTTTCATCACTCTAAAGAGTATTCCAGAGGGCAGACAAAAATCTGCACTAAACACCAGCCAACTTTGCATTTTGTTTTCCATACAGGGGCCAATATTATCTTTTCTAGGCTAACAAGAGTCAGTCCATTCAGTTTTGATGCTGTGAGACTTAGGCTATGCTCTGCTATTTGTTATTTGGGCCATTGCTGCTGTCTCAGGGCCTGAGCAGGGGACTGAGCCTGGATTGTGCTGCATCAGGCTAAAAGAGCTGAAAGAACAGCCTCTCTCACAAAGGGAGAGCAAGAGCTGGGGTTTTCTTCCAGACCTGACCTGTAGCAGCACTGTGTCATAGTCCAGCTTCCTCCTTCAGGCAGAGATGTTTAAGGTGAGGCAGAATAACTGGAGTGTTTTTCCTCCTTTTGTGATGCTCAGAGACTGGGGAGGTTCTCCAGAGCTATCACAGCTTCTCAGCTCCATGTTCTCACACTTTCTTTCCCTCATGATTTTCTCTGTTGGCATTTCAGCACATCTAATCTCTTAGATTTCTCTTTGTTCTTATTTTTCTCCCTGATTTCTCTCAGAAATTTTCCACACGTTGTTATCTGCAGTTCCCATCTCTGCCTCGTTGCTGTTCTTTTTCCTGAGCTGCAAGTGGTTTGCATGGTGGTTTCTCCCGTCACGTTTTTATCAGGCATTCTCCAGTAACATTCCTGCATTTGCCCATTTTTGCCCAAGGTTTCGTTTACCTTCTCTATCTGCTCTGGGTCCACATGTTTTGGGGCTGTTGGATTTCTCATAATTGCATGGTTTGGGTATTTTTTTTAAGGGTTGGGGTTTTATCTTGCTAAGATGTGTGTTTCTCTTTTCTTCCTGCATTGGCTTGTACATTTAAAAAACTTTCTTTTAATCAAATGAAAGGAATTAAAAATGAGGAGGGAAAGCCCAAGAATTTAAATTCCAGTCTTCTTTCTACCACAAGGAACCAAGAATTCTTTCTATTTAAGACAGTCACAGATTTTATCATTGTGACTGGTTTCCATTAACTTTGCAAGTAGAAAGACATTTAGTAAAGTTGAAAGCTGTCTCTTACATGATGACAGACTTTGCCTGTTTTAATATTTTTACTGGTTAACTACCAAATCCCAAGTCTACCACTGTCTACAGCCAACATTTAGTGTTCACTACTCCTCTGGCAAGAAACATGACTTAAAAATACATCTTTCCTACTAAGCTTTTGAAATGTATAGTGTTTTGTGTTAGAAAAACAACAGTCTCAACATGTGAAAGAAATTGCCACAGCAAGGCCCCCCATCAGAGAAAGAAACAGCAAAAGAAAGTATGAAAAGTGTTAGGCAGAGACTTTTCTTCAGCAAACACAAGGCACGAGAGTCTACTTTAACAAATCCTGATGCATACACCTCAGGCAGGATGAACTGGTTATATAGATTGAGAAACTGGTTAAACCAACAATGGTGCCTGCTGGGATGCAGTGATGCCAAGAGGGATTTTCTTTCTGGAAGTCAGGACCCAGTTTGGCCACGTTGAAAGCCGTATCATTGCTGTCAGTGTGACAAAGGAAGCCCTGGAACCCAGTCTGTCACCTCTTCCCACACCTGATGCCATGGCCACTTGCAGCTGCTCTCACTCCTCACTTGGCTTGGTAAAATGGGAGCAATGGGAGCCAAAAGAATTCTGAGCAGCTTTGAAGAGACATTCAAATATAGGCAACACACAGGGTAAACCACTCTGGAGTTCATCTCTGTGCATGGCATATTTGGCTCTATACAAAGAAATATCCATGGAGATACTGGAATTTATTTAGTATTTTTCAGTGTAAGCGGCATAGATTGGACTATTGCCAACTTCAAGCTCAGGTCCAACCAATGGCAGGAAGGCATTGCCAGCCCAGTTCTGCTGTGAGGGGTAAAAACACATCCCCCTGGGAGAGTTATGTTGGTAAAAATGGTTGTTTAGGTCAGAGCTGATGTCCAAAGAGCTGATTCCAACACAGCTCACTCAGAGTGACCCTATGAAAACCAATTCTGATGGCTCCCCTGGTCCTGGATGGCCGCTGGGCAGGGAGCACAGGGGAGCGCAGTGATGGTCCCCTGACCTGCCCAGTGGTGATTAATTGAGATCCTTCTTCCTCCATCTGGTTTTCCCCCTCCACTGAGGAAAGCAGACAGGAAGCAAGGCATTTTCCTCTGCCTGTGAAAGGTGAAATTTGCTCTTTCTGATTCTTTCAAGCTTTGTCTTCCATGCTGCAGAGTCTGTCTGGCCCCGGTGCTACACATGGCAAATGTCCCAGGAGCTCAGCAAAGCTGCCTTCACCTTCTGCAGCCAGGCTGCCTTGTGGTTACCAGGTGCTGCCTATTTTAGACTACAGCCCAGAGAAGTCAGATTTGGATAGAGGACTGAGAAGAGACACAAGCTCTTCTCTTGATCCATATCCGACCTGCTCAGCTTTTTCTTCTCACAGTTTCTTGGGAAAGCTTTTCTGTTACAAAAAGTTTTTCTCTGATGTCCCTCTACACTGCTTCTACCCTCAGAATCTGAGCTTCTGAAAGGCTCCAATATCACAAAAAGTTGGAAAAAAACCAACAAAGTAGGCTCACAAAGCTTTGCAAATTTCCCTTCAAGAGCGTTCCAGGGCTCACCAGCAGGGATGGTGTGGAGTCACACATGGAGTCTCCTCAACCCAAACATCATCTAATCCCACCTGCTCTCAGAACTGCAGTTTTGGCTTTTCGTCCTGAGTATTTGCTACTTTCATTCTTAGTTTATTATTGAAGAAATTCTTCCCTATTTAATTTTTAGAAACAGAGAATCCATAATATACTCAAAGCTGTGAAAACGTAATCCTGGGCAATTTTTTACTCTCTGAGAAAAGTCACTAGGACTGATCTATTCTTTCAATCAAGTACACCCATTTAGTTTATTTTTAACATTCCTTTCATTATGTTATGAGCTTCTTGCATAATGAAATAATTGCTTGTCTCTTTGATTGATCTTTGTTTTGAAATGGAACTTTAATAGTGTTATTTCTAGAGCAGGCTTACAATATAATACAATTAAAGGAAAACATGGCATTAAAGCACATTAAAGCACATGTTCCAATAATTAGACCTACAATTCTCATCAACTAGAGCCCTGTGTAGGGAGGAGTTACTGCAAAAATTTATGAGGGAATAATTCATATTATTCTGCCTAATAAAGCAAATATATCAATAATGGCATTTTATGACATTGTGTAGCTGTAGCAATCAGTGAACAAGCTCCTTCCCCAGACTGCTCTGGAAAGCTGGAAACGTGCTACAGGGAACCCCTGGCATTTTATTTTGCTCACATACAAACATGTCAGTAGAAAGTGGTACAGAGAACTAAGAATTCTAGTTTGCACAAATCTCTGTGATAGCAAATGATGGGGGAATTCAAAGCCTGATATCATTGGGTATATCTGAAATGTGGATGTGCATACATGCAAATTAGAAGGAAAAATAAAAGGGGAGAAGAAAGCAGAGATCCTGGACCTGGATGCTCATGCTGCCAGCTCAGAATACAGCTGTGCTGATGAGTAGCCTGTAAATGAGATAGTAATGGCAGATTATACTAGACTGAATAGGCAGGCATCTCCCACAAAGAATTCAACAGAATTGGTCAGAAGAGCCTTTCACCCTGTTAGGACACTGACATAAAGGCAAGGCTGTAGCACTGGGGCCCAGGATTATCTAAAATGTGCTTTCTTTTCTACTTTCTGTAACCTTATTTCTCAGTAGGAAGGCTGAGATCCCAGATAATCAAAATACTCAGTTTTGGTGGGTTTTTTTTGGTCCAGTTGCATTCAATTTAAATATTTGGGGTTTGGCAAGAAAGGGTGGAATGGTGGAAATTTTTGACATTTTTGAATCCTAAACCAAATAATCTTTTCTTCATTTAAGATCAGTGAAATCACTTAAAGGCTGCTTAAAGTTTGGTTGGATTTGTGCTGGACAAACAGCCTGGCCTCTGCCTTGGAGGAAAGGACAAGTGGAGCATCCTAGGGAGCTGTCTGTGGATGCATGTGGCCCAATCCTCTGAAGAGGTTTCAGTGATGTTGTAGTGATTTTTTATAGCAAATGTGGATTCTCTAATGATAATGACTCTTTTTAACATCCACTCACACGTGACACAAGCAGTGCAAACCCACATCAGCAGTTGAGCAATATCTGGCAGAGTGATTTGGCAACTTAGGAGGGAAAGGGAAGACTCTTGAGTGAACTAAGAAGGTTCAGGTCATGCTCTGCACTTGTCCAAACTGGAATCACAGGTTTGGTCCTTCTGCCCTTGAGAGGCTGGGCCAATGACCGAAGCTGACCGATGTTACTTCTGCAGTGTGGATGGGATCTCCTGGTCTTCTCTGAGAGCTGTCCTGGCTCTAGGTACATGTAAGAAGCAGTTCAAGCCTGGGACTATTCAGACTTCAGAGTTCATGCTGGGAAAGGACACTGTCCTTGTTTTTCAGGATGCCTGCAAGCCTGCATTAGTAAATGCAGATGACGGCAATTATGCCTTTGGGAGAATCTTGGCACATTGGGAATGACTGTTTTTCTGATGGAGAACTGAGATAGCAGGAGAAACCTTTATCCTCTGGCTGAGCAAGAACATCTTGAATCTGTTTATATGTGTATGAAAAAAATTAATCAAACCTCCACAGGCGAGATTCCTCAAGGATGATAAACAGTCAGCTAGCTTAGAAATCTTGCACAAAATGTATGGGTTAACCTGGTGAGCTGTTTAACTCAAGGTACAGTTGAGGAGCAAGGCTGTGGGGAACATGTAGAGAAATATCACCAGGAGAGGTCCAGCACATTCTCTGTGCAGAGCAGATACTGGGTTGTTCCAGTTTTACCCACTTGGGTGTCTTTCACTCTCTAACAAGGCCAACAAATATTACTCCCCTCCTTGTTTTTATTTGATGTCCCAGAGCTCAGAACCTGATCTCTGCCAGGATGAGTAAGGATCCTGGCTCAGTGGCAGATAACCTCTGAGTTTCAGTTTAAGGAGGATTAAAAAGAAATCAAACACAGCAAACACAGGTTTCTCTGGGAGACGGGTAGGGGTGAAAGTGAGCCCAGCCTCACCTCTGCATGACTGAGACAGATGATGGCTGAATGTAAAAGTGGTTTGGTTTAGCCTGCGAGGTCAAACTGAGCCCCCTGCTTGGTTTTGTACCCGGTCCCACCTTCCCTACAGCCCAAGAACTGAGGAAAGCTGCAAGTGAGACAAGTAGCTGGTCAAACCTTGGGTTGCTTGAATCATTCTCTCTCACTCATCATTCC
>NW_008246065.1:2222766-2234078 GCF_000691975.1 Corvus brachyrhynchos
CTACACAGCAAGGTGCTGATGAGAGTTACCCCCTGGGGGGTGGATTCAAATCCACTTCTCCAGAGAGATTTGAACCTGCCATCTCCCACACCCTGGCTGACTGCCTTAAATATTTGGTAAAGTATCTGGATATCCTCTACAGAGCTGTAAACCTAGGCCAAAAATAGTTTCCAGCTGCAACTATATGACTGATTTGACCTGAGACTACTTGGGAAAGTGGGGGGGGGAAATATTTTATTCACAGATGAAAAATAATTCCCCTCCCCTATTAAGAGGACAGAAAGGAAGAAGCTCTATTGCTACAGGAAATGAGCAATGAGGTCTTTTAGACAAGGTTAGGAGGCTACACTAATATACACCACCTTTTCTCAAGCTGCAGTTTGAAAAAACAGAGTTCTTCTCCCTGTCTCCTTCTGTATACAGCCATGTACTTACTTATGTTTGGGGTTCCAGGATATCTTAGAGTCACAGCATATTCTCATCATGTGCACTAATAATGATACACATTTTGTGGCTGTAACCCCCAGGAGTCCAGGTGGGTGTCTCAAATACACAATGTCTTTCCAGAAAAAAACCCCAAACCAACAGCCCACATTCAAATTATAGAATCATAGAATTATTTAGGTTGGAAAAGACCCTTAAGATCATTGAATTTGGTCCTAGGTTTTAAAAGGCATTTGAAGTCAGGCTTCTAGAATCCTATTTAGGCTTATAAATAAATAATCCGATTTTCACATGTGCTATGTTCAGCTTCTCTTAGATTACACGGTTGCAGCTGGAAGGGCAAAATTTTTGAAAATCAGGATACTTAGGGGCTTGAATGCAGACTTGAAACAGAGATTTGCAAAGGGAGTTAGGTGCACAATTTCTAATGAGAAAAGGTTTAGTAGTTTCATAAGCACAACTTTTAGGTATCCATTAGGAAAATCTCAGCTTTGCTGTAAATGCCTCTGGATTCCTGAGATTTCATTCATTTGGCAGCCAGGCACCAAATTCTGTCATCTGACCAAAAAAGAAATCGGCTGAGTTCTGTATAACTTATGTAGCCTTTCTTAGGAAAATAAATAAATCACTCAACTGGAAATACTCAAAAAGCTGGGCTTATGTCCAGATACAGTATGCCTAGCTTAGTGGCAAAAAAGTTACGGCACACATCCTGCATTGTCAAGGACACTGAATGTTTTGGCTGCCCTAATAGAAAAACAATAATTCAATCATGTATTATAAAGGAATTTCCTGGAGAAGTTTGGCCCCACTCAATCATCCTATTAGATTTATCCTTAATGTGGAAGAACAGCACATTAAATTCATTACATACATTAGGCCAGCTACATTTATTTCCAGATGGGTTTCCATAAAGTGGTCAAAATGCCTAGAAAAAGGCATTTTGAAGATGCCTTCATGTGTAACTCATATAGCATGATAATAACCCCGCAGTCTTACACCACTGTATGCCCAGTAATTCCTTCTTGCAGTGCAAGGACACATTTAACATTACAACTAGCTGTAAGTATTTTAAAAATCAATAATGACAGGCCCACAGGGCTGGGATCATTGTTTTATTTTGCTGGCAGGGGCCCACAAGACTGGGATATTATGCAAAGAGGAGAGAGGATGTGTGAGGAGATAGTTATGCTAATATACAGCATTTCCCCCCTCCCTCTCCCCTCCCTGGAGTAACTGTCTTAGCATTACACGTGGTGATTTGTCCTCAGCAGTTCCAAATTACCTACACCTGTTGGCTCTGGCACATTAAAGAAATATCCCATTAAAGATTTCTCTATTCACCAAGAATGAGGAAAATGCAGTTCAAAGTGCTCTGCTGCAGCCCTACAACCCTCACCAAAGTGTTCTAGCTAGCTTTCAGATGAGAGGAGCTAGATCAGTATCAACGCTTTTGAAAGTAGGGCTGCGGAGCGATCTTCATGCAATTTTGGAGATTTAGCTTTCCCAGAGCCTTGCAGACTCATTCCTGGCCAGGATCTGGGATGGCGCTGCTGGAAAACAACCCTGTGCTCCCATCAGAGCCTGTAAGGGACGGTGTCTATGATGAGGAGACTAAACAAAAGTAAGGGAGGCATGTCATCTCTGGAGACAATGCTCCCTTTTCACACAACACTAGCTAGAATCCTTTTCTTTAAAGCTTCTCAAAGACCAGAACCTCCCAGTTTGTGAAGACTGGTTCGATATTGTGTGACTTTTTCCCAGCTGTCAAACCACAACTCTCAGCACACTCTTGGTGTTGACAGGATGCATTTTAATTTCTCAGGGTCCTTTAGATGTTCCCCCCTCACATTCTCCTTTGTCTCATAAGTGTGCCATGTGTCCAGCTTCTTCTCCCTGGATCAGAGACCTGGATGCTGCTGGTTAGGCAAAGGACCAGTGATCACTTCCCATTGGGATCCCAGGCCAGAGGAAGAGCAGCACGTTGAGGGGCAGCTCTTGTAAGTGTCTCTCCATAAGAAAAGCTTTTCTCCATGAGAAAAGCCTCTTCAGAGGGAAGATGAGCTTATTGTGGGAGTTGGGTGTTGCTGTTCTGATGTACAGCACCTTCTCTGCTAAAAACAACAGACACAATGTGCAGGGATGGGCCGGTGTTCTACTTCAAGAAAAAAATCACCCCTGAACTGAAATTGTATAAAACTGCTCCGAAAACATTCATTACTTTAGTAATAAAGGATACTTAACTAAAGTACTTTGTTTTTTGCTCTATACTTTTGCACATACAGAGTGCCCAAACCAGACCAAGACACTGCTGAGATTATGAAGCATCACAGAGCAGCTGGCCCCACTCAGCTGCACTGGGCTGGGTGCTATTTGGGAGCCACTTCTCTGCCAGGGTTACCAGATATGTGGAAGTTCTGCAGCAGGAGTTTTGACCGATGCAGATATGCAGAGTTGTTAATTACACACAGCAAGCGGCTGCAAACCATCATTTCGACTGTACCTGATGCTGGGAAAGTCTTTACTATTCTTGGATCTGCCACAAAAACATTTCAAGTTGTTGCAATGCCTCTCTTTGCAAAAAGGCAGAAGGCTCCGGTATTTCAGCTGTGCCAGTGCAAACAGTTTCCTCCTCACCTTCACTCAAGTGTCTCCTAATGATACCCCTGGACCTTGTGTTACACTCCATTACACAGAGGCTGCCACACATGTAAAATACATCTACATTTTCTGCACGTGTAAATATACATGCTTTGCATTCATGCATGTAATACACATATCACTTTCCTAAGTCCACAAGATCTGTAGCTTTACTGGTGCACAAGCATGTCCTCTGCATACTTAGAAATTATATCAACAAGATGTGTGTGCCAAGACTTTTCAGGAAGAAATCTGAACCGGGTGACTGACCAGAAATTTCAATATGTGCCCATAAAGTACTCTTGCATGCACTGGAGCTGTCTGTTGTGCTCCTCCCAGTGCCAGCAGCAGGGGCAGGCAGGATGCTTTGTGGGGGCACCCCATCAGGCCTCCTGCACATCCAGTGTTTTTAAGGAATAACACCTGGGTGTCCCTCTGTACACTGCTGGTACAAGTTGCCAATAATATAATTTTACATACGTTTGAACTGCTTCTGTAGTCTTAGAAAATGTTGAAAGCACACATATTTGTAAAAACTCTGGGTTGCCTGATGTGCTGGAAACGTGCTAGGTGCCTATAATGTTTCAAACTGAACCATTTCCCTGTTCATTTCTTGCCAGGTTTTCCATAGTCTCAAGGGGTAAAGTTCTCATCTGTCAGTTTCAAATTACTAAAACCATAAAGTTGAGAATATTTGAATTATCAAAATCTCAGAAATGATAAATGGAGGGTCTATTCAGAATATTTTTCTATGAGATCTCCTGCTGTGCTGAATCCAGTGTCCCCACTCTTTAAGCTCTAAGTCCTTTGTTCTGCACTAATGAAAATGGTTTCATACAATTTCCCATGTCCCACTGGAACAGTTCATTGTGGTCATTACATTAATTAATCTTTTCTCTGAACTTGCAATGTCCCTAATTATAGATCTGTGTTTGTTGTCACACACCATCTATAAATTTGTAAGTTCGTCATTTTCTTCACCTTTCTTGACAGTCAACACCTTCTTTCCTCAGTGTTCGTGATATCCAGAGCAAAAAAGAGGAAATTGATATACAGGTCAACTGGACAGTCTTTCTGTATATCAGTTAATTTCTATTGTTTATAAAAAATGGAGAAAACCTGATTTAAAAAGTGAAATAATTATTAAGCACACTGTTAAAGCTAGGTAGTAATTTGTTGCTCTTGCTACAGGGAAGCTTGGCATATTTTTCTTTCTTGTATGTTTTCCAGCCTTTTTTTTCTCCATCCCTTAACATCCATTGCAGGAGAGCACAGCCTCTCTCTGAACAAAGCTCTGCAGACAAACTGGGATTGCAGGCTGCATTCTGAATTCCCGTATGTTAGAGAAAATACAGTATGATGTCAATTACTTCGGGGGGGAATGACTTTGGATTTATACCACTCTATCTGAGATCATAATTTTTCTCCTTGTGAGTAATTGGGGTCACGTGTCTTCCTTTTTAACTTTACCACTGCAATGCCTACGCCTCATGCTGGAGGGTGAGTAGCCTGAACCATCCCAGATGACTGAGTCATGAACATTTTTTCTAGATGAATACATGAGAGTTTATATGAGAGCAAGTAATTGCTCTTCATATGTGCCTGGGATATTATTTCATTAACCAAACTACTCCCCGTTCATGCAGAAGCCCTAAAGATCAAGCAGCTGCTAGTGCCAAATTAAGTTTTCCTTGGGGTTAGAGCACAAAGCCAAAACTTTTGGGTCCTTTTTCATTACCTTCCTCAGTTTGTGACTTTAGACAAACTCCCTGGGATCTCTGTACATCAGTTACCCATCTATAAAGTGGAATGAAAGCTTAATTTACAAGGGAAAAGAGATGTGAAAGTTAAGCATAAGGGGCCAAATTCTGTACTCTTACTCATACTGAAACAGTCCCAGGCTCTGTATTCCTTGACTGTTTGGCTCCATGACATCACCGAGGAAAGCTGCACTTGGTGTAAGTTCATATGTTTACCCCAGCTCTCCAGGTAGGTAAAACACTCTGGAACACTGAAATTCTCCAGTGAAAGCTGCCCTATAAATACAAAGTGTTCTTGTGACTCAGGTTCACTCTTTGTTTGGGTACAGATTCAACATCTCACTTCCTTGGCTTACGAGACAGGTTGTTATTACAAAACTCTTTCCTACCTCCTAACACCTACTTAAACAGAAATCACTTCTTACTGGTCTCATGTTCAGGGCACAGAAATCTATTTAAACTTTCCTTGTGACATGAAGAAAATCATTAAAATCAACCTCAACCCCTCTGCCCCTGAGGGATTGCTGTCTTGTTACACCAAACTACTACAGGTAAAGCCTTCAGCATGTCTAACTTTGCTTTTCTTAGGAAGGACCTCAGCTTCTGGGACTGAAGAGACTTCTCTGAAGACATGAGCAGCATGGGAAAGCAAGGGCTTGGGGGAAAAGAGGAGTTCTATTCCCGAAGGAGTTTTAACACGGCTGAAGAAAGGAATTAAGTGTTCAGATCAAGGGTTTAGCACCATATTAGGTAAGTGACACCCCTTAGCATAAAATCACTGTATGGAGGGTAAGCAGAATATTATCAGTTATGTTCATATCATAAAATTTATATATTCTTATATCCATTTCATACATGTGTAAGTGGCTATATAACCTATAAGGCACTAGAGGTCTGTTTCGCCAAGTTTTCCTCCCTATATGTAATGTTTATGCTACAGTCATCCAGGTTAGTGATAAAAAACTGCTCTTTTCAAAATCCCACAGCTGTAATGGTGGCAGGTTGCTTTAGTACCGGGATGTGGTCAAGCCAAATGATCCTGAGCCCAGCAGATATTCACCCAACACCCCCACACACACACTGGACACTTCTTACCTTGCTTTTCACAAGCCCAAGAGTCCAAACCCAGCTGTGTTCCAGAGATCTATTAGTGCATGCACTAAAGAGCATATTTATGACACCACAAATATTTAAGCATGGTCTCTGCAAGTGGGAGGAGAAACTGCTCTCTCCAAGAGCTTTTGGCCACAGGATTTCGCTTCCTTGCCAGCCTCCATGTGTCCCCCTGAAGCGATGGGTTTGGTGGGGAGGCCTCAGATAATCATCTGACATCTTCCACAGTGCTCGTAAAAAGAGCTAGTAAGAACTCCTTACATATTATCATATGTATTTGAGTTTCCACAGGACAAAGCAACACTTTCAGGAAAGGAGGGAGAAGCATGCAGCTGGTGCTAAGGCATTCAGGGAGTTGTCTGCCAGGCAGTGGAGTGGGGAAGGAAGGATCCTGCCAATGTGTCTCAGAAAGCTCTGGCCATCTCCTTCCCTCTTTGCTTTCTTGTTGGGAAAATTCAAGTTTCCTAGCCTAAAATACAGTGTGACTGTGAAATGAAGCTGATGAGAACGGGTCAGTGTCAGAGGAGAGTCCCTTCTGAAGGGCTCTGAAGGGCTCACAAGGCCCACTATGCCAAACAGACTCATTTCTTAGGGAAGTCTGCTGCCTTCCTAGGATCTGGATCAAAGATGTGGAGAAAAAGCTTTCTGCCCTGGTATGGACATTGGATTTCTATCCATTGCTGATTTTTCAGGTAGGGAGTGACAAATATGCGACGAGAATTCCAAGCACAATTAAGAGAGGCTTCAGGGCCTTGAGACAACTGGTTAAGGGATCAGGAGCACAAGCAGCATTCTTCTCTATCTTTCCAGTTGCAGGGAATGATGGGGGAAGGAACAGGAAGAGCCAGCAGATCAATAGCTGGCTCCGAGCCTGGTGTCATCGGCAGAATTTTGGGGTTTTTGATCATGGGTCAGTTTACATGACACCGAGCTGGATGGCAACAGATGGGGTACACCTGTGTCAAAGCAGGAAAAGGATCCTTTGCACAGGAATTAGCAGGGCTCATTGAGGCAGCTTTAAACTAGATTTGAAGGGGGGAAGGGATAAAACCAGGCTTGCTAGAGACAAGCCTGGGGGCAGCACCCCAAAATTTGAGGGACAGGGTGCTAGTGAGGTCCTATGGTCTGCTGTCTCAGTGGAGGAAGGGATGGAGTTCTGTTCAGCAACAGAGACACGAGGGTTATTAACATGTTAGAAACTATGGAAGCACCTGAGAAATGTCAGGCAGGAATTGGGTCTTCTTTCTGGAAAAGGTGGCAGGAATGTGCAGGAGAGACCTTCCTGACGCAGGTGGTGAGGGAACCAGCCAGGGAAGGTGTCTGCTGGACCTGCTTTTTGTGAACAGAGAAGGACTGGTGAGTGATGTGATGGTTGGAGGCCACCTTGGGGACAGGGATCAGGGATTTTGATTGTCAGACAAGTAAGGAGGATCCACAGAACTGCTGTGTAGGTCACCTGGAGGGAAGACTATGGCCTCTTTAGGATACTGATTCATGGAGTCCCTTGGAAGGCAGAGCTGAAGGCCAAAGGAGTCCAGGAAGGCTGGACATTGTTCAGAAAAGAAATCTTCATGACAGATGGGCAAGTTGTCCCCATGTGCTCAAAGATGAGCTGGTGGGGAAGCCCTGGCACAGGCTGCCCAGGGAAGTGGTGGAGTCACCAACTCTGGAGGTATTTCGAAGTCCAGTAGATGTGGTGCTTAAGGACGTGGTTTTGTGGTGGCTTTGGCAGTGCTGGGTTAATGGTTGGACAAAGTGATCTTAAAGGTGTTTCCAACTTAAGCAATTCTATAATTCTATGATTCTAAAAGATGATTTAAAGTTGATATTCAGTATCCTGGTTTTGGACTAGTAAATGGCTTTCCTGCAATATGCTGCTTTACAGAATGGTCAAAGAGAGAGCCAAGCTGAGCGTCTGCAAAATGGAAATTATTCTTGTCCCAAAGTTTACTCTTTCAGCTGAAAACAAGGGATCAGGTTCTCTCCCTCAGGCTGAGCAGATTCTTACTCTGTAAGTAATTGTACTGAAACCAATGGTAGTGCAATGGAGCTGAAAGATGTCCTGGCATGGTGTAGAGACCAATAGCTTTGATTCCAAGTATCCACTCACCTTGTTTACTTATATATTAAAAAGCTTTAAACCCTACATGCATTTCAGTATATTGAGACTGAGATGCCATGGCTGAGCTTTGTTGTCTGCTTTGCTCTCCCAGCACACAGCTCTCCCATGCATCAATTTCGTCCAAAAAGCCATTTTGTTTCTTCTGATTGCATTTTTTGATTGCTTGTTTTTGGATTTTTTGCTTTTCCTCCTCCCTCCAGCCAAATTCCCAGTCACACTTGTAAAGTGAGCGTACTTCACTGGACACCCTGACTTAAATAAAGTAGCTTTTCCACTAGCAGATGAAAAGGGTGGATCCCATGGGCATGGTCCTGCTGCCTCTTTTCCTGAACAAAGTCCGCCAATTAGGTGAAGTCCCTGCCCTGTACCCCCTCTGTGCTGTCACATGCATTTCCTTCATTTTCCATGACATTAACACAACTCTGCACGTGGTGCCATTTCCCCATGGCATTAATCTGGATCTGCACAGAAAGGAAACTGGGAAACTGGAGGAGAAGAGGAGCTCCTGAAGACCTCCTTGGCTCTTTCTTTAGCTCTCACAGAAGCGGGTTGGAAAATCTCAGAGAGGAAATTTTTATGGTGGCAAAATGCCAGATTGATTAAATCAAAATGAGCCTCCCAGCATAAATCTGAGGAGTTTCTCAGGTTTCCAATGAGCTCAGTGGGCTAGTGACGGGGAGAGCCTGGGCTCAACCCCATTAGAGCCACAGCTCCATGAGATAACTGGGTGTTGGTCACCACTATCTTTATCTGGTTATGTCACTGCAGGAATTCAGCGAGCTGATGTAATTCACACTGGACCGAGCTTGTGGCTTGGATGATGAGGTTATAAGGCCATGCTCTGCTCCTCAAGAGCTTGTGATGGGGCTTGGGAACCCTGGAGCTCCAAAATCTATGCTTTTGCAAATACCTGAATCACCCTAAACAATACCCAACTACAAACTGGGTCACAAGGGGAAGGTACTCCAAAAATGCATTCAAAACACTTCCAGGTGGTAAGGAGGAGCTCAAAGGCAGTAATTTTGGGTTGCCTGTATCAACTTAATTCTGCCCTGTGTATAGAATCTCCATCCCTTTAGCTGTGTGGTCCTTTTCTCCTTTCTCCTCCCAGCCTGTCACCCAGTCTTTAAGTGGCTTGGGGATCCTTGCCTGCCTAAAGGGGATAAATCTTGGAAGAGTCCAATTATTAATCTCTAGAAGTCTCTACTGAATATATATGATTTCTCTTTCAATTTTCTTTCTTAGAAATAGATTAATAGTTTTATATCCTTGTTTTTCAGCTTGAGGCAGAAAAATCTACCAGGAGTTTTCAGCCTGAATGATGAAAGTTTAGTGAAGCTGTACTGAATGGCAAATAAGACCTCTACCTGGGCTGAGCAACCTTGGCATGAGGTGGGACTCAGGCAGTGCAGGCTGGACTCGCAGAATGTTTAGAAGAGTACTCCACTGGTTGTGCCAGACCCTCCAGGGCACTGCACTGATTGTGTAAATGTATATGATCTGCCCAGAGGTCTCAGGGAAGCAAGGATGATTCCTGGTTGGTTTCATGATGTTTTAGATGTGATTGTTCCAGAATCTCCTTAACTTACCTTTCATTGCCATAAAACTCCATCTTCTCATCCAAATCTTGATGTCATCTTCTCTCTTCCCTCTCCAGTGCTCCATTTCATCTGCTCCTATCAAATTGCCTCTCCTCTGGTCTGTGGGGATGCCACAGAAGGGCAGAGCAAAGATATCAGAGAGCAGAACACTTTTGTCCTCTGATCTCTGCTACCTCCTTTACTGCAAGGCTTCAGAAGCAGACCCAGCTCTCACTTGATGTCCATGCAAGTGTCCAACACACTGGGGTGGATCTGTAGAGAACTCATCTTTAGTGGCCTGGCAGGTGCTTCGTCACTGCTGTTTATTAAAATTTGCAATACTTGGGATCAGTCTTTTATCCCCAAGAAAATAAGCAAATCTTCCCTGTTTCCACAGAAAAGGCAGGGAATGAGGTTGGTAATGAGCTGGCACTTAGCACCAACTCCAGGGATGTATAGAGCAGGGTCCCAGCAGCCTCCCCTGCCAGGCTCCTGGCATCCCCCAGCTCATGAGCCCAGGCTTCATGAAGATGCTTCTGCTCCAAGCAGCCTTGACACGGTCCCATCACTCCAAAAGCTGCAGTTTTTTTCCCCTGGATCCCAAGATTTCTTCCCTGATTAGAAAAATTTTTCTGGCAATGCAAGGAAACATTGTCTGTGCCTTAGCTCCTTCACAGTTACAGACAAAGAGGCAGGCGTGCTATGCTTAGGAAAACGGTCTGTCAAGTTCTTATAAACAATAATAAGAAGTAAAATAATGTTTCATTTTCTCCAAATTAGGAGGGTATTTGTTTCGCACTCATAAAAATCTGCTGGTCCCCTGAAATGGATCAGTAGTGACATCCAGTGGTCACAAACTGAGACAGCCACAGTAATTCTGGGATTTAACAGCTTGGGCTGGATTTACCACTATTTACATGTATCCTAAAAGTGCTGTGTATGCAAAAAAAAATTATGTAGATTTTATAAGTGCCACCATCCAGGGAATGAAGAAAAAAAAAAATCTATATCTCCACCTAGATAATTTCTTCGAGATCTAGTGCTAAATCTTCATGTACTAGGAGCCACTCTTCTGCTCTGACCCACACAGTGCTCCCTCCATAGATGTTGGCTTTCAGAATAAGCTTATTTCATTCAGTAAGGTATTTTGGTGTTAAAGGTAATGTATGGATGAACTTGGAGTGTCTATGCAGGCTGGCAGCTTGTTTAATCAGTTTTTTCCAAGGGCTTTTTGGCTCTCAGATGGTTTCTATTCATCTCCTTGGCTTCCTAGGCGTTTTCTGGCAATGCTGTCTAAACAAAGGGGCTTTCTGCACTTAGCAGAGTCATACAGATGTCGTGGTTTCAGTATGATGAGTGAAGGATCTGCTACCAATTCTTTTTTAAAAGGAAATGTGTATGAAACATTTATTAAAACATTCACAGCCCCATTTCCTGAGATTTAGATGGCCACTAGATCCAGGTAGTTCAAGTCCAACTTGGCAGTCCTACATCATGAGTGATTTTTTCTACATCATGATTGCTTTTTTTTCTTATCATGTTATCATGTTCCAACCCACAATGTGTTAAATACAGCAAAGGGAATATTTCAAGCATCCAAATGGCTTCCTGACCTTGGACAAGCAGACACAAGTACTGTCTTGGATTGCAGCC
>NW_008246065.1:2234135-2250120 GCF_000691975.1 Corvus brachyrhynchos
TGAGACAGGGTTGCAGAGTGACTCCTGATGGGGGATGTGAACCAGGCCACCAAGGAGTGCATCAGCTGGTTTGGACGAGTTGGGGAACTTGAGAAGACCTTGACTCTCTTTCTTGGTGTGTTAGAAAAATACTGACCAACCTAGTGTGAGCCAGACACAGAATAATTTTTTCTGACTAAGGGTGCACTAGGAGATGCTCAACTCTCCCTCTGAGACAACAGGCTTTTCTTTAGTGAAGTGCTGATGCTGTGACTCCATAAAGGAAATCCTCAGTAAAACACCATTTCTTACTTGACCTGACTTGCAATTTAAGAAGTTAAATTTACACCTTCTCTGGCATCCCTGTGCCTCTTGCTCAGTTCTAATCTGAAGTGACTGCTGTGGTTCAGTTCGGGGTTGGGAGAGATAATCAAATTACTGTTGGTTGGAGAGTTACTGTGTGCTCCTCGAGGCTGAGGGTTTCACCACATGCATTCTTCTAGACTCTCACAAACATGCAGCAAAAATGCATTATCTTAAATCTTCTTTTGCTGACATTTAAATGAACACATTTTTTCCCAAATATGAGACAGGCCAAGAACATCTGGCTCCACTGATGCTCAGTAAGTAACTCATTACACTGCAGGAGCTCACTCATTTTTGAGCCCTGGGCTTTGGTAATGCTCTTGCCTGGTTTATGGCTCTGGTGTACTTGATTTGTGCTTGAGCCAGGGTATTATATTTAGGCACTTGAGCAACAAGTTTTGCACAGAGATCCAAACCTTTAATTCACAGTTGTGGAAAGTGCTGGAGTAAAACCCTGCTCACTATTCCCTGCTTATATTTAGGATACAGATGCTTCAAGGCGTAATGACAATTGAGTCTAAAATCACATGTATTGAAACTAAAAAGCAGAGGTACAGAAGCCAGCTTTTCAGATCCTGCTGATGCATTATCTGAGATAGCAGCCTGATGAAACATCCTACTTGTCTGTTCAGGGTGGTTGCTTAAGGACATCATGATAATGACTGACATTTCTGTCATGTCACTTTTTGTTTTGCCCTCATCAGGATGACTCTCATTTCTCTCCTTCTTCCATTTCTTGTAATGTTTGTTTACCTGGTTGGTAATGCTTAGTCCTCTTCTGGGATTAAAAGATGATAAGGCTCCAAATAGGACCCAGATGGCAGCAAGCTCCCATTATTCACATACAACTATTTATACTCAGCTAGTACTTACAGTTATTTGGTAAATCATTCATATTAACTTCCAACAGACATGGGTATCTTCAGAAAATCATATTCTGCTCCTCTAAAAGAATACTGGGATGTCTTTCCAAACCATACACAAGTAACTTACTAATACTTCAGCAGTACAATTAAGCACCTCTGCTTAACCTTCTGAACAGAACAAGTCCATCATGATAAAGAAGTTTGATTCCTGTTAAGGAAACAGAAGGGGGAAGTAAGCAGTGCCTGTATCCACAGGAGGTTTGAGCTACTCCCTGAGTAACCCCCTGTCATGGGATGTGAAACATCCTCTAAACCAGGAGAGAGAGAACAGATAAACACTACCAGATATCAGAATCACATCTAAGAAAAATATCAGGCTGCAAGGCAGGAGTTAAAAATGGGAAGCTTTATGTTATTGGTGCCAGGTGGGTGACAGAGCAGGGTGGTTGTAGAAAAGGAAGAAGTGAGTAAGTGACAGTATCGGTCTCCAGCAGAGTTTTTACGAGGCAGTATGAGTCTAGCAGGAGTTAACAGAATGTAATAGGATTAAACTTGGCTGAATTCAGAGCAAATAGTAAGATTTGCTTTCTCAGAAGTTTGAGATTTGGAGGTTTGGCAGTTCAGTAAGAAATGAAACCTTAAAAGGGGTGGTTGGAATATATTTTGTCACTATTATTATTATTAATATTTCCAAAAACCCCTTGCAGGGATAAGATCCTTAGGCAACCCACCTGCAGAAGAGGGAATATGTATGGAGGGTGGCTGCAGGCTGAAAGGAAAACAGCTGTTGACTGGTCATGTAGTGCTACCCTGTTGGAACATGGTGCAGTTCTGCTGGGCTGCCCTGGTCTTTCTCCAAGAGTTGAGATCACCAGCACTGCCACGGTGAGGGATTCATGACAGCTACCTGCTGCTGGAGATAGTGAGCATATAGATTTTATCCTTACTGTGTGTGGAAGAGGGAGCAGTTCCGTTTGCATAGGCAGCAACTGCTGGCTCTGTTTCCATTTTTTAAAAATTCTTGTAGCAAGAAATAAAGGCAGAATTCCTTGAAATTCCTGAGAAGTACATTTTATTGGAGGAAAACAGAGTTTTACTGCTTTCCTAACTACTTTCCTCACCCCATCCCACTCCTTCCCCCACCTCCCCAAAATAAAGAATGTCATAGCATTGTCCAAGTCCATTAACAAGGCCTGTTCTGCTTTTTTTTCCCCTACAATATTTCTTCATCCCTGAGCTGGAACAGTCTGTCACTTTACACTGTGGAAATGCAAGCAATGTATGAGGATACACCTTGTGGACCAGATACTGCACTGAGCCTAAGGCTGCTCTGCATCCCACGGACAGGGGCCAACCCAGCTCCCAGTGAAGATGTAAGAGAAATACAGAGAGAGGTACAAAACTCTTTATTAAGTTATGCTAAAAAATATTGTCCATCTGTCCAGAGAAATCTCAGCTATTGACAATTAGTCAAGGAAGTCAATTGCCAGGAAGTCAATTACTTCTGTGGCGGTGGTGGCACCACAAAAAGTGGATCCCCCAAGGGCAGTAGATTCAATAACTGGATTCAATGATGGTTTTAAGTGGACCTTACCCAGGATCTTCTGAATGCACACAATTTTGCTGATGTTGCTGGCTGTCTTTTATTTTCTCTCCGCTGTTCTCTTTGGACCTCTCTAATAGATTGTGGATTACCTAGAGGTGAGGTACCAAAATTGCATGGTGGGAAATGTACTCATGGTCTTCAAAATTTGTTAAGAAACGAGGGTTGTGCTCCCTGGTGAAGGTAGCAGTTGTATCATTAACCACAGATGAAAAAAAGAAGCCATTAATGCTGCATATTTTTATGCATGAGTTCAGGTCTCCTTGTGCTGATCTACCTCCACAGTGGCTCAATCCGGGGAAAAAATAGGGAAGAAACTGAATATCTTCTTCATTGTAACGATTGCTTGAGTATGTCTACACACCTGCAAAGCTCTTCTGTTGACATCAATAAGTAGAACTGACAAGATACAATAGCATATTATTGCCTCCAAAGGAAGGCACTGAGCTTAGGTTTTCCAGTATTCCTCTGCTGCTGGATACAGTACCATGTTACAGGAAGCCTGACTAGACAAACCTTGGCAAGATAGAATGATCTCATACTCTTTGCTGTTCTGTTTTACATGCTGATGTGCAGATGCTGGTCTGTTTTGGAAAAAGCATAGGCTGGCTTTGCATCTTTTGCTACTCAAAAAGAACAAAGTTTTAGAGCCCCATGTCCCAGAAAACCTTGAGGATGAAGCTTTGGACCATATTTTGTCTCTTCAAGCCAAGAGTATCTTCAGAAGGAGCTGTTTAAAGGATAATTTATTTTTATTGTGTTGGTTAGGCTTTTAATGCCACAGGAAATCTGAGGGGTTCAGCTACAAGTCCTTGTGTGGTTAACTCCTGAAGCATTTAATTAATGTACTGAAATATTATATTTCACACTTAGTGAAAAGAAAAAACCCAACCAAACTAACAAACAAACCAAAAAACCAAACCCAAAAATTTTAAAAAGAAAATCACAAACCTCTAGTATCTGTAATATGATAAGACAGAGGGTATTCTCCTTTCTTTCCCACATGAAAATCTATTAATTTTATTATGACCATTCTCTATTTGCTTTTCCTTCCACCCAGCTGTGCTAGTCTACAGTATGTATTTAGCAATAGCCTGTTTGGATCTACATGTCCAGCAAAATCTTGCAAGCTACTCCTTGGCATCTTAATTGCATTTCCAAATAACTTGTTTTTCAAGTTCTCCACCTGCTACTTTTTCATAGCACACAGAGGCATACGCACTGTTTGCCAGACCCATGCAGGACTTTGTTTCCTTGGATGAGCTAAATCAGGAAACAAGTGTAGCTAAAGCAGAATGAACCAAGGTGAAAGCAGAAAAGGCACTGAAAATTTTGTTCCCAGATCAAAATAAGGAAAAAGAAATGCATGTGATTTATTGAGCATGAAATCTTCAGATGAAGAGGGATCAGGTATTGCAAATTCTCATCATCCATCACGAATTCTGGACTAGAGAAGCACTGAGCACATCAGGGGTATTGCTCAAACTATGAGCAGCTGGGTCTTGTGTAAGCAATGCGCTATGGAAAAGAGGTATGTTTGCATCAATACAAGCACTCCTCAGAAAAGCTGTGAACCAGAACTCTTCACAGCTACCAAGAATCATTCTTATATGGTTTAACCAAACCCAGTGCTTCTAAATGCTTCTCAGTTAGAAAAGGGTACTTTGTATTGTTGGTAAATGGGGAAATGAGGAAGTGTGAAAGATGAGTCACTGAGCCACAGGGAGAGAAAATGTAGTGAGAGCAACCACAGCACCCTCACTGACCGTGTGTTCCTTCAATAGCACCTAATCAGTTTCCTGCAGCCCTGGCCTCCAACAAGAGCTGTATCAGCTCAGTACTGTGGATAATGGGAATACTTATTCCAGCTGCCCCAGATGTGTCTACATGTCCTACTTATCTAACCAGCTTGTAATTTTAGTAAGCACATTCATCCTGATCTTACAGGTGTGACTTCAGGGCTTGAAGACCTAAGCTCCATCTCATAGGATTCAGGTGACTAAATACCTTCTGAAGATATGAAGCAACTTGGCTGATGTCTGAGAATTCAGGCAGGAATCCTGGCATTGCTGTCTCACAGGGCTGTTCTCTCCAGGTTTGGCACCTGAATCATTATAATAGCCTCCTTGAATGCTGGGATGGGACAGATTCAAAGCAAAACCACCCTGACAGCTGGGCATATTGAGCCCAGGTACAGAAGAACAGAGAAACAAAATATTGAGCCAGAGTTACGAGAAAGGAGGGCCGACAGAACTGTGCTGATGAATTCTGACTAAAACCTATATCTGTAGGTAACACTTGTGTCAAGAAAAACCCCAAAACAACAACAAAATGAAACACAAAGTGTAAACCAACTAGAGAGTGCTACTGCTAACTCTACTAAATGTAAAAAGTGGGGGAAGTAAAAGGGGAAAATCAATGATGTGAGAAGAACAGCAACAACTTGCTTTTAAATCTTCATTGCATCTGTGACCTCCTCTTCACCTAAATTTGAACCTGTGCTTGTTGTAACGGCACCTATCTTGTGTCAAATGAAAAATTTCCCCCAGTAAATGCACCTCTCCAATAAAAGACATGAAAAAGAAAGTTACTGTGGGAAGAGTCATGCTGATGAGGGTAACTGTAGGAATCAAATAAGAACTTGGCCTTGTGGAAAAGCAATATTTTCATTGTTCTGAGAGGGTTACACAAATAACTTGGCATACACTTTGAAAATGTCCTTGATGGTGCCCTTCTGACAACAAGAAAGCCAGCGAGCTCACATTACAGCATCAGATATGCTGAGCAACTGGTGCGGAGGAAGTATTGATGCCCACAGATCTCCTGTGTAAAATCAAACACAGACAATTACCTTGGTTATGAACCATGGTGGTGTAACAGGCTTCAGCCAGCAGCCTGTCCAGCTGCTCCTTGGCAAAGATCCTGAACAGACTGTGCAGTTGGCCTTAAATCTTCAGCTACCTCCCACCCAGCCAGCCAGGAGCTGTACAGATTGCATTAAGCATTCACAGAGCTGCTGATGGCTGCCCTTTTCCTAGAGATATGGGCAGCTCAGCCAAATTGCCATTGACAGGCTCTCTCCCAGGCTTTCCCAGTAAAACAGCATGAGTGGAAGTGGGATAGAGTCCTGAACAAGGAGAACATCCCAGACAATTGCCATTAGGAACAGAGCTGTAATTAGCTGAAGAAATTTGTGCTCCCGTCCTAACTGAAGAGAGAGGAACACCCAAATACACCAGCTCTGCCCAGGCCAGGCAATTCTGTTGCACAAATGCATCTCAGTGAATCTCTGTTAAAGACCTCTGGCCTCCCCTGGGAAGCTTTTGCACAGGGCAGAATTCAATCCTTTTACCTATCCACTCGTTTTACCCACCCTTCTGCATACCCTGCTCTTGACAAGCCCTGCTGTTAAATCCCCACGCATTTTTTCCTGCCATCCTTCTAAACATGCAATTTTTACATGTTTGCCTGGGATTCCCTTCCCCTGCCTTTGACACCGTTTGTGCCCAAGCTGCTCAGAGATGGACCAGAACCCTGTGTACCTAACAGAGCAGGTAATGGATGACTACACTCTCATGCTCCCTGGGTTGTGCTCCCTCCAAAGCAGATCATTTCTGCATGGTACAAACAGTATTGCCAGACTATGTTTTAAGCATTTAAGCTGATGAAGCAAAGATTAGCATCTCAGAAGTCTATTAACAAACTTAGGAGGGTCGTTTTTTTACCAAGTATGCATATTTATATATAATTAATGAAGTCCAAGGCTTGCAGTACATGCCTCTATCACTCCCGTATCACTCCTGTGTACAGCAATGTGTAAATTATTCCTAATATTGGTCCTTGCTGGTTTTCTCTTAAGAAGCTAACAGTGAAAAGGAAGAGCTTTCTGTTCTTTCCAGGAACTGAAGCCCCAGTACCACTCTAAGTACAGAGTGGAGCTCATCCTTTTTCTACCTGTTTTACCTGCCTGAAATCTACATTCCCCTCTCAAACTGCTTTGCCATCGGTAGGGTTGAGGAATCAGGGGAAAGCAATAGGATTACTCTGAGATAACAAAGAAAAATGCCGATTACAAGGAGGTCTGGAAATCCATGCTTGCCTTAACTCAGTCTTTATGCTGGAATCAGTAGGGGATGAAGCTCTGGGGACACTGTTGTGACAGAGGGGTTTGCAAGAAAAACTCACACACCGCTTCATTTCTCAGAAAAATATTAACATTCTTCTGGCTCCTCCTCCAGAACCAGCCATTTCTGATCCCTGAGATAAACCCAACTGTTTTCTGTTGTTCTTCCTCTCTTGATCAAGCTCTGCTCCCACAGCAGCTCCCCCACTGCAGCACCTGCAGCAGTTCACAGGGCTTTGAGGAGCTTTCCAGCTTCCTCCTCCTCCTCCTCCTTGCCACCTTACCTCCTAACTCTGCCTCTCTCAGCCCCATTCCCAGGCATGATGAGCCTCCCCAGGCTCTTGTTTTCTACCATTTTGCTGGATCATCTGCCATAACCTGCTCAAGTTTTCCTTTTTAATTCTTTCTATTCCCACAGCTCTTCCTACTCCTGCCAGAGGAGAGGAAGCTCTGACATGTTGATTTTTCAGACCAGCTGCCTGTTGATAAATAATGATGCAATATTTAGTGGATATTTACTGATTGCAGGGGAAGGCAAGCCAGTGGTGATCTGCAGAAAAACAAGGCAGGGATCATCCTTTCAAGCCTCAGCAAAGGACTTTTGTTGGATGATTAGCTCACAGCAGCATCTGCAGCGGAAGCAGTTAAAGTTCCATTTAAAAAAACCCATGAACATAAGACTAAGAGCATTTAAAAATATCTGTTCTTAATGTTGCTACGGAGACCTTTATTGTAGCCACTGTACGTGATGTGCATTGATTATATTCCTCATAGGTAACATTTCTCTCTCAGACTACTAGAAGCTGACAATACTCCCACTTGTACGAGGTGGTAGGAGTACACAGGCTGTGGAACTAAACAGCACTTGAGAGGAGCTTTACTCAGTTTTTCAACCCTTAGAAATTTGTACATGTACAGTTTCAGCACTTCATTAACAGTTTCTTGCCTTTGCAGATATCCCTTGTTTAATATACTCTCCTTTTTTAAAGCAGAAGGGCTTAGGATCAGCACTTAGGATCATTGTAATTGGGGTGATAAACGCAGCAATCCTATTATAAAAATAAGGTTTATCATTCATATGGCTGGCAGTGCATGCACTTGGAGCTCCCTCAGTAAAATCTGAGCAGTTTCAACACATGGAATTCAAACAAAAACTGCACTGACTGCATTAAAGATTTTATTTGTCTTTGAGCTGAGCTGATCAGGTCACAGTACCAATGGCAGAAAATGTATTGCTGGTACTCAGATAGTTACATGGGCTGCTCTTTTCAAAAGCTTTTGAGAAAATGTTGCTGATCAAATGCAGTTAAGTCAAAATCTTGGCAAAAAACCCTCCAAGTTTTTATTACCATATTCTAAGCTTTACCCATTCCAATAAAAATAACATTATTTGGAAATACAGCCCTCACAGAACTTCAGTTTCACTTTTTAGATGACAGTTTTCATCTTCCTGGCTTTTTTTTTTTTAAATATTGATTCGGATTAAATAACCTTGCAGGGATGACAAAATTTAGCAGAAATTATTCAGGAAGCCAAGCTGCTTTAAGGCTTAATTCAGAGAAGTTTTAAATTTCATATTGAAAATATTTGCTTCAGTTTTTCCATTTGTTAGATGTAGAGCTCAATAAGTAAGTTCAAATAGAAGTGTATGGGCTGCATTTCAGGCAGCTGTGGTTTTAGAGACATGCTTCTTAAATTAGTGGAATAACTGAAAATTAGTAGGCTGGTAGTGGGAGGAAATGCTCATCTGCTGTGATGCTGAAGACAACAAACAGGTTCCTCACTTCTTTTAGCCTGCAGATTAGAATTTCACCTTCTCACTCAATCCAGCATCCTCAGCATCACCGAGTGCCTGGGAAAAGAGAGTGGAAATTGAACGGATCCAAAACTATGAATATCCATGAGCTTTGCTTTCTGGCCTAATGAAGCTACAGGAGTACAGTTTGTCCAAAATATGGGAAATTGTTCTTCAGTTAAAAGGGATTTGGATTTTTTGCCTTGAGAGAAGTTTGGAAGTGAACATGAAGATCCTTGTTTTAAATTGCATTTCTGCCAGAAATTTCCATCTATTTTTACTGATAACCCAAATTTTAGAACAGCCTCCCCAGTCTGCTGATTTTCCTATTTTTCTTACTTATTTTTGTTCCTTCCTTTGTGTAGGCAGTTCACTTAGCCTGTTCCTCTGCAATGCCTTATGCACAAAAAAAAGGTGTTAAAAAAAGTGTTAAAAACTTACAGCCTAGACTCCATGTCAAAGGATAAGGCCAGATCTGACTGTTACTACAGAGATAATAGTTTTACAACTTGCAAAATGTTTGTGACATTACGAATTGCTTCTGTCCTTTCAAATGTATCATTTCTTGAGTGTGAATCATGAGGTTGTGTTTCTGGGTGAATTTAAATTTGGCTGATGTTTGCCTTGCTCTGAACAGAAGCAGCACAGACAGCTTAGTATGAAACCAGACTATTAAATAAACTCTAAAGGGAGAATGGCAGGAATTGTAATGTTATGCTTTCTCAGCTGAAATGTGTTACTAATGGTACTTACAGAGATTTTAATATTATAGCTATTTGTCTTACGTAGTTGAACAAAGTAATTCATGTTATTACAAATATGTAGCCCAAATTGACATGTGTATGTATTAAAATACAAACATATGTACTTATATTAGAATTATCATTCAGATATGGTCGCAATGATTATTATTTGTCATTAAACATGGTCTTTGGGATTTTTTCTGAGAAAATCTACTTGAGTTTGTGCAGAAATATGTTGTGAAGAGAATAAAACTTCGTGCATATAGATTAGCCTTGGGAGCCCATGTGCATCTTTTAATTCTCTGAATACAGAAGCATCAATACAGGCAGGGGAAGACAGTTGTGAAAACCTGTTAGGAGGAAGAAAGAGAAATGAGAATATGTAAATAAACGTTTCCATTTACCTTTCCTGAGCTTCCCACCAGTATAAAAGGGACTTTTCCCCCCAGATTTATTTACATCAAAATGCCTGGTCTACCTTTGAGTGCTTGGAAAAAGTTATATTCATTTTAGCTTAAACTGCTGGGTTGAGGCGAGGAAGGGCTGACCAAACAGGAGGGGAGATGAAAGGATCTCTTCAGGCATTTGTGAACAGTTCAGCTCCACAAACACGCTTACAGATGCTGAGAAGGACAGCTTTATGTACAGCCCTGCGAAGGTGCCTGAGAAGCCCAAGGCATGAAAGGACACAGTCATGCCTGCCCACTGCACCTACACCAAACACACCTTCTCCATAAAGTACATGAGCTGATCAGTAATTTCCTTTTTGTTTTTCTTTTTAATGGCTCGAGACCTCATATGAAACTTAGCAGCAATCAGAGACGCTTAGGTGAGTAATGCAGAAATCCCAGAATCTTCCTTCTCTGAAAAAAACTCCAGTCTGAGCTAAAATTTCTGAGATACTCCCTCCAGCTTGGAGGACTGGAGCAGGTTCCCTCAAATCTTCTGCTCCCTTACTTAGCTTCTCTTTCCAGCTGAGCCCCATAGGATACACGGGCCGTGCGAGCAGCTGCAGGCATCCAGGACCTGCCACGGCATGTCACCGATCCCAGGGCTGGAGCTGCTGAAATTGGATTACCGACTCTTTGCACAAGTAATTGCTCTCCCGAGACCCGGGCACGAACTCGGGCTCGGAGTGTGGCAGTGCCAGGCGGTTCCCTCCCACTCCCCCCGCAGCCCTTCCTCCCTAAAAAAAACGAGAGAGATGAAACAGAAACGCTGGCCCTCCCCTTCCGCGGCTGCGGCCCGGCCGCGTGTGCAGCTCTGACCTTCCCGCAGGGGTGGTCCCCCCCAGCAGCAGGGAGCGAGGGAGGCAGCGAGGGAGCTCTTGCCGTGGCCTGATTTGGCCGAGCTTATCTGGAGGCTAACGAGACACAGCAGATGCTCCGCGACCGGCAGCTGCCGGACCTGACAACTACCTGCGGATTGACGCAGGGAATTACGCTTTTAATGAAGGGCAAGTGAGGCACAAAGCCTCACGGGGACCCTCATCTCAAAGCCCACACTCATCCCTGAAGTGTGTATTAACCCTTTAGCCAGTGAATCCCTGCGCAAACCAAAATTGCTTTTTAATGCAGTTTCCTGAAGCCTCTCCATCAGCCAGAGGCTGCTTTGGACTAATCCAGGAAGTGAGCCAAGCATTAAAAAAAAATAATGTGAGGTTATGGAATATCAAAAACATATTGACCATAGTGTAATTATACTTGAAATGGATTAGGGGAAGTAGCTAAAACAATCTCCATTCTGAAAAAGATAATTTGGGCGCGTGCAAGAGGGTCTTGGGGAGGCTGCCTGCAATCCTGAGCAGGGATGGTGAATGTGCTTCAGAGCGTGTAAGGAAAAGGTACCGGAATGAACACTAAATGACAAATGTGTTAATAACTGTCCCAAACATATCACTTCCTAAGCCTTAAGCAAGCTGGCATTTACATGAATACCACAAGTCAGCAAAGTAAATGCAGATAGAAGTGAAATGCGTGTGACAAGTCTCACTCGCGTCTGCGAATTAAGTAACAGTTTCTGGACTTAAGATGTAACAGCAGACAGGGAATAAAGGAAATCTTCAGTTTGCCTTGGATACTGGTAATATTAAAAGCCCGAATTTGTTATATTTACAATTAAAATAGATATTTTTGAAATATTTTTTTTAATCTTGGAAAAGTTATCTGAGAGCTACAGTTCCTAAGCAGAGGATCTTGTTTCATGATAAAATAAAAGCTAAGTCTGTGTGAGATATTAACAGAATCCCTAATTAAGAACCAGGATACTTTAAGCTTGAACAAGATGAGCCTCTTGAAGCAAGCATCCAAAGCAACTTTACATCCAAAATGTTAAGCTCTTGATAAAACAAGCAGAACATACTTTAAAAGATAATTAAAGATGAGCTTCAGTGAAAATACTGGGTTTGTATTTGGGCCAAACTAAACCTTGGATGCAAACCCTCACTGTCGTTTTTTGTTTTAACATGTTCTGATCCAAAGTGGTTGGGCTCTAAGCCACTATTACCAAACAATTCAAGTGTTTTACTTGTTGCAGGTAAGACTGCAAAGCTGTTCACAAATGAGAGTATCCCTTTTGTGAGACAGATTATACCAGATCTGTAAATTTAAACACAGAGTTAAAAACCCTCTTCTTCAGAAGGAAATGTCAATTTGGGGCATCCGCATCTTTACTCAGCTAGTGGAGTTGTTTTGGTTTTTTCCTCCTGCTGCACACAATATTCACAATTCCAAAGTAAATTCTGTAGTTTCTCATTATCTCTGAAAACTGAGGGTTGGGTATCTCAGGAGGATCCACCAAAAAGCAATATGCAATATGCACTCCTAACTTGAAAAAATAAGCCTTCCAGTGAGACATTTCTAGGATAGGAATAAAACCTCCTCAAATTCTCAGTTCCCATCCTTAAAAATAACTAGAAGTTGGGGGATGCATGTGTCATATTTTTTAGCAGGACAAATGGATGCATTAACGCAATGAAGCCAATGATTTATTCCGGCTGACGAAATGCTGGTGGTTCTCCATAGCACTAACACGTCCTAAATACGATTGAGTCACCCAAACTGTATTTTTTTCCCACAAAATTCTGAGTGGGGGAACGTAGCTTGTAATAGTGAAATGTACTTGAGAGATTTGGAAACGAATATGGAGCCACAAGCAATGGATTCTCCTCTGGGCAAGGAATGGGCTCAGAGTGGGTGAGAGACAAATTCCTCCAGGTCAGTTGAACAAATCTCCCCAGGAACCATCTGGAAACAGGGTGAGCTCTTTCTGCCAGCTCTGGGAGCAGCCTCACAGTACAACCTGCCCCTTCGAAGGCAGAATTAAAACAAAAAAAAAGTAGGAATTTAGATGGCATCAAAGAAAATCTCACCTGACCTGAAGTCCCAGTGTTCTTAAAGAGGTTTACACCAATAAAATGCAGAATTGCCTGATATTAAGATAACACGGTGCTTGGCAGGGTTCAGAACTAGAACTGGAAGCAGTACTGATCACTGTGTTTCCTTTTTTTTTTCTTCAACATATCTTCAAAATTGGAGCAGACCAGCTGCTCTCTGTGCAGCATATCCTGTCTGAATTTGTAGATGCCTGAGGACAGTCAAAAGGAAAAGACACCCGCCAGCTGTCTGTCACCAGTGTAACTTCCAGCAATCTTTGTGTTTAATAGCCTTCAATGGATTGTTTTTTCCTCATGAATGTACCTAATCACTTTCTAAATCCTGTTTCATGCAGCACCATGAGAACGATAATCTAATTTTGGTCTCTAAGAGATGTAATACAAAAACAATAGGAGGCCCAGGAAAGAATGAAATCATTTTGCCAACAGATATTACAAAAGAAGGCAATAATTCCAGTCCAGTGATGAAGAAAATTACTAAAAACCACTCATTACAAAACAACCCAGCACATCCTGCTTTGAAAAACAATCATTTAGACTACTTTGCAATTTTGAAAAAAATAAAACCCACCCCATCTGTAATTGCCTTTCCAATATTGTGATATGGATGGTTCTTTCCTTGGTGCCACAACATGAACTTTAAAGTGTGCAGCTTTGACTGGTCCTACACTGCCTGGGGTTACTGAAAACTCTCCTAAAGCCCAGTGATCCTCGGATCAGGCATGAGTGAGATGAATTGAGACAAATGTTCCCAAGGCACCACCACTCTTTGCTTAGAACAGGAGAATTGCCTCAAACACATCCCTTCTGTGAATTCATGCTACTTGCGCTCTGTTATCAGTTAAGGAACTCTACTTATTTTGCAATCTTTGCACACTGTCATTGCTGCAATCTCCCACAAAATGTTGAAATTAATTTTGAAGTTCTACACTTAGAGATTTGCTGCCATCATGTCCTAAACTGATTTACAAATTAAGAGGATCTTCCTTGTTTAAATACAGGTAGAATATCCCTTTTAATAAGTTATTTCCTAGTATTTTTTTAAAAGACCAGTATAAATATAGGCTTTTTTATTTTGCATGTCTTGTGTCCCATTTAATAAGTTCCAGCTATTCAAAGAGTAAACAACTGAGTACATTCTACACAGCTTTGTGCAACCAGGGTGAAATTGTTGAGATTACATAAACCTTTCTATTTATCTAGACTTCCAAAAAATGCAAATAAGAGCTTCCAAATGGAAGCCAAAGTAAAATATGCTCTTAAAGGCCCTTTTTAGATGGTATTAAGATGAATCTTCTTTTTCTCCTCTACCTGACGAATTTAAATACTTTTTTCTTTTATTTCAATCCTGTGTTATATAACATTTTTGCACAACCATTTTGTATTCACGTTACCACATTTGCTATTTCCCTCCATTCTCCCATTCTCATTGAAAATGCTAAAACACGCCCGATTCTTGCTTCATAACGTGTTTTTTAAGATAACATAGCTCCTGTTGAAAACGTTCCCAGGGAATGAGAAAAGCGATTACTGAGCTGAACATTTCAGAGGCTCTTAAGCTGCCATCAGGTGCACAGAATGTGCCAAATTCCCTATTCTGCTTGTCTAACAGAAGAAAATACTCAATTGAGACATCTGCAACATGACTTTTTTTTTTATCCTCCTGCTGTTCCTCCTGACCCAAAAGCAAGGCTGCTATTGCCTTTTTGAATAGATTAGTCCTTATCTGAAAAGCCATTTAGTTGCAAATCCCAAACCTTTCCACTATTACCACGTATGCCTGTATTAGCCACGGTAAAGGCCCGTAACAGAGCAGTTCAAATGTTGGACTAATGACCTCTGGTATTTCTATAGAAGTGCTCTGTTAAACACTCAGGCATTTCAACTTTCAGTCACAAGACCTATAAAAAATTCATACTCTGAATCTCTAGTTTCAAACCACAGCACTACATCATTAAGAGCTTTTCAATCCTCCCACCCCACACACTTTATGAAGGGGGATGGGGAAGAGAGCTTTTATCTTCCTGGCAATAAAATTTCACATTTTCTTCTCCTCTTGTTTGCATTTTTAAGCAGTTCTGGAGGTTGGGGAAAAAAACAGCCACCAATGTGAGCATGAGCTTTCTTTTATTCTATTAAAATATAACATAATCTGAGAAGTTTTAGCTAGGTATTTAGCTAAACATAAAAAACGGTGTAAAAAACAAGCTTAATCATTTATGTAACTTTTGTCTCAATTGTGGCTGCCTTTCAGAAATCATAAAACTTCCATTTCAAGACTGAAAGAAAAGACTACCCCCGACAAAGGGAAGCACCTGGAAAAACAGTGTACAGCTGACATAGTACATTCCCCAGCAGTATATACAGCTTTGATCTGGCTTTTAAATGAGTCTGCTGGATTAGAAGAACAGGGGTTTCTTTTGGATGCATGTTTATATTTTCCAGTAAAAATATGGTTATTTTCTATGACAATTTAGTAAACCAAAATAGAATACAATGGCTCTTCTAACCTCTCAAAATGTTCAAAATTACCCTTTCTGAAGAGTCACATGTTTTTCCTGCATGGTGTTGCCCTGTCTCATGTCACATTTCTTCTTTCTATCCTCACTCACTGCTTTTAAAGCGATGCTGTAATGCGCATCCTTCCTGGTCCCCAGTTTGATGGGGTGTCACTGGCCGTGCCACATGCACGGAGTACATCTGTCACCTCCCTGAAAGGGTTATGGGCAGCCTGGGCAGTGAGATCCCTCCTCTCCTCTCCTTTCCTCTGTAATCTCATCGAAGACACCGTTTGTCCTAAAAGAAACCTCTGTCCTTGATTGTCCTACCCACAGGACAGCAGCGATCTCATGCACATCACAGGCTGAAATATCACGCAAACCTCTCAGCTTTCTTTTCTTCGTGTTCCTTTTCTCCATAGGTTTGGTTGGGCTTTTTTTACCTCATGTATTCAATGACGACTTTTAAGCACAAGTAGATAGCTGAAGGGGCCGGAAACAGATTTATATCTTATCACCGATAATAGCAGAGCTGGATAAAATGTCATCTAGGGAGGTTTTTTTTTTTGGTTTTGGTTTTTTTTTTTTTTAATGTGCTAAAAGCATCTCTCATCAGCA
>NW_008246065.1:2251090-2254799 GCF_000691975.1 Corvus brachyrhynchos
CCCCAAGCAGCAGCAGCCGGAGCCCCCTCCAGACCCGTCCTCCCGCGAGGAGACGTGCCACTTCCTCAATGCCATCTTCCTCTTCCTCTTCAGGGAGCTCAGGGACACTGCCCTGGTCAGGGACTGGGTCATCAAGAAGATCAAGGTGGAGTTCGAGGAGCTGCTCCAGGCCAAGATGACAGGGAAGGTGCTGGAGGGGCTCAGCCTCAGGGAGGTCTCTCTCGGCGATGTCCTGCCTGTCTTCAAGTCCGTGAAGCTCATCCGGCCGGTGATCTGCAATGGGGAGGGCTGTCCCGAGGAGCTGGGCTTTGAGGTAGACCTGGAGTACAATGGTGGCTTCCACTTGGCCATCGACGCTGACCTGGTGTTCGGCAAGTCGGCCTACCTCTTCGTGAAGATCTCCCGGGTGATGGGGAAGCTGAAGCTGGTCTTCACGCGCCTGCCCTTCACGCACTGGTTCTTCTCTTTTATGGATGACCCCGTGATACTCTTTGAGGTGAAGTCTCAGTTTGAAGGGAGGCCCATGCCTCAGCTCACTTCCATCATAGTGAACCAGTTCAAGAAAGTAATTAAGCGCAAGCACACCTTACCCAATTATAAAATCAGGTGAGTTGTCCTGCATCCTCAGCATTACTTGGGGTGGTGTGCAGCAGAATTGCTGCTTTGCTGTTAATGGGTATTAAGCATGGTACGTTGCTTGTCTGCTGGCAGAAGCTTTCCATGAAAGGAAGGATCATTTTCCATTTATAACAGGTGGAGAAGCCATTGCACGGTGAGGTTGTGGCATGCCCTCAACTGGGTGTAACTAAGTGGCAGAATTAATGTGTATAAAAAGTTTTGGGGTCTTATTAGGTGTGTGGTAATAGGACCATGATATCCCTCTTCAGAAGAGGTAGGAGGATGTCTCCATGGAGAGTGTATGGGTTTGGGGTGTCCTCCCAAGCTTCTGCCATTGGTGAGCCACCAGGGCAAGACTTGTGGCTTATGCTTACCTATAGAGGTGAGATGATTATTACTTAATATAAGAAAGGGTAGAGTTCACTCTCTAAGGAATATTTTTGAGATCCCATGATATGGGCAGTACGCTTCTTTTCTGGTCTGCTTAATTCCTTTAGTAATTGGGGGGGAAGTCTAAAAGTTGATAAGAGAAATATTGCCACTACTGTGGTAAGTAAAACTTTGGGGGACCTTTTGTTTTATTGGGGGTTTTTTTGTTTGTTTGGTTGGTTTTTTATTATAGTATGTTTTCTTTTACAAATGCACACACTGCAGCACAGACTTCATTATATAGTGAATATAATAAAATGTGCAGTGATACCTCTGTAGCAGAAGTGGCAAGAGGCATATGTGCTTTGTTTCTGTCCTCTGATACTGATATCGAATGTCTTACCACTGTTCAGGTACTGTTTCCTTTCTGTTGTGTCTTACCACTCGTAGGATACCATGTTTCCTTTCTCTCTTGTTTGTGCTTTGTAGCTTTTGTTATGTGTTAAGTAAGGATTTCAGTTTTGTTTACCACATTCTTCTGCAATAAGCCTTTTCCCTGAAATTCGTGAGAGATGACTAACTGAAAATGCCCATTTGAATTTTGAAGTGTAATTAACCTTGTAGTGATGTAATTTTTAAAGCCTTTTCAGCTGGTTCTCCTGAAATTGAATTTATAAGAGCCCTCACGAAAGTGGATTTTTAAAATATCCAGGATTTGGATAGCCCTGTCAGGGCAATAAGTAGCTTTGTCAGGTAGTGTGGTAGTCCTTTCAAATTTTGAGGTACCAAATTGCTCTCCAGAAGAGAGTAACCCCTGGACAGCAGGGAAGCTGCTGTCAAGAGTAAGTTTGCTTCCATTCTCTTACTGTTTTGTAGAGAGTGAAGCTGTAAACTGTGGAGAAGAGCCCGAAGGAGAGGCTGTGATAGCACAGTCGTGGTGCAGAGTCAGCACTCCCAGCATACCTAGAAAGAACAAATGAACTTTGCACTCCCTAGACCAGCTTTTAGGGTTCCTGTGCAACCAGTGATGATGTGTTTCTCCCCTTCAGCAGATGTAAATGGGCATCTTCACTTTGCCTCTGAGAGATGCATGGGGACAGGAAGGTGTTTTCATTATTTAGTTGGAGGTAGTAAGTTTTCCATGTGTTTCTCAAACTTTCTGCCACCAGAAAGAATGAATGAGGCATGTGTGAGGGACTGGAAGGGCAAATAAGGCAAATAAGGAAAGATGCAGAGTGCAGAGCCTGAGACAGAAATGAGAAGTGTGAAGATAGAAGGTAACTGACACTAAGAATAATACATGAAGCATAAAGAATTACAAAATGAAGAAGAATTAACTTTTAACATAAAGTGTTCTCTCTAGTTAAAGGAGTTGGGAATTTATGAGTGTTTCAGAGTAAAATGCAGTATCATAGCTGATTTCCACACTACATAGTGGCTGGTAGCCTAGTGTGTTCAGTGAAACAGTGTCCAACTCTGATATGGTGCTTTTGACCTTTACATTTTATGCCATGTACTGAACATATCATTTCAACCCCCTGTGTTGTGAAGGGGGCATTAAGGCAGGACACTAAGCTCATTGCACATGAATGGAATTGTCCTAAGAAAGGAAGACAGGGTCATTGGTGTCCCAGGTGTGTCCATAACATGGCCTTTAAAGCTTCAGGTGGGAACTTTTAACTGTCCACAGTAGGCCAAGGTTTTGTGGAATACAGACTAAAAGTACAAATTCTTCACCAGCATGTCCCAGATGAGTTTAGGCAGGTGAATGCCCAAACTTGATAACAACTGAATAGTAACAATATACTCTTAGGTGGTGGCAGAGCTGAGAGTTCAGGTGTTACTGAGAACTGGTTTGGAAAACCAAGTCCCTTGCTGATAAGACGCAAAACTTGGGGCTTTAAACAGAGTTGTAAGATTACATTGGATTTGGGGTTATAGTATGCTAATATATTTCTTAGCAAAGAATAGATACGAAAAAGTCAGGAGTTTCTCAACTGCTTAATAACTTGTTACCTTACTTAAAGCTTAAAAGTTTCTCAACTACAGGGAACGTGATCATTCTCTCCTAATTTTTTCCTATTGCTTATATGCCTTTAAGTACATAGTCAGTATTTGCTTCCATGTGTAGTTCAAAACCTTTTTGGTGTGTCCCTACTCTTGCTCAAGTAACTTTGTAAATAAATCTTTGAATAGCAGTGATTACAACGTTGTAAACAAAAGCACTTGGAGTGTGAGGAGTTCTCTCTTCATCTGGTTAAAAGGGGCGCTTTGCTGCTCTGTTGGCTTCCACACTGAAGCCCACAGAAGAGTTTTATCTTGTTTCAAGGTGTTAATTAGCATATAAAAATATGCCATTTTCTTTGGCTTTTGTATTAGGCCACTTCTCGAGGTTATTACTGGGTAGTGGATGGCAGATGAAGAGAACTTTTGCCAGTAGTTGATTTTGAACATCGTGTAGCTAAGTTTGAGTTACAGATCCTGGCCTCCTCTGTTATTCAGTTATAAAATACTGTATTAGAAAAATGTGTCTTCATATGTGTAGTGTCTGTTGCTACAGCCAAATTACTACAGTACTTTGTATTCTTTCCAGTTAGGTACAAAGTTTATGCAGCAGAGCACTGATGAGTAAGATCATATTTTGTATCGTCCATTTCTAGGACTGACTTTGTGTGATCTGCATAACTGTACCTTGAAAGTAGGAAAAGGCATCTTGCATTCC
>NW_008246065.1:2254810-2332370 GCF_000691975.1 Corvus brachyrhynchos
CTACTGTGCTCCTTAAGAGTCTCTAGGGAAAGGCACTGTAGCCTAGTTAGTGCATTTAAAGTTTGTCTAGAATTTTATGCACTTTTTTCCTCCATAAAAGCAATTGTCTACTAATTGAAAAAGAAGGGATGCACTTTATGTCTAAACAAATAAGTAGCAATTTGTGTTTTACTCTTATAGCATGTAATCGCTTTTCTCTGTCTCTTTAATAAATGTGTTTGTGTCTGGCAAAACACCCTGTTTTGTAGCTGCTCTACCATTGAATGGAATTGCTATCTTGTATAGTAGAATTTGAGTAAATGGATGTAAGGCTGATGGTAAAATCCAGTGAATGGTAGGCTGGGTTTTTCTTTTTTTTTTGTCATCGTTGATAAAGGATTTATGCAATTGATAATAGCAATAGTTATATTTTATAGTTAATGTGAATGTATTTGTTGTTTTGTAACAGAAATGCAAACAGCTTTTCTGCAAATATTTTGGTCTGTCAGAACAGTGTCTTGTTCAGATGTGGGGAAGATCTAATACAACTTTTTTTATTCTCTGGTATACATGAGTTCTACTGCACTTTTGGGAAACAAAATAACTGTAAGTTAATATTACTTCTTTTTTACTACTAGCTGTAATGAATAATTGCAGGTATCATTTATTTGACTCTAAATGCTCCAAACTCTATTTTGACTTGACTTAACTTTTTAAATTACCCTTTTTTTTTAGTGCTAAGATACATTGACCAGTGGGTAGAGTTTGAGAATGAGCATGGAAAGCCTTGATTTCCCTGTTGGTTGGTTGTGATGTGAACTGCTGGTGTTCTGCAGTGGCCACTGACCCACTGGCTGTCTTATTGTCCCCAAATCTTTCATGCTGGCACTCTCAGGAACTGTGTTCAGTCAGTCTTGCATCTGCATACCTTGACTTGACGCTGGATTTTTCACGTAGGTTTCTTTTAGTAGAGCAGGGCAGTGAATACTATCAGCAGGGAGCGGGGGTTATATTCCCGAGTTCAGCTTTTGTTTTTTCATTATACACAGTCAGTTCTTTAACGCTATAGACACTGTTCATGTTGGTTTTAACTTTATCTTGTCCTTTTAATAGTGGCTATTAAGATGGTTAACGCTAAGCTGCAGTCCCTTGCATTGCCATAGCATGTTTAGGTTTTAGAGGCACAAAGTAAGGACTATTTCAGGTGTCTGTCTCCTTGCTCGATGGTGCTGTTGCAGTAGTCATGGGTTCATCTGTGTTAGTTCTCTAATGAGCTGTACCTTGCTCATTAACCTTTTATTAAGCTGCTTATGGTGACAACCTTGCTATGCGCCCCCTCACCTCAAGTTTACACTGGTTGTGTGGTGTCCAGCCTGTTCTTAATAGTTGGGTGTATTTTTGCTCTTTTGCACAGCTCCTGATCTTGCTTTTAAATTTTGGAGAGGTTTGGGTTTTGGGTTCCTTCTAGGCAATAAAAACGCAGTTTGCCATAATGAAGATACAAAGCCTGGTATGTATATGTAAAGTCCTTCTTCTGCCAGAATTTAACTTCCGAGTATTTCTTAAGCAGTGATGTAAAAAAACCTGACAGCTGCTTTTTTTTTCCTGAATGAAACATCTTGCAAGTTCGTCCGTTCAGATTCTAAGCAGAGCTGGTGTTGCCTAAGCAGTGGGTCAGTTCTGTATATTTTAGAAACACTTTGTTTCTTAGTTTGTTACATTAAAAAACTCGAATATTTTGTATTGATACTAGCCTGCTTTGATAGACTATATTTGCTTTATTTTAACACATGCTACCACAGAGGGGAATAACTTTCTTTTCTTTAGAAGTATTCTCACAAAGCATTGCTTCTACCATTTCTATATTGGGTGTTTAGATTACCTCCTCTGGTCGCTTCCAACATGAATTTTCCTTAGAACTGATCATTTGCATTATATTTAGTCATGTTAGATAGTTTTATGCTTTATTTGGAAGCTGGGACTATATTGAATTTCTCTGGGAAGAACAATTAGACTAGCCTATTTTTATTTACCATTATAGAAGGCAATTTGAGAGTTACATAGTAGTTTCCTATTTTTGGCAAAACTTAAGCCTAGAAGTCATGTAAATAGCTATTGATTTGAAATGTGTTTTACAATAGAAATTACTTCATAACGAGGAAATGGAGGTATTTGAAAAACTATAAAATTTTAAGAAGTATGTATTATTCATATGATGAGGCTATATACAGGAGTACCAGAAATAATCAGAGCTTGGACTTGTGAGCATGTCTTTGCTTCAGAGACCTTTCTCTGTAGCTGCTGCAAAGGGAGAGATTTTCTTTTTGACTGGATTTCTACTGTAATTGATATGAATGTCTCTGCTAGTTAAATCTGTAAGACACTCCTGTTTGAATTTCTCATTCCTTCTGGTGCTGAAAGGAGAGAGGAGTCATTTGTTGGTTTTTTTTATTGTTTATTTTTTTTAAGGCCATGCCTATTCTAGATACAAAAATCTTCCAATGTACAAAAGCATTAAGAAAGCCCCCAGGATCTGAGTCCTTTTCTGCTCTGCAAAAATTGATGGTAAAGCAGCACTGTGATTTGCAGACTGTCCCAGAGGTACTGCCCTGAATGATGCCAGCACAGACTATTCTGCTAATGGCAAAGTGGTGATAATTTGACTCAGTAGACCTGTCTGTAGGTGGTAGTTTCATGCTTGAAAGATTATCTTAGTAGTGCATGGACAAGCAGTTTTTCTTAGTCTTACAGGAATTGGATAAATGTGTCTGTAGGCAACCTGACACACAATAAACACAATCAAACCTCAGAACAGCAAATATTTTCATTTTTTTCAAGGGTGCTACATGTGTACAAGGGAGCTTTGTAGTGCAGAGCTTTTTACTGTTTTGTTTTGGGAGGCATACATAATTTCTGGAGGGTCACTAAGTACAAGTTTCTTCACATTGTATGAAATTATATGGTACAATGTATGTATGTAAATCTTATGTAGCTATCAAGTTCAAATCCGTTGGTTCTAAGGGTTTTGAAACATTTTTAGTCATCTTCCCCAGCTCCAGCACTTCATGAGTTTTCACACTGGAAGGATTTAATTCTGAAAGAATGCCAGTTTGAAACTTGTTCATTGTAAAGTCAGGTTTAATGAGTGACCAGCTACATACCAGACATTTCCCAGTATACAGGTGACATTCTTTTCAGCTTAAGAGTGAGACTTTTTCTGTGGTTAGTCAACAAATCTTACGTTTTCTATTCTTACCTGCAAGGGTGAGGAACTAACACATCACTGACTTGAGATGGTTTAGTGGAAAAAATTGGGAGGTATAGTCAGGGATGGAGAAAAAATCTCAGTTGGAGGGGGAGATGGATGAAGACACAAAGGAGTAAGTGTTGGTGATTAGTATCTGCCTTTTCTTGCAGCTAGAAATCCAGTAAGCTTAATTGGTCTGACACAAAAATAGGACCTCCTTCAACTTTTCTTCCTTGCAACAATATATAAAAGACTGTGCAATAATAATGAAAAGAAAATTACCTCATTTAATCCTTTGCTGGTTTGTATTTAAAAGTTACTTGATCTTAGTCCTGCAATGAACTTTCATGTGGATAGTGAATAAAGACTGAAAAATCTGCTAAGATTTATTTAGTACTTGATGGTGTTTCCTGTTCACCAGCATTGAGACCATGTTTCTGTTCATCTGGGCTCTGATCTTGAACTGATCTGCTGCTCAGTGAAAATAAATATGGATCTTTTTATCTGTTGTCCTAATTTGTGTTGCTTTCAGTGCATATGAATAAAATATGAACTAAGCAGTAGTAGTGTTTATTTTTTGAAAGGTAACTTTTTTCAAAATATAAATCATAGGAGTTAATCACTTTACTGAACTGTAGGCACCTAAGAAATGTCTGGGTTTTGTTCTGAGCCTGCCTGCTGAAGCAGGTAGGTGTGTTCAGGCACTGGAATTGGGCTATTCTGAACCACCTTTTACAGGCTGTATTATAATTTTTAGACTCTGTGCATAGATAGCATGGTTAATGTTCCCTACCTGCCACACAGAACTGAACACTGGGTTTCCCTGAAGGAGATTACTTCAAGGAACAAAGTTACAGAATTTACCTGTAAAGATATGTAGCTAATACATCTCTCAGTAGCTCATTTGATATAAAAATGTAGGAGTCTTTTTTGTCTAACCTATTTATATGTATTAAATGCACAAAGCAGTTAATCTTTTATTGGCAAATGACACTTGATCAGAAAGCTCTTAAAAGCAGCCTGGGTAAGGACAGTAGGTTTTAGTGGGATAGAACAGTGCAGTGCTGGTAAAGCTCAGTCTCAAGCTGCTGGATTCACTATTGGAGCTAGTCCTCTCATGTTCTGTATTTCTGTGGGAAACTGCTTGTGTCACCCAATCTGTTCCTGTGTTTACAGTTCATGTTCCTGCTTGCTTGATTTAAAACAGTTTTAACATTTAAGTATTCTTGATATTATTTTTTCTTTAGAGTATAGTCAAAGACTTTGACTCCACTTCTAGGATTAATAAGCTTTATTTTCTAAAATGAGTATGGCGAGAAATTAGCGACCCACATTAGGTTACATTAATAGATAATTTGTGTCACCCCAGTCTGCTAAAATCCCTGAATTGTGGAAGTACAAAAACCTTTGGATGATGATCTCAAACCATGCTTTCATCCAGAAAAAAGCAATAATCCAATGTGATGATGAAGACTCCTACATCACACCTGCCCAAGGCCATTAAGGTGCATCTTCTTCCCTAGGCACCCTGCCTTCTGGAAGGACTCCTACCCTTGTGCAGCCCTGGACTCTGCTGCAGGACCCAGCTGGAGCCTGGCAGAGTTTTAGACCTGTCTGTGGCCAAACACAGCTCTGCAAACTGCCAGGAGATGCTGGCCATAGCAGACAAGAAAAGAAAGAGAGGGAAAACCTTACATTTTGTGAGGTAAAAAACCCACAGAAATTGTGTTCAACCCTGAGTTGGGCTCTGGAGAGCTACTTAGTTTGGTATTTTCTTTCCCCTACAGGCTGCTCTAATTCATTTTAGCCTTAAAACTATGGGGTACAACTTACCTTCATAACATTTTAATTCCCCTGTTCAGTGCTGCTGGAGTTCAGCAGAATGGCCTGTGAGGACCAGAGTCCCCAGCCCTCTCCATTAAAGCTGTTTCATATAATGAAAAATACAGGAATTCTACTACAGCAATACAGTTCACACATTTTTGAAGGCTTACCAGATGTCATAAAGCTCTGTCTGAAATAGAGTGTGTATTACAGTGATCAGCTGATGATAGTTAATCAGACTGTTACACGTCCTCAAAGACAGTAATTAATTGCCAGATATGACTAGCATAAAATTAGATTATGATAACCACTTGGGAATTAATTTTTTGGCAAATTTTTGTTGCTTTAGCTGAAAAACTTACAGGGACACTTTGAGATGTAAATTAAAAAAAATTCTTTCTGTCCAATATTTTTAAATTATCTGTGGACATCTAGTGGAAATCATAACACTTACATACTTCGTTCTGACTTTCTTAACTGTGACTTAATGCTAATCAGGATATTTTCCTGCATCAGTGTCAATGGCAACATTGTTATGAAAAATGCTCACTCAGAAGGAAATGTGTACAAATACTACAATCTACTTTTGTAATGGCATTGTGTTGTTTGCAAGTGAAATGAAGGTAGTAGTACTGGTCATAACTACTACCACATATGTAAAATGCTTTAAATTATGCTTAAATCTGTGAAAAATACCCATCACATATTTTATATGTAGTATCTTAAAGGTAACCCATTGTGTAGTCACTTGTGTAGTAAATGGCTTAAACCATTATTAAACCATTATTCCTGTTTGCCTAAGCTCAAATAGGAAGAGTAGAAATGGAAGATCCCAGTCTTGCACAGGGCTTGCTGGTGGTGCTTGGATCACCTCTGAATGATCTGGCTTGGTGAATAGTTCCTAAGTAATTAACCAGGGGTTATGACTCAGAAAACTTCAACAGCTGTGTGGTTTTTTGTTGGTTTGGGTTTTTTTTTTTTAAGAATAACTGCATACTTGCTAACAAAACCTGATGCCACATGTTAGAAGAAACAAAACAAAGCCTAATGTTTCCAAGCAAAGAAAGAGCCTAGTGAATTAAAAAGGGAGGTGGGGTGGGAACAGCAGTGTTAGTCAGTGGTATTGTTTTAAAACAATACTACAAAAACTCAGATGGTTTCTTCTTTTCCTCTGTTCCTCTGAATGAAGAGCAAATTAGAGAAAGTATTCAAATTTCTAATGAGGTTGGTAGGAAAAGGTTATACTAATTTGAGCAGCTGCTTCTATCAAATGTAATCACAAGTCCTAATTGTAACTTGCCATGAGGGATGCAGGATTTGGAAAGGGCAGGAATCCTTCCTGTTAATTAATCTTACAAACCCTTCCTGTGTTTGACTGTCAACAGTGGTGCCACAGGTCATGTCCAGACTGAGCTTCTGTGTTATTTGATCCTGTTTACTTAGTGGGTCTATTAATAAAATGCTGTGACTTGCCCTGTGGTGTCATCTTTGCTTGGGGGACAGCTGGCAAGTACATAGCCATGGTGTGTCCCTGGGTCCATGTGTGCCCTCCCCACCACTGCAGACCCTGAGCTCTCTAAAAACCAGGCCCGTAATGACTGCTGTTTACAGCTTCAGGGTGAGCTGTCAGTCATCTCAGCTTTGAAAATGGTACTACGAAGCCTGAGCTCCCAGGCAGTGAATTGGAGCATCTTCTGTCTTGTCAGAAGTGACTGGATAAATGTAGATTGAGGAGAATCTTCTGCAGTTCGAGCATTTTTAAAACTAACTGGAGGAGTGAGGATAAACCTTGGGAAGTCTCTTGCCTAGAATTCACAGTAGATACAAATGTTTTTTTCACTTTTGGTTTACAGCTGTCAGAGACTGCTTTCATCAGTGAGACAGTTGTTTTCTGTCTAAGCAGCCTGAGAGATGTCCCTTTTTTCCGCATGGATATAGGCTAGGGTTTAGAGCAGAGGATTAAAACTCTTCAGCTCAATGACTGAGTCGTGTTCAGAGCTTAGACTTCTCACAGAACATCATCTTTTTGCTATAACGGGGATTGCAGACAGGTGCTATTTGTAGAGGCTTGAGACTTCCTTATGGGAGAACATACTGCTGAAGTGAGCAAAAGCTAATGTTTGCCTAGCATCAGTCACTGGGACCAATCTCTAATCCAGCTGGCTAAAGGTAGACTTCTGGGGTGGCTTGGCTTTTATTTGCTTTTCTGTGTGTGTACTTTTTGTTTTATGTTATTTGTTTGGCTTTTTCCTGCTGCTGTTTTCCTTGAATGCCTAAAAGCTGGTTGCTAAACCACACCTACTTCTCTTTCAGCTCTATGTGAACATAAGCGCATTCTGTGTTTTCTGTCCCATTTGGAGCAAAGCCACAACAATTCAGGCTTTTTGGTTAGACAGGGAAATTTTGTCTTCATCCTGTCTGAATTACAGCAGGATTTTCATCTCTTAATTTGAATCAACAGGACCTGAAAACTCAGGGATCAAACAGGCATTGACTACATTGAGTTAACTAAGCTGTTTCAGTAGTTTTGGAATTTAGGATTTGGGAAGCTAGTGTTCTTGAAATGCAAAAAAGTATGCACGTGGTCAAGTTGATCTGGTTTGTGCTGATAAGAAAGAAGTTTTGGTAAGATTTGTTTTTTACCTGTGGCTATTTCAATCCAGGCAGTAAAACCATATTGTTAAGACTCTCCACGTTGTATTTGCAATTTCTGTCATATAAGCAAGAAAAAATCTACTGTCTTTTTTGAAGAAGTTACTAAGTTGTTTGCATTTATTCTTTTATTTGTTCTTGTGGAAGCCAAGAACAAATTGAAGTTTGAGAAGTGTCTTGTCTCAAGTGTATGATTCAAAATATACCTCAGAATTACTGAGAAGGTAGAAGACTGTAGTTTAAGAATCTGTGAAACTTCTTGGAAGAAAAAAAAGAGAATAGTAAAATCCTTGCCTTTTTTTATTTTTCGTTTGAGGACTTGGTTGAAGGGAAGAAAAGGGCACTGTTTGTATATTGAGAACTTGTGTGTATGAGCCTCCTACATGGTGTGGCAGAATATCCTGTAAGACAGTGGGTGGATTACTAGATCTGATTTGTAGTTTACCATAACTCGTTATAGAAACCTACCATAATTTGAATTGTTAAAGTCCCCTGAGTGTGAATACTGACACAGTTCAGTAGCATTATTCCTTGAGAAATTAGTGGAAGCTGGAGAATTGCTTTTGTAAAATGTATAAAAAAATCTATAAAGAAACCAGTACTGCTACTTTTTTTTTTTTTGCTCAAAGTAAGGATGAGCTCCATTTTTATATCTTCAGTGTGAAAAATGATATAAGCTGTTTACAATATAATTCCTGACAAGTATAAGTGTTAGCTGGTAAGTATTTTTAAATCTTAAGGTGATCATGTCTTTTTAGAAGTGGATTGTAATATTTTAGATTTTTTGTAGAAGTAAAACTTCATCTTAAATTACACACAGTGTAAGAATAGAGGGCTGTTTGTATCTTAAAATATCTGGTCTCAATGACTCTTTGAAATTTACACACTTTATAAGTGCCTGACTTGTGTTTCTGTGACTCAGGTGAAAAAGGCAATCTAAAAATGACTCAATTCTGTTGTGTAGTTAATTGAACCTTTTGATTACTCCCCAAACTGAAAATAAATTCAGCTGTTATTCTTTCAACAGCATTTTAGATACTAGAATCTTCAGATACGGTAGCATTTACAAAACTGAATTGGTGCTCTACTAGAATTCGAAGTAAAAATTAAGACTTGCAATGCATTTGAAGTAGTCCTATGCTGAAGATACTTGCATTTTTAGTTGATGGGTTCTTCTAAGATTAAATTTTTTTTTTTTTGCTTCTTATTAATATTCAAATGTAACTTAAATTCCTAAACCTGAAAACGTTTGATCTTTATGTCAGTAGAGTAGTGCTGGGATTCATATTGTGCAAGTGTTTAATGTACTCTTAAACAGATGTTCAGTAATTTTAAACACTGTTTTAGATACCAAACTTACTGTATAAAACCAGAGAATAATTTAAAACTTTTTCTATAACTTACTCTAGAAAAATATTCTTACTTCTGAGTAAAAGCTCTACGAAATCCCACCTGCTCCTGCACTTAGAAATGAAACTGTAAGACTTTCTGGTTCTCCCAAGTAGGAGATGGAGTACTGAGAGCTTTTGAATTTTGATCCTGTTTCTGTTTAGCTCTGAACAATTTATTATTGTTTTTTTTACTGTGATTGTGTATATTCTTAACTGATGCAATGAGCAGACACAGAAGCATATGGTTATCATACCAGATAAATCAATTTTTTTTAAGTTCTCAATAGATTTCCTCATGCAACTAAAAATATTGTTAAGTAGGTACTGAGGGGACCAGTTAATTTAGGTAATAGGTTAATTAAACTAAGGTATAAAAGACTTCTGTTCTCTTTTCTGTTAAAAGTTGGTTAAAGGACTACAAAGCAATCATCACAGAATAGTGAATATAAATTAAAGGCAATGTGGGTCAGACATCTTTAAAACTTAAATCACTGAATTACAGACTTATTCCATGTAGGTGAGTTCTGCTCCCAGAACTGGCAACTGGAAGGGAGAATTCCCCCCATTCAGGGCTGAAAGCACTCAAAATGAAGAGAATAAGGTTGATTTGCTTGGGGTTTTTCTGGATACACTTTTGATCTAGACTTTGATGAGGCGGTGGTGAGAGGGAATGAGTCACTGCAGAGCAAATGAGCCACTGAAGTGACTCTGAAGTCTGGCACGAATGGAGTGTAGAAGTCCTTCAAGTGAAGGAGACACTGCCTGCAGTGGCTGGAGACATTTTTGCTGTGCTTTGTGTGTGGAAGAGCTTAGTATTGTGCTATTTTAGTGTACACCTTTAATCCTATATATTAATTGAGTAACTTTATCTTAATTACTTTCAGTGTAATCATCTGACTGATTCCTTGCATGAAGCAGAATTTTTTTGCTGTTTGTATCTTGCAATGTTTGTTAACAAACACTTGCTACTCTACAGCTTCTTTTAAATATTGCTTCTGTAGGGTTGTGGTTTTTTCACTTGCTAAAATTTCACATGAAGTTTGATTGATGGGTATTCCTCTTCATATTAATGCTAGGTTTTAGCTAGCATTTTCTTAATAGTGTGCTGTCTGAATTTCACTTTTAGACAAATAAGATGAGTTTGTGGAGGGACTCTGGTAATTTAAAAACAAGTTGAAAAGGCACTATAAGCATTTAATATAAGGCACTTCTAAAGACTTTCTGCAGACAGCATCCATTGCTGGCCTGCTGCAGTCCAGCCAAACAAAAGGAGAGATATGATGGCTCTGTAAGAACATGTGCCCTGCTTTTAGAAGGTGGGGAAGCTCACAGGCTTTTCCTACTTTGGGGAAAAAGATGAGAGAACTGTGCTGCCTGTCCCTGTTGAGAGCATGGATTTCCTGTGCATGGCTTTACAACATAAGGGAACCGTCCCACCCTGTTACCAGCACTCCCCATCTGGGTCTGTATTAGTTCACCAAATCCCACTGGGAAAGTCTTTCCAAATAAATAGTGTTGTCTTGCACTTCAATATTCTGACAACAGTTCAGTTCCCTAATATGTAATTGAAATCTACAGGACATAGTTTAATTTTGGAAATGCACAAACTCTCTGTAAATTAAATAGATAAGTGCTATTATAAATTTGGAAGGCTTCAGAGTAGCTGACAAACATTAAAAATGCATTTAATATGGGATATTTAGCTCTTTGTATGTTGCTATGGAAATGGGTTATGTGTTCCTTTTTTGCTAAAGATTTTGCAAATTAGTTGTGGCGATAAGAATGTGAACATGAGTGCTTGTTGTAAATTAAACATGATGTTGAGACTGCCTTTTAATCCCATATTTGTAGGAAGTTTAACTAGTGCTGCACAAAGTCCTGCATGCACTGCGAAGTGTTTTGCATATTATTGCATATAACTGTATTGGTATTTTAGAATTATTTTGCCTTTAATTCACTGTTGTATAAATTTGTTAATTTTTTTTTTTTTTTTCAAAATAGAAATCAAAAATATAGTAAACATTGTCTTAATCTAGCAAGGAAAATGGCTTGCTGGGGATTATTTCATTATACTGTGCTGCAGCAAAGGCTTGCAGTGTGTGCTGTACTAACACTTTGTTCTGAAGTCACTTGAGGATGATGTTTTTGGTTTGAATGTGTAGGTGGATATGTCTGCATTCTTACTGGAATCAGTTATTTTGCTCTTCTGGTTTGTTCTTTCAGTATTTAAGATAGATTTGTCCAGGTTTGTGTTCTTGCTAAATAGGCTGCAGGATGTGTGCATATGTAAGCGAAAGGCCTTCGAAATACCAACACTTTTAAGTATGGTATTTGCAGAAATTGGAAGAGCTGAACGTAGCCTATTGAATCTTCTGTCTTCTTCTTTGTCATTTTTCCCTGCCAGAAGTCTTGTTTCAGTAAGTTACTGAAGCTCGGAATGGTGGTTGTGTGTTCAATACTCCCGTGGAAAACTATCTTTTTAATAGGTTTTAGGAACAGGCATATTGGCAGTTGCTGGTACTAATTGAAAAGTAGTTTATTAGTGCTTAAAAATCCTCAAACCTACAAGTACCTATTCACTCAAAACTTGGCATTATTTTGCAGGTTGTTTGCCTAACTCTTCTGCCTAATGAAATCTGAGCTAAGCCTGTATTTTGAGGGAGTAAAATCATTCCTAGCAGGTACCATTGCATGTGCTTAAAGTGAGAAACATGAGGTGGGTCTGAGTGGGGAGGTGGCCAGGCCCTGAAGTGGTACTAAGTTCTGTAGAGTCAAAATAGTGGGGTCATCTTGGTGTTTTTTCCCTACCCTTGTGATGCTTACTATTACTTTAGTAATTCAAGAACTATAAAGGAAAACTATGAGTAAAATACCAGACCAGTCAGTACATGCACAGGGCATATTTTGACTTGGTTATTTGGGGTATACTCATAAACCTAAACCATGGCCAGAGTGATTTAATAGCCTTGTATTTGTCATGCATAAGACTTAAAAAAAAAAAAAGTGTTTAAAACTGAGTATTTTTATGTGACATATTTCAAAATGGTTTTCTTCATGAAGGAGTTAATGAGGGAGAAACTTGGAACCAAATTAAAGTTGAAGTTGAGTTGGATTTTAGGAAAATAGCTGGAGTGTTGAGTTGTGTTTATTCACAAAGAGAACAAAAGAAATGTCTTTCTCATGGCTCTGTACGAGGCTGTTGCTCATACAGAAACAGAGCGTCTTGAATCAGAGAGCATGGAGCTCCCTCCCAAAGTGTGTGCTGACAGTTAAAGGACACTTAATTATTTATTTGAGTTTCTGAAACTCTTCAGTTCAGCTCCATGTGACTGTTTCCTGAACATATTGTGATCTCTGAATGTGACAAGCAGATGCCTCTGATGGTTGAGCAAACAGTACTTATGAAAGACTTCTTTCTTATGAAACGGCAGAGACATCCTGCAGGCTGTGCTGCTCCTCTTCTGCTATTCGAAGTCTCCACACAAATAACCGCTGGGAGGCTGTGTCAGTGACAGAGGATGGAAACCAAAGCACAAGGCAGTGCTAGGAAATGAGAGCAATAAATAAAGACTGAAGGAAGGAATACCCTGTAGGAGGTTTTTTTTTTTTTCAAAAACTTTAGTACAGATGCTGTGATATCTTCCTTTGTGCGAGGTTGTGGCCCGTGCAGTTGGGATTGCCTGTGTGTGTCAGCCATGTGATGGGGCTGCAGCTGTGCAGCCTCTCCTCCTCCTCCCCTCCCTCCGATAGGGGCTGACGCTGGAGCACTATCACTTAAAAACCAAATTGGTATTTATAACTCAGCATTTTCTAATCCAAAAGAGAGAATTATGTGGTGAGATAGTCAGTGTTTTACACACGTTATCTTGAACATGAACTGCTTTTCCTGTGAATCACATGCTGCAGTGAGGGAAATAAAGTGTAAGGGCAAATATTTAGAATACCTGTATCTTTATTTTTATTTGAGAAAACTGGCTAAGAAGAGCAACTGAAAGTTTTTTACAAAGTGGGAGAAGACTCAATCTGTGTAACTAAAGGGAACTGTTCATTAGGGCGCACCAACAGCACTGTCATAAAAAGTTGAAGTTTTAGGGTCATAGCATATTTTCATCTTTCTATGCTGTGATGTTTATTCAGATGAACTTAAAGACCTGGGAAGATATTTACTGTAATAGGACTCTTGTATTGAATCATATTTGCAATCATAAACATACTGTGTGATTTTTACCTGCTTCCCACTTTCTCAGAATTTCCTGTGCTAGTAAATGTAACTCAGTCTATTCCTGTGAAGCAATCATTGTTTATATTGTTCAGTCTGCTGCATTTAGAAAGCTTTGGTAGCTCCTACTCATTCCCTTTGACCAATGAATACGTAGGAATGGCAGTATTTCTCTTAAATAGTGTTAAAGATTAATTATCATCCTGTTACCTTTTTTATAATTTTGTGTGTTCATATTATTTGTGTAATTTGAATTAAGAGAGATTTATTCTGTATTTTTCAGATTCAAGCCATTTTTTCCATTTCAAGTATCGCCATCTGAGGAATATGAAGATCGAGACCTCTGTATACAGGATTTTCTGTTGACAGAAGGTCGACTGAAAGTCACATTAATTGAATGTACAAGGTATATTTTTGTGCACTTTTGCTCATTCTTGATTAAGCAAGGACCAGTGTTTCCTCTGTTTATAGTAATTATAGCTGTAGGCCAGTTCTGATTCACAAAGTGGCAGCTTTGGTGTTGTGATTGCACTCTAATCAAGAAATGTACTTTCCTTAAACTAAAAATGAGCAAAGGAAATTGCAGTTACTTTGAGAAACTTCTGTTTTGTGTGGGTGCAAGCCTTTGCCTTTCTGAATTTTGCCTGGTTACAAGCTAATCTGTGCCTCCTCTTATTTGTTGGATTTGCCTTTCTGCCACACCAAATTAGGAGTCTCTTTCCAGGGCAATATAAATGTTGCAATTATATTACTGTATCATGTAAGCAGAGGGAAATAATTGTTTCACTCACTTGGATAAATCCAAATCACTTTTATAAGGCATTATTTATTGTCTTTGTCTTGAACAAAATAATGGAAAGAAATAAAATCTATTTCCTTCATTCATTGAAGAGAAAATTACTCTCCTCAAAGCTGGAGAGAAGGTGTGTGGGCTCTTGGTTTGTTGGGGGGTTTTTTGTCAGGCCTCTTGGTTTATGTTAGATTTTATCCAAGTAGTGCTAAGGCTTTGATCTAGTCATGTGCAGTTCTATTCTTTATGAACTAAACTGCTTTGCAGCAAGACCTTTTTTTTTACGTGTTCTTTTCATTGCTTGCATTCCCATGTCAACTCCTCTTGGCACTTTCTTTCTGTAGCATTGTGCAACCACTTGAGCTGTATTTGCTGTACTAGTGTGGTTTATCAGCGCTGAGGATTTCTTGCTTCTAAGGGTTCTGTGGTGACAACAGTGGTTATATTTTTGTGATAGAATTCCTGCTTACCTATCTCCCTATCTTTGTGATGTTTTCTGTGGATAATCCAAGGATCCCAAAATGTCTGTCTTGAGTTCCTTGTCCACTAGGAGCATTTCCCCCTTTGCCTGTACTGAGTAAGGGAACTCTGATCTCTCTTCATAGCAGTTCTCCAATTTCAGCCCAGTGGTGCATTTCTTTTTATCATAAGAGCCAAAATGACCAATCTTGCACTGTGTGCAGTTATTCTTGGTTTGGAAAGTAATCTTTTAAATGTTGTCTTTCCTGAATCTGAAACACTGTGCAGCATCAACTCTTGAGTTTCTTTGCACTGAGAACCCAGATTGCTCAGTCTGACATCATCATCTGACCTCTCAGTATTTTCAGCTGTCACAGATGCTTATCAGATGGCTGGGAGAGGATGCAGTTGCTGATTTGTCAGGTCTGGCATAATCCAAGTGTTTTATGCAGCTTGGGCTTTCTCAACACACCCTTCTCAGCCGAGATGTCTGACTGTTGGACCCACAGTAATTCCTCAGATCTTCCAGTTGCCCCATTCTTTTTTTGAACAGAACAACTACAACTGCTGTCCATAGGGTCCCTCAGTGAGTAAGTACTCTTGCTTTGCATCTGAAGGTGTTGATGAGGTAGAAAGAGAAATAGGGAATTTTGGTAGTGAAAGAAGAAACATACAATATATATAAAAGTAACAGTGATCAAATTTCCTTTTTCCACCAGCCCTCTGTGAGTGGTGTGAAGTTGGCTGGGCCAATTCCCAGTACAGCACTTTGTGCTGACATCCAGGGCTTTTGCACTTATATCTGCCACAGAGGCCTGATTGTTTTTCATTCTTTCATTCTCATTCCAGAATGAAAGATCACTTTAATTTCTGTGTGGTTTTCAATTTTGCTCAGTGCCCCAGAAGGTTTTATATTTTCTCAGTACAGTAGATGATCTTTGACTTCTGTACAGAGTTTGGAGTAGAATTCTTCCATCTAGTCAGGTAATGGAGTTCTGCTGCTTCTCCTGTTTGAGTCTGGACATCAGTGGTGAAACTATAGTGGTAAAACATTTAGCAAACTTTTTCTATGTTATAAATGGCCTGTTTAATTAAATTATGCTCTTCACATGACCAAATACTTGCACTTTTTGCGCTAATTGCAGGCTTGACCATAGCAATTTTCTGCTGTCATGTTTCTTGCTGTTGAAAGAAAAATTAAATTTTGCACATCTTTTAAATCAATGAAAGGATGGGAATTTTGGTGTAAATGAAAGGAGTATGTTTTGCTAGTTTTTATCTGACCTGTACGAAAACCTCAAATTTCTGTCAGTGTGATGCCCTCACAGAACTTAATTGTTGCAAGAACGCTGTTATCTGTCATTTTCTTCAAACTTTGAAGAAAAAGGGAAAAACAAAGCAGCATTCTGCTAAATTTTGAGTTGTTTGTTGTTTTCTTTTTAAAGAGACACTATGAAGAAAGTAACAAAGCCTATAAACTCTGATTATATTAGGTGAGAATACGCTTCCAAAACTGTGCCATAAAGTGGGCACTTTTCAATCTGTAGGATATAGATATCTCTTTAATATATAGTTATATATAATCATGTCAGTCTTTATGTGCAGCCATCTTACAGGGTACAGCACCTTTGTTTGGATATTAATGGAGATATTGTTCAAACAAAAATTTTCTTAGTGTAGCAGTAGTTAAAATTTTCCCTCTGTCTTTCTGAAATTGCAAACTGAACTCCAAAGTCCAGCATGAAGAGCTCTTCAAAATTTTAATATGTAGTTGGGCTGTCTTGTGATGTATTTCTTCACCTTTCACCAGGTTAACAGGTGCTGTTGACCTGCTGTAAGGTGAAATCTCAATATGGCTCTTTGTTTTCCTTGTGACTTTCATGTTACAGTTCTAGCTAAAAATTGTTGTATTCCTGTTTTGACCTATCTCATGTGCTTGTTTTTCTATCTAGTATAGCTAAATAGCTTCTGTGCTGATATTTTGGAGGGACCATAAGTACCCCTGAAAAATTCCCCAGGGGTGTGTCTAAGTGGTCAAAAGCAAGCTTGAGAGCTGTCACAGTCACAAAGGTGTTTTTCTGGGTCGGCTTAATTTTACCAGTTCTAATTATTGGTGAAAGTTGTCTTCAATAGCTTTACTTAATTTTCAAAGTATGTTTACTACAAATCTCCACATCTGAAAGAAGAGGTGTTTTTTTGATTATAAATATTTAACCTAGAAATATTATTTAACAATGTCAAGATTAACAGAGAAAATGGACATGTTTTTCTGACAGCTTTTGTCTGTATCATCTGAAGAGCTGTGTAACACATCACAGTCACAAATAAGATACTTTGGATGAAAACTTAGAAACTGTTCTTGTCAAATGTATATAGAAGGTTGAGGGGGAATTATAATCTAACAGCTTTTTTGAATGGCTAAGGTTTGTTTGAAGTTTTTATTCCAAAATATTTATCTGCTTCCAGCTACTGTGAGATAAGCTGTGAACAACTTGATTGTTGTTCTATAGCCTAAAGTTTATAGTCTGGGTTTTTTTCCTTTTCTAGTACTGATATCAGTCTGAAAAGCTCTGTAGCCTTCTGGAATAGGGTATCATGCATGAAGAACCACTCTTTCATTTGTTATAAATGTTACAAAAATCACAGATAAGAGGATCCCAGTTTAGTGAAATACAAATATAAGCAGTAGTAAACGGTGACTTTAATCTACGTAAGAACTCTCTTAAACCCAAAGAGAGCTTTGCATTGTGATGTTTAGGACTAAAGTGGACGACTCTGGTGGCTGTTGTTGGTCTTCTTAAAATAAAACACAAGTCCTTTATGGAAAAAATGCCGATTGAACACTTTGTTTAAAAACAGAAAACCCAAACAAACAAACCCAAAACCAAACCAAAACAACAACAACAACAACAAAAAAAAAAGGAAAACACAGTAGGAAAAAAGTCAACTCAAAAAAACCCCTTAGCTAAAAATTCTGTTGTATTTTACATTTTTGGAGTTCTTCCACTAGAGGGTGGCAGTGGCTTTCCTTTGCTGTAGGGCTGTGCCTGTGCAATCTGTTGCATCTGGACTTCTATGTGTACACATTGGTACTAATAGTGTATAAATGAAGGATGGGGAGTTTAATGTGGTATCTGGGGTATATGTAATGGTATTACAGTTCTTACTATTGGCTTTTCTCTTTCAGGTTACTGATCTTTGGATCCTATGAAAGAGAAACAAATGTTCATTGCACAATGGAGCTGAGCAGTAATGTTTGGGAAGAGAAATCAAGAAGTTCTATTAAAACGGTAAAAAAAAAAAAAGGGTGTCATCATTGCATATTGCAGTTTGTCTTGTGCTCCTGGTACATCATCTAGAAAGTGTGTCTTTAGGTAATCAAATGGGTGATATAACAGGAAAAAAAACAAACCCTAAACGTAGCAGACCAGTTAATTTTTAATCCACTGTCAAATTACCATGTATGGACAACATCACATTCAGTTATCACAACTGTGCTTGAAACTGTACCTGGTTTGAATATACTGTCAGCTGTCTAGCTGCATTAAAACAAATAGTGGAAAATAGGCATTTTATAATCCTGTTACATTTGGGTGGGGCAGTGTTTAGAAAGCAGTGAGTAAGATTCACCTGTTTTTGCCTGGCCAGTATTGTAAGGTAGTGTTTTACTAATTATTACACTTGATAACATGAGTTTAGCAGCATACAGCCTATAGACTGCCTGCCTTTTTGTGTGTGTGAGGGTGAGAATGACCTTCTTTTTGTATCTTCAGAGAAGAGGTGTGATGTATGAAAGAGCCTTTCAGTTTTACATTAGAGGGATATTGTGTTAGTAATCAAATTGAATTGGGCTTGTGCTGAGCAGTAAGTAGCATGCTTGTTGAAGAAAAACCCCTGAAGCTTTAAAAAGACTTCAGGTTAACAGTTGGTTTCATGTAAAGAAATCACTGGAACAGAAATCCCTGTCCTGCATTTTACCCTCTGCTGAGTGCAACTAGCTTAAGCATGTGCCTTTGTTATATCTGACTGGAGTTGTGTTTGGAGACCAGCATCATTTTCCACTGGAGTAGCAAGAATCCAGAATTTCAACGTCTCATTCAGTTTTCCACCATTAAATTCCACTTTGCATTGGTTCTAAAATCCTTCTAACAAATGCTGTGATACTTGTTTCCAGCTTACTGTATATTATGTTTTGCCAAAAAGGGCATATGGCTGAGTAACATCTGTGTATGAAAACATGCATGGATCTGCAGGGTTGGTGCTCTGGCAATGAAGGTGGCAGTGCATTGATTTACCAGTACACTCCTCTGCACGGATAAGGCTGTGATTATTTTTAGGTGTTGAGTAGCACACATTCTTTTACACTCTAACAACACAAGAGGAAAGGAAAAACACTCTGTAGACACTATGGCACCAATGTGTTTGTGACAGCAGATGGCAGTAAGAGTAAATGAGTGAGGGATGGCTGCTTTTTAAAACTATGGAAAAGTACTCAGGGAGAGACTCTCAAAAACTCATCTTCTGTGTCAGCATCTAAAATGAAATGGCAGGTTTTTAAATGAAATGGCAGTTTTTAAAAATGTCTTCAAGTATTTGGAAATCTGGCCTGCAGTGTACAGGAGGGTTTTCTGTGCAGTCCTTCATTAAGCGTGTTCAAACACTGCCAGAGAGCAGAGTCTCCTTGGTTTGAGTTGCTGCATCTCAAGCTCAGCTGGCACTGGAGAATTCACTGTGCTCAACCACCATGAACTTGAGCCACTGGAATGGTGGCCTGGTTTAAAGATCGTGCTTTTGAAGGTCTTGATATGGTACAATACAGAAAATTAAAATTAGCAGTTTGCAGAACTACTTGTTGCTTCTTGATTTATATTCAACAGCTGTAGTGTAATCATGGAAATCTCTTTTCCTTAGGAAATCAGGTTACCTTTTCAAGCTAAGTTACGAAGTGTTAGGACATCTCACCGAGTGGTAAGAGTATTGCCAAAGATCCTCAACAAAGTAGGAAGTGTTGCTGACATATTTAGCACTGGAACTTTGTTTTTTTAAGAAATATTAACTGTGTGAGTAGTTAAATAGCAAGTTATAATGAAAAAAATGTGATATTTGTCCAAACAAAAAGTTTACTTCTATCCTTCTGATTATTAGTCCTAATGCAATATTAACCATGAGGCAGCAAATAGTTTATCTTTCTAATATTAAATCCTTATTTTAATGCTCACATGTGCAATATTTACTCGAGATGAAGTTAGAATGAGTAACAACTTCAGAAACTGTGAAGAAGAAATGGCAGACAAACTTGAAGTGAAAAGTTGAAAGATATATTGTGGTTTAAAAGGATCTAATTTATACAAGCTTCACAAAGGCATGACAATACATCCTCTGATTCAGACTATGTTCTACAATGTTCCTGAGGAAAATTCTCATAACTTTCTATACTTCCTGACATTTTCATTCTTTTTATTGTGCTGGTAGTGGTGATAAAAGATTAGACAGATTTAATACTTTGTAATGAATTTTGGCAAGACTTTAATCTGATCCCAGAATTTATGGAACATTAGTAGATGTCACAATTGATTTTGAAAAAAGCTGCTGTGTTACTGAATATTTCTGGAGCATTATTGAAGTGTCTATTACAATACAAAGGTGTCTCAGACTTATGTTTCTCAGGTCTGAAACACCAATAAGACTTCAGAGAGTGATTTGGCACATTCCCGTGTGAAACATTCTTAAATATCTTAATTAGTAGTACATGCTGGTGGAATTAACGTTAATCAGTGCATTGCTATGTAAAAATTATGTATGGCTAGGATGCAGTAATTAGCATTAGCAGCACTGGATTACTACGCAGGTGTTCCATGTTTAAATAATTAGATATGTCTCAATAGTGAGATACATGCTTGTAGATATGAAGTGGAGGCTGTATCATAAATGTGGATGGTTATGTCCATTGAACTGCCAGTCAGCAATACCAGATTTATTTCTACAAACAAAAAGAATTGTTCTATTTTCCCTTGGAACACATCTGTTCAGAGTGACCCCTGGGCCCACTTACCCTTGATGAGACTCTTGCTGTGACTTTACCTCTGCCAGCACTTCCTGTATAGTGTTGTGAAAGAACAGCATGATTTTTCAGCAGAAATCAAAGTTTCTCTGTGCATAAGAGGGGAGAATATAGTCTGCCTTCTTTAGAACTGGCAGAAGAATGGACATAGAGATGAACTCGAGGTATGAGTAGTAGAGACCTGAGGTACCTGTGTAAGCACCCTGTGCATTGACTGCTGTGTCTTGACTGCTCTGTGGATGCTGGTGCTTTTCTCTGGATCCACCTCTGTAGAGAAGAGTGGCTCAAAAGTATTGTTGTACTGAAGTGAGAATCTTGTTTCTTACGAACTGCTCTGCTCATCTTTGTAGTCATGGTTTTTATCTACATCCTGATTTTTATGATAAAGATTAAGTAGTTTTCTAGAAATTGCAGAAACTATTGCAAAGAGATTGGTATCGTCTGATACTCTTATACCCAGAAAACATATGTAAACTGTAATTGGTTTGTACTTTTTATTGGTTGTAAGAATCTAAAGTAGTGAGGAGAGGTTCTCAACTGCACACCAAAAATGTATCTGTTCCAAGTTTTCTCTTAGTATTTTTTATAGAAATTCAGGAGCACAAGAGAACCATTATTGATCATGAAATAATCAAGTTAGATAACCCAAAAAAAAGAAGGAACACTTTTAAACTCTGGTGTCAACTCGTTGTCTGAGGTGGTACTGTAAGAATAGCCATGGGTTTGTATTTCTCCACAGTTTCCTATTTCTACAGGCAGTAAGTGTTGAGGCTTTTTTGTTGTTGGTTGGGTTTTTCATTACAATTTTTGTGGAAATCCCTTCTGTAAATATTAACTTTAGCGATGCTGAAACTGCATTTCATATTCTGCAAAGTAAAAATTTCCATCTAAAATGCCACATCTGGTAGCCCATAGGATTCACTCTTGCAGCAGTTGTCTCAGGAGCACACAGATATCTTCTGAAGTAAACTAATAATAGAAAGAATTAAAGAATTAAAATAAACATCCCAGTGCTTTTTTATGAATACTGCTTGATGTTTTCTCCAGTTCATTCTGAACATTGTGGTTGGCACTGGAGTAACTCAAGGAGATGACCTTTAACACCATCTTTCAATCTTGCACTTTGAATTTGTTCATATGTATACCTAGAGATATATAGGCTATGATCTCCAGGCTGGTTGGTACCTGTTTATCAAAAAGAAGAGCAATATTTCTCAGCTTTTCATAAAACTAAATTTCCTTTATCAGGGATTAAGGGAAACTTAATGGTATTCCAGTACCATAACATATGAATCTAAAATGAAAAATAATGTAAATCAAATCCAGCCCTTCTGAAATGAGTTGCCTGAAGTTACTAAACTATAATGTCAAAATTTAAAGCAACTGTGAAATGTTAATTTGTAAATACATGGAGTTAAATGCCTCACAGTTGGCATTTCAGTGTGCTTATTTTACAGCCTGCCATTTCAGCATTTAATCCTATCAAAAGAAAGGAGGAGGATTAAAGCAAGAAAGGCTTTTTGAAAATGTCACTTTTTATGAAAATTCATGATCTTGTAAAACTTGGTAATATTTGTAAATACAATGGGGAATAGTTCTGAGATTTGTGCCTTACATAATATTCTGTAATCTGTCTTTCAAATAAACTTGAAGGCCATCAGGATTTTTTCAGTCTCATCCTAAACATTTAAGCTTTTTGACTTGGGGCTTCAAAAAGCTTTACTGTGATTTAATAAACAACCTCCTGTGAAAATGCACTGTAGTTCTTTATTGCTTAGGGATTGTTGAATATGAACATTAAAAACCCACACCAAAACCCCACTGACAGAGGGGTTTATTTCAGTGTATATTGAGATAGTTCTTTAGAACTCAATGTCATCATTCTAGTCACGGTCTGACCTGGTACTTCTTACCTGCTCATCAGAAGCTGTTCTGTGCTGCACCCCTGGGCATGAAGACCCTCGCTGGGCAGGCAGTAAGTGGAACTTGCCACACTGCAGCATTTGGCAGCAGGCAGTACTAGATATATCTATCATGTGCATCCAAATCTGGAGCTTCCCTTCCCTGCACCTTTTTCTCCCTATGTCCAAATTTGACATTGTGATCTTTCCCTGGAGTACTGCAGAAACTGACTGCTTGCAACCAATCTGACTTGCTGAGTCTCAAATTTAAAATAGTAGATGAAAAGATTCATGGATGAAATCCATTAATTGAGTGAGAAGAAGCTGGGCTGAATAGTGCTTAGTGCTCTCTGTGTTCTTGAACTTCCAGACCCCAGACCTTCAACTTTGAGAGCTGCCAACAAGGCTAATTCATGGTACTTGGGTTTAGGAAGAGTTCTGCAACCAGATACTTGTCTTGTATAGTGAAATAAGTTTGATTTGAAGCCACTTAATTCCAGTTGAAATCTCCATTAGATTTTGTAGCCAAGTGGTTTTGCAGATGCCATTGGTGATACTGTCTATCCAGCTGGGGTCTTCCAAGCTGATATTTTGCAGGGTGTTGAACTCCCTGAAAACATGGCAGTGACCTCCTGACTCTTCACAAAGTTGTGAAAGAGGCTCCAGCCTTTTAATTGGTTGTGTTGGGTGAATACCCCATAGTAAGACTTCCCTGTATGACTGTTCCAGGACAAAAGTTACATGAAACTTCAGGCTTGCTCAGGATTAGTTTTGTTTCTTTAGTACTTTTTACAGAGCTGATATGAAAAGAATACTCATTTCTGCTGTGGTTTTATGCATGTAATAGCCAACCTGTAGTACAGGTTCTATGAGTTACCTTTCAGGTGACTATTTTATGTATCATCCTGGTAGTACCCAGTTCAAGTGGCAGTTGTAAGCTTTTCTTGTCATACTTTTTAATGTACAGTTTCATGTTTAAATATATATAACTAATAAGAAAACAGTAAATTATACCTTTTCCTTAGAAATGCTTGTAAAAGTAAACACTGTTTCAGAGTGTCACTAGATGTGGTACTGGTGACTCTTTTTTTCCTAGTCTTGTCACCTGTTCTGCAACCTGTCCAAATACTGAATGCAGTAAAGAGTTTTAAGTAGGTTTTACAGCAGCTGTCTTTCTCATTTGCAGAGAAATTGATTTACAGTGATAGCTGATCTTGCTAAATAAATAGATGGCTGATGCCCGAAAGCTAACTTAGTTTGTATAAACAGTATGGCTTATTGTAAGAGAGATAACAGTGTTTTATTGACCAGGCACACAGAGTGGTTTCTGGGTAATTCAGTATTTCTGGAATGACTTTTTAAATTATTTTGTTACATCCTATTGCAAAGTTGCATGGCCAGATAAGCTGGCAGCTTCATTTGGAGGCTGCCTCACATGGCTGGAGTGGAAGGGGAGGGACTAACTTAAACACAGACATCTACAGCCACCTTTGGAGAAATAAGCTGGTTCTATTCTTATTGGTTTGTAGTTTGTTTTCTTCTTCAGCCATCCAGTTTACTTTTAAAATACATTTTCTCTGATAACCTTGTAATAGCTAACCTCTGCTTAACACAGGCTTTTTCTTTTCAGATTGAGAGACTGGGATCTGCTCTTACTAAGGAGGTAGTAACTGGATTGAAGCTAATTTACTCATCTGTATGGATGTTGTAATGATGTTGCAATGTTTCCCTACCAAATCAGGACCTCATCAAGTTGGGCATGCTTTCCTTCTGTTGGTGAACAGTTATGTCTCCCAAAATAATGAAGAAAGGGAGTCTGTGCTTGAATGTGTAATTACTGACCAGAAATGCTTTCCAGAGAGAAAGCCTGGGAGTGGGTAAAAAATTGTGGAAAAGAGGCCTGTGGCTGTGAGTAAAAATACTTGTTAAGAAATAGCAAGGTACTGGCACTTGGTGCTCATAGGCTGTCCTAAAACCAGTCATCTTCCAAAATCTGTGTGAGATGTGTGCAGGTTTGACACATGACAGAGTTGCAGAGTTGTTCTTTTCTGACTGCGAGTTGCTCAGTGGGAACTTGTCTGAGTGTTTCTGCCACAAGCAGTTCATCATCTGGAAGTTCATCTTGCAGCTAAGGAGGAGAAAATTACACTGGAGTTTCTGCAGATTGTCAAAGGATAGGCAAGTGCTTGTAGTTGTCACAGAACAGCTGATGTTTAACTTCTGCCCTTCAGGAATCTGATACTGTCCTTGCTTCCAAGTATAAACATCTCACCTGTTTATAGACTTTGGAGGGCATTAGTAACTACTGAGATGACTGTACAAGAAATCTCAGCTGCTTGGTTCTGATTCCTATTTTTATGTTTACACTGGCTAAGTTAACAATTACATTAGCTTAAACAAGAGCATCATCAGGTTTGATACCAGGAAGAAATTTGGAATGGCGATTTTAAAAAATATGCTTAATTAATAACTATAAAATAATTATTAATATGAATTATTTCACTAATAAACTTACCAGTCTTTAACATAGGTATCTGATGCCCTTCAATGGGATAGAAATGAATTTTCTTACACCACAAATAGTTGATGTCTAGTCATTTTAAGTTTTGTGGTTGAAGTGTCAAAGTACAAGCATAAAATGTACTGAGTGACAGCAAAGCCTTTAATTTTGTGGGAGGAATTCCTTATTCTGAGTACACTAATGTATTGTAACTATTTTTATGAAGTCAAATGATATAAGCAGTTCAGATTCTTGGACTCAAGGTAATGCAGTGTTGTTACATGTCACATCTTGCCTTCCTAGAATGTAATTATTTAACTGAACATTATCTTAAATCAACTATTTATCTTTTCTTTCTTTCTCCCTCTTCAATCACAAGCTAAACCAGAAATTAGGTGCTTGTCTCAGTGTTACCAATCTTTTCTAGTTCTGGTGGAGCTCAACACGTGGAGGCCGCACAGAGTGATTGAGAACAATGCTTGGTGTATTTACGTTGTTACAATTTCCTCTGGTTACTGCATACCAGTTACTGTGGCTGTTCTATGTCTGTAGAGTAGCAGGAGTGAAATCTCACTTCGTAGGCAAAAGTGAATATTAAGATAATTATCAGTGCAAGATAAGTGATTCTTAATGATGACCAAGTATCTTAAAAATAGTTTCCATAATTTAAAAAAAAGTATAAGCAGAAATGTTATGAGGCAAGTGCAGTGCATGTTCTCCCAGAGCTCTGTGACGATGGCAGAGAGCACTAAGAGAATAATGTGAGTGGGCAGCGCAGCAATTGCCCTGGAAAAGCCTTGGGGATCAAACCTGGAACTGCCGATTCCCGTCACACAAATGAAATGACTAAAAGGTCACCTGGTGTATTAAGGTTAGAGGGAGCAGAGCGATGCTCTGCAAAGGCCACCTGCAGATCAGAAGTGATCAGGAGTAAATCATCATCAGAAAATGGAGCATTTCCCTTAATGCAATCTGGTAACAGGCTGCCTCTGTCAGAGTTTGGGTGAGATAAATAGAATTTATGAACTATGAATGTCTTCACAGACACTTTAACCAAAAGTCAGTATATTCAGATCTATACTTAGGTCATCCCTTTCCATTTTTAGATGGAACAAATATCATGTCTGTGCACCCTCAGATCCATTTGATGTTAATCGAAGCTATAGATTTTCCCAGGCTGAAGGAAAGAAAAAAACCTAAGTCCTTAGAAACCTGAGGCAGATATGCAGAAGTATTTTTGTGTGTTTTGTTTGTTGGAGTTCTTTTAATTATAGAAGCCATCTAGAAGCATATATATTATAAATATGCATATGCACTTCTTGTGTAAAAGTAACTTCATGCACTTAGTAAATGTATATATAGATAAAATGAGAAACATCAGTTTTTCTACTTCAGTTAAATATAGATGGAAGTCTGATGCATAACAAGTTGAGCATGTGTTAAAAAATGTAGGTACTTGCAAATACAATAAATGATCCTTGAGAAATTGGAATTGACTTACCTGAAGTTCATCAGCACTTATAGCTCCAGTGATCTATAACAGAGTCAAGAAATAACAAAGTTGATATTTAGAGAGCAATTGCAGAAATCTGTTTCTAGGTTCCACAGCAGTTAAATCACACATCTGTGGGAATATATCAGGAATAGTCTGCACAGCAGCTTGTAAACTAAAAACAATCACTTTATATAACTATGTGAGCTACATGTGAAGGGAGCATAGGATAGTATGGAATCTTTAAAGTGCCTGATTAATGTATGTTATCTACAGGTTTGAGAAACTCCCAGGAAATATGTGGTTGTACTATCACAAACATTGAGCAGCTGGCTTCAGCAGAAAAATTGGCTTGATTTCAAGCATTTCTGTATAAATATAGATATATAATCCAAGCATTTCTTTATAAATATATATATATATAATCCAAAACAAGATTAAAGTGGTATCTGGACAAGGTATCTGTTTGGTTACTAGACTAGAGTCAGTAATTTAGAACAGAAGGGAAGTAATCTGGTCCCAGCTCCAGCGAGGTCAGGGCTAAGCTGGCTCAGACCTTCTTCCTGAGCACAGTCAGGCAGTGCTTGTTGATAAAAAAGTCTTTTTTCTTCTAATTGTATTTCCACTTTTGCGAAATAGTCCATGACAGACTATACTGTTACACAGGGACAGGAGGGCAGCAGAGCTATCTGAACTGATTGTGACTAGTTAAAGAAAAATAATTCACAAAAAGACTAATTTAGTCTTCAGACTAGCCTAAGAATGTATCTGTAGGCTTGGCTTCAGATGGAATAAACTTTCTTTGTGTAGCAGGCAGTCCAGCCTAGAGGCAGTTTTAGCCTAAAAACTCTTAATTAAATTGCATCAAGATGACACCTGAGGTACAGACCTGTTGGAGAGAGAAAGTAATATTAAACTTCTTCACTTTGGCTACAATGGGTGTATAGCCAAGACATGAAAACATCTATGATGGATTTTTATTCCTTGTAAAACAATATTTGAGAAAAGAATTCATTTTTTTTAAACAAGTTTTTTGCCTAGCTTGATAAATGTTTGTATTTCCACTAGAGTTCCTAAAGCTTTAGCTTTGGAAGAGAATCTGAAATAGCAAATATTCTGAAAATGTTTGTAATAACTAGGAGCAAACTTTTGGCTGCAGTTGGGAGCAGAGGCATTCAGATTCTTGCCAACTGCTGTGTAGAAGTATATGAGGAACCAAAAGTCTTGGTTGCATATGACTGAGGTAACCAAGAGTTGTAATTAATTGCCGAGCTTTAAAAATAGCTGCTAGGAGGAACAGATTTTATGACAGGTCATTAAAGCAACATTCCCTCATATCTAATAATTGTAATGAAAATAAATGAGATTTATCAGAAAATTAAGAACCTGATTCTTGCTAGGAAGAAAAAATTTACTTCCACTGAGATTTGTTTTATTTCTTTTAACAGATGGGAGTAGTAACCCATAAAGGCACTGGAAATGTGTCCTGGACACAATACACACTTTTCTGCATGTTCAGGAATAACTTAGCGGAGCAAAAGGCTCTTTTTTGATTTTGCCAAATCCTCAACCTAGTATATAACTCCTCAAATGCTGAGGTATGTATTTTAAATCTATGACAGAAGAGACACAAGAAGCCCTCCTTTTCAGCAAGGCAGTGGTAGAACAGGAAAGGTGCAAGCAAGTTCCTTTCTCTTTCTTCTCTTCTGTCTATATCAGAAATAACTCTTTGACATTGCAACTTGGCACTCTTATTTTTTATTTTTTCATTTTATTGGGGAGTAACTTTACCAACCAGCTTCTGAAAGAAATTCTTCTTCCTTTGGAAAGCTAGATTCTTTTTTTCTTGCTATGTGCTTTCCTGATGACTGGTGTCTAGCAGTTCTACAGATTACTAGGTAAGATTCAGGTGTTATGTATTGACAAATGCAAAGTTCAGGAGTATAAATTTCTGCTGTCAATAGAATGGATTGAATTTTTTTGTAGGTGGAATTTCTCTTGAGGCATCAGCATAAACCCAGAATAGGAGAGCAGTGGTTAATTTGTCATTACAGAAAAGCCAAAACTTCGCAAGTAGATCATGAACTTGAAGTGTCCAGACATCTTTTTATGTATCTATAGGTATCATGCATTTCTGCATAGCATTTATTAAGGAAAGAATAGCAGTTGAGAATGCTGAATGAGCAGGCAGCCAGTAACTATCAGTTGGTCAGAAATACTTCAAAGCAATGCCTTCTGTAAGAGAGAGAGTGGCTGATATGCAAAATGTGCGTGGGTGGTGCACTATAGATGCAGACGAGCTTTTATTGAGTTTCTATCACTTCACCTCTTCCCCAACATACCTTTAGTTCCATTTTTCAAGTATTGCTGCCATTTATCTTGAATATTGTGTAATGTGACTGTTGGCTAGGGGTCTTATCTAGTGTAAAGATTTATTTTTAATTGGTTATTGTCAGGAGTGCAATTTTTTATTTAAAAATTTCAGAAAATCATATTTAGCCACACTACATTGAGGTAGTTGTGTCAACTGAGTGAGTGTCACTGAAATCTGGAGGCATAATTTTGATATCCATTTCGAAGTGTCTCATTGCTCAGTGGAAGAGTCTCGTCTGTGTATTAATTTAGCTATGTCTCCTTTTTTTATTCCTCTGAGTGTCTGTATACCTGTATAATGCCTTTTATTTTTTTTAATGAAAACACAGTTATTTGTAAAATAGACTTTCAACTTCTATTGGGAAAGATGTGTTTACCCAGGCAGAGACTTTAGCCAAGAAGGTGGCCTAGCTTGGCTCTAGTCCTTGTTACTCTCCTTGGCCCTGTGTCCTCAGAGCTTTGCTATTTGTATGGGGTTTTTTAAGTTGTATTTATTTCACAGGCATTGTATAGTGTTGACTGATTCTTTGTTCAATTTTCAATTAAATGAGTGAGTTGTGAAATCTTTGGAGAAGGTAATTGGCCACAGTCCCAAGCAAGCTGGATTTCTGCTGAAGGAGGAGAGAAGGGGGAAATGGAAATAGAAGGATGTTGGGTTATGAAATCTGGTGGGAGAAGGGCCTGTAAAGGGCGTGGTACTTTACTCTCTGTGTAATAAAACCATAGCTCTCTCAATAATTATTAGCAACTTACTAATTGATGTTAGCATTATATTCAGATCATGATCCTTGCATGCCATTTTTAACCTGGGACTGCTTTCTACGCAAATACTGTTTCAACTCAGAAACGTGTCCTTGTATGAAAATGGCAAAAAATAATGATGCTTCTGCTGAAAGTATCTAGATTACAGTTAATTTTGATGTTTGTCTGCCTTAATAGTGTAGACGTACCTGAGGTTTAATTACTTTGTAATGCTCTTGATCAAATGGTATGAAAGTATGTAAGTCATTGTCTGGTTTTGTGGACTTCAGGAGTTCATGAAGAAGGGCACGCTGTGCATGGTGAACACACATGTTTATTCATTATGATTTTCTTTGAGCATTGCAGACTAGCAGACTCCTAAAGTAAGCATTGATAGTTTTGGTTTTTTAGCTCCAAAATTGTCTTTCTTTTTTTCTTTTCCATGCAAAAAAGGCAATTCTTTTCTTAATATAGTGTAATATATGCATGGAGGTCTCTACCAAATGTAACATTGCAAACAAATAATTGAAAAGCTGAGTTTAATCCATTGGTTTCTTGGTAGTTGATGTAAATTAATTACATTTTATTAATCAGAGGTCATGGGAATGGGAAAATTACAAGTCTTTTGCCATCGTAGTGCAGCCATGGGTTTACAAACTGCAGTTTTCCAGTCCAGGTCTGACTTTTTTTTTTTTTTTAGTTCCATCTCCAGTCTCCTTTCCCTTCCCATCTCTATATATACAGTCGTTTTACCCCTTTATTTTTTTTCCTCTAAACTCTGACTGAATGTAATTTTTCTGGTAGGTTTTTTTAGTGTGTTGCAGAGGTTATAAAAAATATTGAACTCTAGTGGGAGGAAAGTGGCTGTATAACATTGGGAGCAAGCTGATGATTAAATTTGTAATTTTGTATCCTGAAGCTTTGCTATTAAAAATTTCGTTGGGTTTACTCTCTTTTTTACTGTGAGATATTTTGTCATTCATCACACTGCACATTTGTGTTTTCTATAGAGTCCTAATGTCTTAAGCTTGTAGGTTTTCAAATGAAGTATTTTTAAGAGCATCACTCTAAAAGAAAAACCTCAGACTTTTGAATACTTAGTACTGAATGTGCCATTTATGAACGATGCCTTTTTTGGCCTGTTTCACCAATGCCTTTACGGTGATGATCAAAAAAGTATAGTAGCATGGTCTGAACCAAGTATTCAAATTATTTTACAAGTTTTCATCAGCTTCTTAGATGCAATTTTCTTTTTTTTTTTTAATAAAGGTCATTGAAATTAAGTAAGCTGAATTATTCATACCTTCTTCAGTATGATTTTTTTTTAAGTTAGATTTGTTTCTCAAACATTGTACAGTATTGACTAATCCTTTGTTTGATTTTTCAATTAAATGAGTGAGTTCTGAATTCTTTGGGAGAGGTAATTGGTCACAGTCCCAAGCAAGCTGGGTTTCTGGTGACAGAGGAAAGAAGGGGAAAAGGGAAGTAGAAAGATGTTGCTTTACGAAATCTCATGGGTATTTTTCATATATATTTCACCAGCTATCAATAAAATCTGTTGCTAATTTAAAACTAATAGAGCATAAAACCAGAGTGTATGAAGTTATAGCGAGTGCTGAAGTAAAAGAAGTTTTTAAGCTTGACATAATTTCCTATTCATTCTTTCACTTACCTTACCAAAGGGAGATGAGGAAATGGTATATATTACTTCCCTGAGCCAGAAGATACAAAAAAAAAAGGTCAAAAGGAATGAACTTTTACTTCCACTATGGGTAGTGTTCTGTTCCTCTTGTAATTTTTTTTGTTGTACTCCTAATAAGCTGTTTCTGGAAGAATATTTATTTTTAGCTCTTTTACATGCTTTAGTGTTAGTGGTTTGAGATCTAAAATTGCTTTCTGGAGAAGATGTAGTTACAGAAATTGATTTCTTGTCATTCAGATAGCTGACTATAGGGAAAGGAAATCCTACTTTTTATTAGGAAGTTATGGTCACTTTGATTGCGTGGAGAGAAAACTGCACACAAAGATCCCGTCTGTAAAAAGTTCAGATGTTTGGATTTTCATGAAGCGTTTTTAGAAGCTCAGTTGCAAAGCTGGCTGGTATGTGATTCCAATTTACAGCTAATGTTCTGTTTCTAAATCATTCTTTGTAGCTGTTGGGAATTGATCTTTATGTGTTTAAAAAAATAATCTGGATTATTCTTCAAGTGCAGAGGAGATAGAGCTGGGTATTGATTTCTTTTGCAAAGTGAATTGTCAGTATGTTGATGTAAAGATATTTTCAGTTTAATAGTTGTGGCAATTTTTATAAGTGATGGTCAGTAACAGAATGGAAGTCTGGTTTCTAGGTGTGCTGTTGTCTTGGTGCTGCTAATTAGATGTGACATTGAGCTGCTGTTTCACTACCTGCCAGCGACTTGTGCCCTATAACCGTAAATAAATTGATTTCATGTGATGTGTTCAACAAAATAACCAGAAATAGATGTATGGCTGTGGAAATCTTTACTGGTTATATATTTGTGTGTTTATACTGCAGTGTTTTGTCCAGAATTTAATTGAAAACAACTCAGTGTAGTTTGGCTGCCTTTCTAGGTACAGAAAGATTATTATATACAAAACCTTGGCCTTCGTGTAGGAATTATTTGGAATACATTAAATACAAATCCTCATTTTTTCTGGCCATGGTAACGCAGAATTTCAGAAGAAAAGTGTGGATCTGGTTTTACCGGGCAAAGGGTGGGGCTGGGGCTGTATGCAACAGAAACTTCATTTTGATACAGATGGGTCTTCTATTTAATCTCTGAAGAGCTGTTAAGATCACGAATCATTTTACTACATCTGCTTTAGTTCCTTTGGGTTTAGCTAGTTCGGTGGGAATGTGGGAGTCTGAACACTCACTGGGTCACGCAGGATATTGTTCAGGCTTGTGCTTTGCTTTAATAGCCATCTAGCCATTAATGTTGATGAGACATGTACCAGTTGCCAAGAAAATAGTGTGTTTATGCAGTGCAGAAATAACAAACTGTTCTCTTAACTTCTATGGTATTTCAAATTGTGTGGTTATGTAGGTTCTAGGTGTATGTGAGGTCCCTATTGCTTTGGCCGTGTTATTGATAAGAGTGTAATTTGTATTATCTGCAGTCATAATGGTTTGTTTGTGAGAATGTAGCTTTTCTGTCAGGAAAGTAACTTCTAAGCCCTTTGAAATGTTACTTTTACGCCCATTATTGAAATCTAAAAGTGACTACTTTCTAGTGCATATTAATTACATTGTATATCTGATTTCCATGGAGACTAGCATCTGTGATGCACATTATTGTAATTGCAGTGGATAATAACTTTTTGTATTTTTAGTTTTGATGGTAATATCCATGTCAGTATTCAGATAGCTAATGCTGCTGGTTCTGATAATCGAAATTGCCAAGCGGTTTCTGTGTGTGGAGAAAACTCTTCATTATGTCTCTTATTTCTATTATCAAGAACCTTACCTGATAGTCCAATATGTTGAGCTTATTCCAGGAAGATTAATAGTAGCTGTGTTATCACCGTTGATTAGGTGCTTCCAAGATACATATAAGTAAGTACTGTTTTAGAGGGTTTACTTTTAATGCATACACTTGAATGTTTTCAGGTTTTTTGCTTCCACCTTGGAGATGAACAAAACCCTGGGTTGACCTCTCATGTGCACTTATTCACAGTGCCTAAACTCATAGGTTTTCATTAATCTCCTTTATCTGTGATTTGCAATCCAGTGATTCATAACAAAGTAAAGTTTTTATTGGTTTGATGTCACATATGGTATTATTAATGAACTTAGTAGCCTTATTTCAGTATTTCTTTTTAGACTACCTGAGTTTTGCACTAAATATTTATGTAATGACCAAGTAATGCTTAAGCAATATTGGAGGAAGCCTTTTTCCTATCAAAGACTTATATGGTGATATAACATTAGGAAAAAAAAAATCAGTCTTTTCCATTTCTTCAGGGCCAAAGGAAATCATCAGAGTTGGGTTTAATAAAGACTAAAAGGATGTCAGTGAGTAAGAGCACTTAAAGAAGAGCTATGTTGATGTTTGTGCTAAATTGCTCTGCAAAGAAGAGCTCCACCTAAAACTGAAGGCCTGTATTTTACTTGCTTTTGACACTTCAAAGTTAAATGCAGGTTTTCTGCTGCCTTGTTTGTCTTTAACTCCTCCATTCTTGTCCTGTAATTGCTGTAAGAATGCCCCAGCAATTCATGATAATTGCTAAACAGTTTGCTTTTTGCATGTCGTGTAACCTGCTTCACCATGCAATTGGAAGGTGCAATTTTTTAAGCAGTGGCTTAGCTGAAGAGCACCTGCAATGTGTCAGAAGTACTGGGCAAAATAAGATACAGCTCCTCAGTTTGTTCTGTAACAAGCCTGTTCTGGATTTTGCTGATGTCAAATGTTTTCAGTGCTCATCAGGCAGACATGCAGATGTTTAATTTTGCTACGATGAATTGTCACATTTATTTTCAGACAAATAGCTCATGGTGGTGAAGTTAGACATGTGCATAACATTTGCAGTATTGTGGCCTTAATGAATTACTATTTTAAATACGATCTTGGTCCAATACGTAACTCATTTCAGAATGAAATTACAAAAATATTTTGTAACTTGTGTTTTTTGGGTTTTACAAGCTATCATGTACACCAGAAAATTAGTCCCACTGCCTTGCTATTTAAGATGACTAGTAAGAAAATATCAAGACCTTTATCCATAAATACACCTCTTCCTAAAAATAAAACAAACCAAGCAGGAAAAATGCAACGTTCGTCTGAGATCGTTGTCTCCCCGTGCACAGATCACAGTTCACAAGGCTACAAAGACTAACAGAAAAACTTCCCTTTTTTCACTGTTTTATTGTCATCAAAAGCTGTTGTTCCTAATAATCCACAAAACAGCTGGTGGCTATTCCAGACCTTTGTAGGAAAGCAGAGGTAGAGAGTCCATCAAGCCTGATGTGTCTTTCTGTGTCACATTTGCTGTACAGACTTTTTCATCAATAATGCTGTTTGGGTTTTAAAGAGAAAGTAATTTTGTTAATTAATTTTTAATTAATTTTACCTTCTTTTACATTTTAATTAATTGTGGCGGCCAAAACGTGATGTACTCATTAATGGGAAATTCTGTCTCTTAAAAACTGCTGCCAGTATAGCTTGGAGAAAATCCTATGTTATGCTTAAAGATACTTTAAATGGACAAGATTAAAAATGGTAGAGAGTAGTAAAAATATTAGACACTCTCAAAGCAACTGAAGTACTGCGCTTTAATATTAATATACCTGAAATAACTGAGCAGTGCAAACTTATCTGTACTAAGATTTAGTGCTGTCTCAACATCAAACTCAGAGCGGCCTAATTCATCTTGTGCTGACCAATTTGACATCAGAACACAGACCAACATGCTTAAAGTCAGCATATATGTTTCAATGTTTTGGTCACTGAAGAACATAAGAGCCAATCGCCTACCAGCCATTTCCAGATGCCAGTAAATGTAAGAAATCTTTTGAAGGCAAAGGTGTTTCATGTGTGTGTTTGGGGGGTTGTTGGTTGCTTGCTTTTGGGTTTTATAGCTCTTAGTGAAGGGGAGAAGCAATGGGAAAGTGGTGTGGAGGTCATGTGCATCATCTGCTGAGATGATGCACTGGGAGAACAGTAACCACAATTTAAAAAAAAATAAATAAATCTTTTTCTGGAACTGAGGTGTTTTTACAAGTTAAAAATGGTCTTTTAAAGGTCTAGTGCTATTAGGACTCCAGTATTTCTTTCTTAACTTTATTCTGAATGTTTTAATTTCTGAGATTTTAACTTAAACTGTGCCTTTCAAAATGACCATGTCATTCCTCTGCTCTCAGCTCTCAGAACTCCCTTTAAGAAGTCAATGTCAGTCACACAAAGCTTGCAGAGATCCTTGTGATGGTGGATGAACACGAGTCAATCCATTGTATTAGAAGTGGGTCATTTTACAGAATTCCTTTATAAAGGAACTTTAGTATTCATTCAGTGACACTCATAAAAGATACCAAGGTGTAGCCAGTCCTATAAAGCTGCTCCAGCTGATAGGGTATGGAATGCAAATATATGTCAAAAATGCAGAAATTGCAAAATGGGCAGTGTTGAATTAAAGGAAACAAGCTGAAGAACTTATTTTCTGATATTGCAAACGTTTGTACTAGAAAAATTGTGTGAATAATTAGTCTCAAGATGATTTTGAGTATTGGCTGATTCCTTTGTTTTATTGATGAAAATTGTTTTCAGGACAGAATGTGTTTTTCAGAGTTTTGGGTAGAAAGGTGAGCAGTGTGAAAAGCTGACTTTTTTTTAGGGGATTAAGCAAGTGAACATCTGCTCAGGACAGCTGTGAGTACAGAAAAACCCTCCTGACTCTTGGGCTTTCAGCACAGAGTAAGAGCTGCAGTGGAGGAAAGCAGAACACCAGGTTAAGCAAAAAACAATTAATTAAAACTGTCTAAAATTTGAAGGATCAGCCTGGTCCAGAAACCCACTACAAACACTACATTGAACACTGGGTAAAGGTAAGGAATGGTTTAACTCTCAAATAAGGGGCATAGAACAGAAAGAGAAATTAGGAAAAGGTGGTTGAAATTCTATTTTTATTGGTGATATCTCCTTATGGTGAAAGTCCATTTTACAGTTAGTAGCTTTTCCAAACTTACTTTGGTTTTGCATGTTAAATTTTTAATAATATCATCAAATTTCTTCTTTCAGGCAAAATGGATGCAAGAATATATTTTCGGCAATTGCTCAGTTATGACTGTAAAAGGAATTGTGCAAAAACAATAATTGGGATTGCGGTTCAACAGGGGTTTTTTTTATATGCAGCAGATAGTTTCCTTTTGATTTCTTATTGAAAGTTCTATTCACACATATATATATTTAAATGTTTAAGTGTATTAATAAATTTAGTTATTTGGGGAAAAAAATTACACACACCCCCTTCATCCACTGTTCTGTATATCGAGAAAAAATACATATTCATTCAACATATTTGCCTAATATGTTTTGTTAAGTTACTAAAAAAATGATGGGGACAAATCAAAATGATTGTTCAAATTAACTGAATGAGTGTAAACCTGGGAATGGTGGAAACATACATTAAAATTTCCACTTGAATGATACTATTAGTGTGTATATCTTTGGTATGGAGGATGGATCACATAGCAAAAAAGAGTGTGTTACTGTCATAGAAGTCTTGATACAAATTTTGGAACAGTAACAACTTTAGATTTAACTTCAACTAAAAAAAATTAAAGTCAGATTTTTATTCAAGCAGTCTTTTATTAGCAATTTGACAAAATTATTTCACAAATCAGTAAATTAATTTCCAAGTTTGTAAATGTGTTTTCTAGTATATGTTGGTTTCTTAGAATGGCATATTGCTTCTCGCTGTGATGTACACTGATGTTTTAAGTATCCAGTGTATTATCTTTTACATTGCGTTGCCGTCAGTCTTTTTCTAATGAGTGAATATCTTAAGTCAATTTCCTATGTAGATTTAATTTGATTGCAGAGATTATTTCCTTCCTTCTCATTGTTCGTCATACTGTATAGTCATTCTATAAATATTACTACAGCTTTTTATTTTATTTAAACCTTCTGTCAGTGTGTTTCAACATTTCTGAACCTGCTAAGTGAAATACACTGGTTAAATCTGGAGATGGAGGCACATCCATACATCTGCATCGTTACACCTGTGCATGTGTAAGACAGTGAACACAGTTTATAATTGATTCTCAGCGCATACTTCATTGACTACTGAGCTATTTAAGCAGCCCAAGAACAGGGCTAGCTCTTGGATGCTCAGAAAACTTTCTTCTCTTTCTGTTTTTGAGAGTTTTCTCTATGCCTGGCAAATGAAAGTGTTCCTGTCATCATGCATTCCTTAGTCAAGGTTTGCATCAGAACACGTCAGGGATTGTCGTGCCCCATGGACAGGAGGGCTGGAGAAGAGGTTGAAAAAGACTTGTGCTACCTTGGCACTCTGTTTTTGGGCTTCAGGGCTGTGTCACAAGGAGAAGAAAAATATCTACTCCTTTTCTAAACCATAGATTGAAATCTTCCCAGAACATTAAAAGAAATGGATTTTCTTTCGTGTCCAGTGTTCCTAAGGAGCAAATCGTGAGTGTGGCGATACCCATTTCCTTTCACTGCCTCCTCTCCCCCGTAGATAATCTCAGTCACTTTGCTCTGCAGGTCATATATAATAACTGCATTCAGTAATAGGGTTGAAAAAAGCAATAATACCGAAGTCCATGTTTTAAAGATGTTTGCCAAAAACCTTTTTTCAATAATAAAAATAACTGAGTCTTCAGAAAAGAAGAAACTGCTTCCCAGTTTTGGACTTTAATGTTTTGGGGGTTTTTGACATGAAATATTCCTTCCTCTCCTCTCAGTGTGCAGGGTTGTCTGGAAGAATGTAATACTTTACAGACATTTTCACAGACATTTTCACTTCTTTTTCCTCAAAACACATTAGACCATGCCTTGCAAGAATACTTAAGATCCCCTTTGGCAACTCCGATGGTTTGACTAAAATAATATTTTTATCTGTAGTACAGCACTGACATGGGTTCAGTTTCTGCTACATAGAGTGTGTTACGTTCCCTGATAGGGAATAGGAAGGATTTGAAAAAACAGTATTCTTTTAGTTGATGTAAAGTCAGTAAAATAAGATTCCTTATTTTTGCTTGGGTGATCAAGCTTTTCTTAGCATTTATTCAAAAGAATATGACATGCTTACTAAATTCTAGTGGATTTACTATGTTAATACTTGCAAATAGTTAAGCAAATACAGAATATTAGTTACAAAGTAAAATTAAGCTTTCAAAAAAACAATTTCCTTTTTAGTTCCTGAAAATAAGCAGGAATAAGTCTTATGTTCTAATTATCCTGCTGTGGCTTAATTTTGTGATTTTCTATTTTTGTATGCACATAATAGTTTTTAAAGTTTAGCTGAATGCTGTTGCACTGCTGGTTAGAGATTGTCATACACACTTTCCTAGATGTTGTAATCTCTGTATTTATTAATGGACATTATTTGTTATGTTAGAAATTCTGAATGGAAGTATTGTATCTAATGTTAACTTACTGTAGTCTTGTAAGTAGAATGTATTACTGGTGGCATCCTTACCTCTGAAATAAATCATAATCTAAATTCAGATGTACAGTTTTGGAATAAATAGTAAATGAGATGGCATCACATTTGTCTGTTGCCTATAAAAGGGATGCTTGTTTATCGTCCTGCTGTATTCATAAATTATTTCAGACTGATAATTTAATGAAGCATTTGAAGATTAAAACTGCATTGTGTTTTGACACTCATATAAGTATTTGGCCATTTACATGATACTAGCAAGCTATAAACTTCTGATTAATCACTGTGGAGCTGTGGAGTTCAGTATTGGTATGTTTAAAAAGGTTTGGAAAAATTGATTTTCACTGATATTCAGCTGCTAGGCTTTCAGAACAAGAAGGCTGAGGCAAGGAAAGGCTGTGAGACACAAGATAATTTTCTCCTGCATTGTGTTTCCAAAGCATACGTCCAGTATTGAACTGAAAGTAGCAGTGGGGTTATGCTCTGCAGTGCCTCATACACTGGTGCATATAAATGAACTAAAGCCTGGGCTGTGAAATTAATACTTAAGGACTCTGTCATGTAAAAGTCAAGCATTCACAGCTCCACATCAAAAATGTTCTATTAATTTTAAAGTTAATGGTCATCTTACGTCCTCTTGTTTTATTGTTTTTGGGGTTTTTTTAATAATAAAACACTAAGGAAATTAGTTCCTTTTTTTTTTTTTTTTTTTTTCTCCCCCAGGATAATCATTCCTGTTTTGTTGCATCTTAATCTCAGCAAGTATTTAATAAATAGTCTGGGGATTGCTTGCCTTTTTTTAAAAAAACAGGTATATTTTCTCAGTTCTGGGATACAGTTTAGTTCTAACTCTTTCAAAATAAAACACACTGACAACGAAGTACTAATACCTGTTTTGTCTTGCTCCTTATTTAAATAACTACTGAGGTTTGCAGGAACTAGTAAAATGGAGCTATTAATTAGATCAAATTAAAATAAACTTGCTTTAATATGATATAGCTATAATTGGTTAAAATTTCCCTTTCTCCTGGGTGCAGCTGTTAGTTTTTCTCCCTTCAGCAAGGTTTCTTGATAATAAATGTCCTTTCATTATCAGCAATTTTCTTCTAACCTCTGTGTCATTTAGCTGATTTTCATCCTCCTCATGTTTTGTGTTCCAATAGCTCTTTGGCTCTTCACATTTATTATCAGGTCTTAATTTGAGGGGGAGACAGAAAGGCATAAAGTAGCTGTGCTGGGTATACAAAGATGTTTGGGTTTGTGAGTGTACTTGTTGGGGTGGAGGGTGTTTGAAAGCTCAAAATGGTCTTCACCTGCATTCATCTTACCCTGAGATAACGTGGTATTACTTGCAGTTGCCAGAAAGAATAATCACGGAAACTATTCATCTGGTTTGGGTTGATAAATAAGGCCAGTTTACTTCATGAGAAAGCTTGTAACTCTGCCAAAGTTAATAAAAAGTTGAGATGAACTTTGCTTGTTGTGTTCAAAGGCTCTCTCCTTCCAAAACAGCTTTCCATCAGATACTGCTGGAATATTGGAAGTCTCCTTGCCGTCAGTGAGTCATACGTGTTGTAATCTGCAGGCCATGTCCCTGCATGGGAGCCAAATGTTCAGAGATACCTATGTATCTTGGGTCCCAGCTGTCCCTCATTTCTTTCATGTGGTCCCTCCCTGGGGGAGGAGGGAAGGGTAAAATGCTGGGGATCACCTCAGGGGTTTCTAGACTTTGCAAATTCTGAAAAAAAGAGCTTTTGGTAACTTTTTTTTCCCTTTTTACTGTCTAATTATGCCCTTCCTTTGTAATATCTGCTCATCATGCACTTTGCCATGATTTCAAGTACCAACAGTGGTTAGAGGTCATTGCTGCCTATCTTCAAAACACTAGATACTGCAACACCAGCTCTTCTTTTCCTCCTGACGTTCTCTTTCAGACAAGACTTGTGGCTTTCTGAAGAAATCTTAACACTTTGGGCCACTCTTTGAACAGATCAGGAATTATCCAACTGTTAAAGAAAGGGGTAGGTTTGCCTGAGGTAACTCCTGTGACAGTGTTGTGATGGCCACCTTCCTTCAGTAGTTGGGTGATTCTCTGCTCTGCTCAGAGACTGAGTGGACAAGAGTTACCTCGTGTTGTGAACAAACTCACAGCAATGTCTCTCCTGCTGCCATGGAAAACTAACAGGGTGTCTATCCTGGATGGGTGTGACTCTCAAACATCTTGTCTTACTAATGAGCTCCAGTTCTGGGCGTTGAGATACAGAACTAGTGTAAGTTTTCAGAAGAAACTATATGCGGTCAAAATAGATGACTCCCTAAAGGAGTATAATTAAATGGCCAGGATAACATGGTGTTAAAAGGAAAACCATCTCAAGGTTTTTGTTGGGATTTTTTTCCCTTCACTGTTCTGTCTAAGCATCCATTACTTTCCCAGAATTCTCGCACTAAACAGCTTTCTACTTCATTGTGCTAACAAAAATTAGGGGAAAAAGTGGTTATAATTCGGTTTTCAGCCCTTTGTAATTTTCGTGTTTGTCAGCATTCCTTAAATGTGAGTTTACTTCCTGATCTTCATTATGATAGTTCCTCTTCTATTCAAACACAATGATTTGGAAATATTTTTTCAAGCTTAATCACTTAGAGTGAGTCTTACAAAGGAACCATCGTAGGAAAACTGAGAGTTGAGTACTTGGACTCTGAGCAAAGCTCAGAAATAATGGTTTCCTCATTGTTTGATAAGAATGTGCAGTTACATTATTGTGATCTTTGGATGTTGTTTTTGTTGCAGCTTTGCGTGCTGCCAAAGCAAATTCATGTCATTTGTTTTTTTGACAGTTAAAATATTCAATTAGTGTTGTTTGAAATTGCAGTAATTGTTTATGTTGTTTCCATACAGGACATTGCAACATTTGTGGTTGCCAGCTTAAAGCTATATTGCATATAAATAAAGGACTAAAGCAGAAGAGCAATTCTTTTTTTTACAAAAAAAGTTTGTGTTCTTCCACAGACATTTCTAATACTTCTTTGTTTCTTAACACTTAGGAGTTTATTATTTAATTTTTTTGAAATGTAATTATGTAACAGTGGTTTTGGTGTAAATGAGGATGGCATTTAAACAAATGAACAAACATCAACCCAAGAACCCCATCAAGGTTGTTTCTGTAGGCAGCTATTTACTTGTTTCATTCTGAAGTAACCTTAAATCTGGGAACAGCATTTATGCTTATATTGGTCTTGTTATTCTTACTTACATTACTGTGTATTCACAATAGGAGTTTGAGAAAAAAGAGTAAGTGCCTGTAGGAAATGCAGAGAATAGTGACAAAGCTTAGAAAGTTAATGCAAGTCTGCTTCTTCAAACTCAGTGCTGTTCTTAAGCAAACTGCCAAGCAGCACAGCATTTTTATTTCTATAAAGAACTGAACTATAGTTAACAAAAAACCAAGATGTGGTGCTGTTAAAATCATAGGAAAGGAGTGACAGCCATGGACTGAACTGAGTAATCCACTTCATCTTTGGAAAGCCATTGCACAAACTGAGTAAACAAACATATCCTCCAAAGAGGAGGCTCAGCTTCAGACAGTTCAAACATCCACAATTGAATAGCAGCAAAGTAAATGCAGAAGGACGGAGGAGAAGGCTGTCTACCTGAACTCAATACATTGAAACCAAATACAAAATTTCCTGTGGAGGTTTCTACACTGTCAGCCTCTCTGTTCTTGGAAATCAAAAAAGCAAATTAAATTTCTATCCTTGAAGCTGAAACATATGAGTTCCCCTTTCAAATAGAATATATGTTGATGGAATGATGGTAGACAGTCATTTGAAATAGTCTAAAAGGAATGTGCTTTAGGGGAAAACAGGATATTGTTAAATTCATTAAGGACTGCTTTTATTAGGAAAAAAGTTGCCAAAGATCTCAGGCACTGAGGTCTGTAAACAATTGATCACTACCTGGGTCTCCTTGGTCTGTTGTCTGAAAGTCAACTACAGGAACACCTCAGTTGTCTTTTTTTTTTTTTTTTTTTTTTTTTTTTTTGGTTTTGTTTGTTTTTTTTTTTTTAAGTATTTGAGGTTATTTGAGTTAAAATTTAAATTGTATTTATTTTGCAAGACATGTATGAGGGAAGGGTTTGAGTCTTTGAAGAAACTTTTTAGGCTATTTGTTAATTGAGATTTGTTCTAAATATACTTTAGCAATGTGTAAGTACATAAGAATTTTGTCACTCCAAACACCCCTTTGCACAGCCTACTGGAGAGCTGCTCATAGTGTTAGGCTTTATAACACAAATGGGGTACATTCTGAGTGATACCTGGATTGATGCTACAGTGCTCCTAATAAAATGGATAATGAGGTTGTGTTTAGTCATAATATTTTATTTTGGACTCGGGCTTTTTGTGAATATCTCCAAAGGTGTAAACTTAGTTGGTAGACAGTTAATCAATTAGGTGATAATCTTAAATTGATGTCCTAACGTGGTTTTTAAATAATAATTTGTTTTTAATAATATAAATGGTATAATTTTATTTAAATGATATTTAAATAATATAATTTAATTTACATTATTGTTAGTAGCCATGAATCTTTGCAGGCAGCTTTACTGAGATACTTTTGACTTCTTTCTCTGCAGGCAGAACTTGTGAAAGGGAATCTGCAAAGCGTTGGGCTCACGCTGCGCCTTGTGCAGTCCAAGGAGGAGGATGCAGGGCATGTTGTCATTGAAACTGTGACTCCAAACTCACCTGCTGCAGCTGCTGATCTACAGAGAGGAGACAGACTGCTGGCAATTGGCAGTGAGTGATATGTCAGCTTTCACAATAAGGGTCGTCTTGTCACGTATGCAGTTCAACTAATCTCCCTTTCTTAATAATTACAGTTGTGCTTGGCACTCAAAAGCTAGCAGTTATGTACTTATGGTCACTTAAGGTCTTTGTTTGCTTGATTTATTTTCTTGCATATTTATTTACTCCTTCCTAGGTAAAAGTCGAAAGAAGCTTGAATAAACATTTGGCAACAGTATTAAAAACAGAACAAACAAACAGCAAAACAAAACAATAAAAACCCAAAAAGCCAAAACATTCATGTGACTGTGCTAGCAGGAAGTTTAAGCTTTTATAGAGGTTTTACAGACCAGAGCTTAAAAACTAAGAGTTCTTTTGCTTAGGTGCTGCCTAAATAAGTCCCCATTACAATATTCCAGTGATTATTTTAAAAGGGTTTTCAGTTGCTTTGAACAGATAGTTGATGATTGCTTTAGAACAAAGGAAAAGTCATTTTTATATGATCCCGTGCATGGCTGTATTTGGACTGTGTGCTCATTAAGATGTTTTAGCTTGCATGTAATTTGGAAATACGTCAAACAACTGTGAAAGTTCTGCTGAGGAAGATGGTTCAGCTCACTCCAGCCATACTGATAATGTAGCATCATGGGCATGTTTTTTTAATGTATTGGAACTATTTTCTTTTTTAGCATGCTTCTGTTTTAATTATCACTGTCTTTAAAGATACCCATCTTTTATGAGTCCGTTGTTAAATGTCTACTGCTGAAAAGTCCAAACTTACAGTAAGAGCAAAGTTAAAACTGTTTCCACATCAAATCAACATTACTCTGTAAGATTACAGTATTATTACCAAGCAGCATACTGGAGTATTTATGTAATTATTTTTTCCAACTCCATATTTGCATGAATAAAATGGAGAGAATACATCTGTTACATTTCAGTTAAGCTTTTCTGTGGTAATTGACTTCCTTTGTTACTGAGCAGCAATGTGTTTGTTGACTATTTCTGGTCATTTAGATTGTTATCATAATTAAAACTTAATAATGTCTGTCTTGTTTTTAATAGGTGTTAAAATCACGTCAACTGTCCAAGTGTTGAAGCTTATTAGACAGGCTGGGGACAGAGTTCTAGTCTTCTATGAAAGGCCTGTTGGGTATAATCAGCATGGACCAGCACTGCAGGATGGATTTGGACAACTGGAGGACACTGCTTTCTTGGCACAGGCAGAAGATGACCAGAATAGTTTATCAGCTGATGCTGATGGCAGAGATTTTGATTCAGAATTTGAAGACTTAGCTTGTGATTCACCTGAGCAGAAAGAAGATCTGCCAACAACTCCAAGTCCCAAACGGTCGGTAGTAATTCTTGCTGCTGCTAAACCTCTTGGAACTATATCGCCCATCCTGAATCGGAAGCTGCATTTAGGAAGTTATCAGACAACATCAAAAACGCAACAAAAAGATGGGGCTAAAGTGGCAGCACCTAAAACTGTTGAGGTTTCAGATGCATCACAGCCATTGGGTAAACAGTCACAAGGATCCAGTACTAAGCCTCCTGTGCCACCTAGGCCACAAATTAAGCCTATTTTGTCTACTAGTGATAGCCAAAATGTGTTAGAAACCGGAGGTGTATGTTCCGATAAACCAGAGAGGCCACCTCCACCTGCAAATAATGGAGAAAAATCTACAGAGAAGATAGTTAAAATTAGTGATCAAATAGAAGACCCAGCAGTATCAAAAGTAGTAACAGCACCAAAGCAAGATACGTTAAAAGATGGACTTACAGAAAATGCACGTAGTTGCAAAGATAGTGATGATCAGCGAACATGGGAATCACCAGAAATTCCGTATAAAATCCGTCAGGGCCGATGGCCAGTGACGAGAACATCCTCCTGTCTATTTGAAGTAGAAAGATACCACAAGTACCTTAATGTTGCACTGTGGTGCAGAGACCCTTTCAAAGCAGGTGGTTTTATCTGCTTAGGATATGCAAGCATAAAACTTGAAGAAATTGCTTTAGATTGTCTAGCTACAACCTCGATGGAATTTGTTAGAACATTTAAACTGGATGCTCCTACACCTAAAGCAGCAGTCACCAGAACAGCATTGCGGAGTTTGACAACCCATAAAGGTTTCAATGAAAAATTTTGTTATGGTGATGTAACTTTACAATTCAAATATTTAAAAGAAGGTGAAGTGGATGATTCAAGCATATTGCTGGAGAAAGAGAGGGAGTGTCACTTAGAAGAAGAAGCTCGTGCCCTTCAGAAAGAGGATCCTTTCTCGGGACAAGTTCTTACAGAGAACAAGCATAACTTTCAAGATACTCAGTTTCAGAATCCAACTTGGTGTGATTACTGCAAAAAGAAAGTATGGACTAAAGCAGCTTCGCAGTGCATGCTCTGTGCTTACGTTTGCCATAAAAAATGTCAAGAAAAATGTTTAACTGAGACGCCCTTTTGTGTAGGAGCTGAGAAGCGGCTCGATCGAACTGTGGGCGGTAGCCGAGCAGAGGGACAGGAGGCTCCCCCAGCCGCAGCCTCTCGGGTTGATTCCGAGGCCAAGTCTGTGAACAGAACTACAGGTCTGACCAGGCATATCATCAACACGAGCACCCGCTTGCTGAACCTCCGGCAGGTGCCCAAAGCCCGCCTGGCCGAGCAGGGCCCGGATGTGGCCGAGCCTTCGCCAAAGCACACCCCGAACACGTCTGACAATGAGAGCAGCGACACCGAGCTCAGTGGACCGAGCAGCCCCTCCAAGCGGGCAGCGGGCACCGGCATCAAGCTGGTCCGGAAGGAGGGCGGCCTCGATGACAGTGTCTTCATTGCTGTTAAAGAAATTGGGCGTGATCTCTACCGAAGTTTACCCACAGAGGAGCGTTTTCAGAAATTAGAGTTTATGTTGGATAAGCTGCAGAATGAAATAGACCAAGAGCTGGAAAATAATAACTCGCTCGTTAAAGAAGAAAAAGAGACAATCGACGCGAGGAAAAAAGCTCTGATTTCTGCTGCGCTGGCTAAGTCGGGTGAGAGACTGCAGGCCCTCACGCTGCTGATGATCCACTACAGGGCAGGCATTGAGGATATAGAGTCCCTGGAGAACATGTTCTTTGAGAAGCAATCCAAAAAAGTAACTAAAGATTTTGAGGAATCCAGTATAGCAGAAGAAGTGGATATTGAAGATGGCAGTCTGACAGAGGCTCCAACATTGAACATCATATCAGAAGAACCAGTTGATCCACCTCAATCAGTAGACTGATATTTACATATTTAGTCTTTGAAGGAATGGACTAAAGGAATCCTTTGCACTTAACTCCAAACACACACAAATTAAATTAAAACACTGGTATAATGTGCGTGTCCTGCTTCTCCACAGTTAATTGCTAATAGTGGTTCTTCTCCAGCTACAGCACCATCATTTTGTTAAACTGGCTGGTTAAAACTACATTTTGGGGTTTATATTGGAAATTTATTTTTAATAACTTATTTTTATTTTTTCTAATTATGTAACCTTACCATTTCACATCAATGTGTGTGGTTTCCCTAATGTGTTACTTGCCCTCACTTCCCCTCCCCATATTATTTTTTTTTTTAGCTAGTCTTTTCAATGGGAAACAGGCAGGATTTTCAAAACATTCAGTTTCCATTGTATGATGAAAACATTATAAGCTTGTTGCATGCCTAAGCTGATGACTGACGCAGAAGTCACGGAGGGGCCAGGCTTTTAAGTGTTGATCACAGTTTTATTGTATGTCTTCTAGGTAGTTGTGTATTTTTTGCCAAACATATCATGAAAGCAAACAAAAGGTCTTTCATTTTGTCTGTTATTAGTAGTTACTGAAATTACCATTGCATATCATTTGTTTTCCATGTTTTTGTTAAATATGAGTACTTTTTGTAGTTTGTAATTAACACAAGATATAGTAATGCTAAGCTAAAAGAAATGCTCCTTAGAACTTCGGACTATTGTTAGATACCAAAGTATAAACTGGTATCTCATAATAATTTAATTGGGAATATTTTCAAGGTAAGAGGCTTGTTGCCTTCCAGAGGAAAATCATATGTTTGTGATGTTGTATTATCTGATAGCCTGATAAAGGAAAGTTGTTCTTCACAAGAGTTGGAGGTTTCATTGCATTCTGTGAAAAAGCATGTAATGATGGTGTAAGTAATATAAGGAAATTAATATTTTGCTGCAGACTATCATTTTGGAAAGCTTAAGGTGCAAAATACAAAGTAACTAAACATGTTCTCTCAACACTTTCGAGTAATCAGAGTGGTAGGTTGCATTCAGCTTCTCAGACAGAACATACAGTCTGAGCAGAAGGATCACCTTTGTCAGCAAAATGTCCTATAGTGTATATAACGTCTTTTATTTGAGTCAATTTGTGAGTCCAGTAGAGATGAGGAAGAAATTCAGCCAGCTGCTTTTGAAAAGAACTGTCTGGTCTTGTGCTGTGTGTAAACTGTGGATCTTAGCATCACCTGGCTAAGGCCATTGTTCTTATTTATTTCCTGTAGACATGTCTTTGTTTCACCTTCTGTGTATAGAAATTTTGTATAAAATATCATCTTTATTTTAGGTACTGTGCTAGGTACTTGTATCATTATCACTGGTATTGCTGGTAGTAGAAAAGAAACGCCTTTGTGGGAGTGGAGTTTGAGATGGTAAAATAACTCCTTTAGTTTTTGAGGTCATCTATAATGTACCTCTCCTTTAAATTTGCATCTTGGTTTAATTTGTGATGGGCAAAATTAAGAAGCAGTGGTTTTCACCATGGAACAGCATACTTGTGCTTCTAAGCAAAATGGTTACTGCCAGTCATGCAACTACTTGCACTTTTTTGTGAGTTCTGGGCAGTTGATACTATTTAGTTGATGTATGGAAAACACTATCCATGCTAAAACAGGCATGTGACACACTTCTGAAATTAAGCTTCAGCAAATAATCGCACAAAATTAGCTTCCCTTCTTGTCTAAAAGTTATTTAACCTATACTTGCTTGAGATGCATATTAAGACTTCCCCACTGCATTTTCTCAGCGGCTTACCATTGGTGGTGATCTGCATTCAATCCCATCAGTGTTTGCTCTTACAGAATACCATAGAGGTTTTCAAATATATCCAAGTGCTTCATTTAAGCCCTGGTGCACATGAAGGAGCTGTGAAAACAATGCAAATACTGATTTCAAAAACACATTCATGGTTTTAAATTGTCCTGTGGAATGCAGTGGGTAAGAAAAGCTGGATATCGTTTTCCTCGCATAGTGTTGCTTATGATGATGATTGTAAGAGGTAAATTAAATGTAGTGCAATATTTTTAAATATACCGAATGGAAAAAGGGCAAAATAGTTGTATTTTAGTGATAAGAAGGAAAACATAAATTCCTATCTGGCATTATTTACAATAAACAGTGAATCTCGAGGGGGAAATTGTCATACTACATTCCTGATGTAATCTTTGCTTCATGCTTGACTGTAAATAGCTGAAAATAAAGAATACCACAGAAAACAAGAATATCTTGATTTAATGATATCTGAATAGGTGGCAGCTACACATTTGCAGAAGATCTGCTTAATATGATTTTGTTGGCTATTATTTTATCATGAGAATAAGCTTTAATAAAATAGTTTTGCTAAATTATCAACTTCTTTGCATTGTGTCAATGTTTTTTAAACATTTCTATTTCAATAGCTTATCATCTAAAGCCACCACTTAAAGGAAGGATCTTCAGGGGAAAAACACATTTTGCATTATATTAAACTACTGATTACTGGGTTAATTGGGCTGAGAAATTTGAAGTAAAGCACCTGTGGAAGTTTACAATGGCAGAGGAGGAATAAGTAGTGGGAGGAAATGAATTGTCTTTATCACACTTAAATTGACACAGATCAAAATATACAAAATATGAAAAATCCATATTTTTCCAGAACAGAAGGGGGATTTTTGTGTGTTTTCTGAGTAAAATTTCTCCTGACTGTCAGCAAAAAAGGTTTGGTTACTCATTACTCAAAAAATCCCAAACAACTGCTAAGTTTTTATTTGGGAGTGGGGGGAAAGGTGGCTCTGAGATTCCAAACATGAGTGTCTGTGTGGATTTTAGTTACCTTCCTCTTTTGGTGGAGCAGGAGTGGAGCAAGAGCAGGGGAGCCCCTGCACCACATTGGTCTGCTCAGGAAATCATGGGAGGATGCTGCTCCCTAAGGCCCAGCAGAAACCTGGCTCCAGCTGCAGAAGAGGAATGTCATCCATGAATCTCTCCTTGGGTCTCCTCCTCATAGTCATGTTGCAGATTAATGCAAACTCCTCCTTGATTTTGATGTGCCCAAAAGTACAAAACCAAGCCATGAAGAAAGCCTTTCTGTGCTTTTTAAGAAATATATGGGAGTTGCTATGTTTGAATTACATACTTGTGAGGTCAGGCAATACACTGATTGATCAGCTGGCAAAAAAATGAACGTGTCCTGTAATAATTTAGAATTTTTGCATTGGTATTTCAGTTTCAAATTTGATTGGATTAACAATGTGATGTTGTCCACAGGAGTTTAGTGAAGTTAAGTAAAATAACTTCTCTTGGGGCAAAGTTTCAGTCCAAATCACAGTAAAATCTGAACCTAATGTAAATAGTCACTGATCTGCACAGTTGTTACTTACTTGGTGCCAGTGAAGTATTCAGCAGATGACAGAATGTTGGTTCTGAAGCAGCTCTGAGAAGTGCTTTCCCACCAGCTGAGACACCTGACAGCTTGCTCCACGTTGGTAAAGCAGAAGGCAAATCATGAGGGAGCTTCATTCTTTTTTAATTCTTTTTTTTCACTTTATTACAATAGATCATGAACTTCTGTCAGATAACTTTATTTTGATACGTTCTCAATGTGTAATTATTGACAGAGCAATACTTGATCCACTATATTTTTGATTTTTTTTGACCATAGTATATACGCTTTACAAAACTATATGTAAACATAGTATCTATGCTGTAGTACATAAAACATCTGCAATTACATGAGAGAAGGCACATAAAGATTTTCATTTTACAAATGAAATGATACAGCATGGTTGAGAAGGACATTGGGACTGTTTTTAAAACACTTTCTTTCCAAGTCTTGTTTTGTCTCAGTGTAGATCAGGATTGCCTAATACAGTACTTCACCTGTAGTGGACTGTGTCCCCACATGTTAAGAGAGCTTGGTCACGAACTGGCTGGTTCTTCCATTTTTTAAAGAGTATATTTGAACTCATTTAAAAAAATAAATGTATTTTTAGATGTGTATGTAAATGCATGTAGAAGAGTTGTTTGAGCTGCTCCAGTTAGCAGCTCACTTTCAGTACATGCTAAGGCTAAATACTGTAACACTGCAGCTTTTCTTAACCAGTCACTGATAATGCAACTAAAATAAGGTTGAGATATGTTAAGAGATCCAAATGATAAAAATACAAAAATTATCCTCATGCTGTTACATTCCCTGCCAAGAGAAAGGAATGATGCATATTCATACCAACTTGTTTACCTGGTGGTGTGTGTCTGGGGGGCTTCATGTTGCACAACTGCTTGATTGAAACTTTCTTAAATACCAATAATAGCAATACACTCAGCTGTTTAACAACCTGTTTTCCTCAACATTGGTGGTTCAGGGAGCGCTCACTCTTTCAACTGGCAGAGAAGTTGTATTATTATGACCTGAAGTTGATGAAAAAAGCGATAGTGCTGTCCAGACTCTGAATTCCAGCTCGTTTCAATGTACCTACAAGGGTGCCACTTAAAAGGATGCAAATTGGATAGGTTTTCTTTGATGGTTGCTTTTTTTAATTTCCAATTAAATAAGAAAGACTCGAGCTTTTGACAGTAACTTATGACACCAAATAAAATATGAAATACTGTCAAGGAGGTGACTTTAAGAACCAAATAGTTAAAATTCACATTTTATACAGATTTATACTACACATTTAATAAAAAATAGAGTGTAATATTCAATAAAATTAAATACACAAAGAGTAACACTATACAAATGGTCTGTAAAAGCTCTTCCCCCCCCCCGTAAGGCGGTTTGCAGTCTGCTCTATAGTCACGGGCAATAAATAATGTACCTTTGGTTTTTCTGACCATTTCACTATTAAATGTACAGTACAACTAAAACCTATTTCTGGATGAGATGTTTCACATGAACCACAGCATTTTGTACATCTAAATACGTTATATGACTTTTGTGTTATTCATCACTTTCATATTCCTCCTCTTCTTCACCTATGGGGTAGGACTGGATGTTGTTCTGGGTGTACATTTTTGTTTTCACAGGACAGTTGTGATCCATGAGTATTGCCTGGAAGAAAACAGAGTGAGAGTATTGCTGCTTAACATCCAGCTGAGTCTGGGGCTGATCCACCACACAGCCAGCATGCTGCATGCACCACTCAGGGATTCACCTCTCCTCCCTTGAGGTAGAGCCCAAACTGATTGCAGTTAGGGTAAATTGAGTCCACAGGTCTGTGAGGTGGGATCTTGGCCCTAAAGACATCTCTGGAAAATTTCTCTTTCCAGTATTTCAGCCAATGTATTATTGAAATACATTCACCTGCTCTCCAGATACAGTAGTTTATCCCTCCCATATTTAATCTCCATTTATTAAAAACTGGATGAATGGTCAAGAGCAGTCCTACTGCTTCCAGCCAGTTCTCTTTTACTGCTTTTGTTCCCTCTTTCCATGGAGATCCAGAACAGCATAACTGAGGGTAATGCCAAGAGGGCCAGTCCCACTACTGTGCCTTGCCCCCCATGGCAAGCTGAAAGTGGTAATCATGCTAAGGGCCAGATGAAGTACTAAATTCTCTGGGTTGAATTTTCCCAAGGAGTTTTGGAGCCATTGTGTAGTGTTCTTCATGGTGAATGTGATTAAGGGGGTTAATTAACTGTGCAAAGACCACAATTTTGGAGCCCTCCTTTTGACTCTCCAACCTGAAAGAATAGGTCCATCATTTTACTGCCATAAGCCACTTTGGGAACAGGAGCTATTTTGCATTTAAAGGTATGTTAGAGGTGGCAGATGCTGGAAGGTGTTGGAGCCATGGGGAGAGATCCTGTCCCTTCAGGGATTGTGATGGTACAAATGAAACTCTGTCAGGGACCAGGGAAGCACCTGGTAAATCTTATATTGCCAGGAAACAGCAGCTGATTTACTTTTTTTTTTCTTTCTGTTCCTCAGCCTTATTTAATATATGGAAACCAAAACAAACTAAACCAGTGCAGTCAGCAAAGGTCATGACGAGGGATTAACTGGGATCTCTGGGATTCTGCAGTCCAAATATTAGCAAAACAGAAGGTCTCTGGCCTCACATGCACCATTATTTCAGCAAGATTCAATTTTCCACCTTCTGTGCTCCTGCCACTACGAAGTGAGCAGCACAAGCAGCAGGTGCTATCCTTACCTTGCAGACATGTGCCACTGCAGAATAAGACCACGACCATGCAAGATCAGTTTCTTTTCACCCAAATGAACAACCAGCACCTACATTTTGGGCCCAGGGCAGCCTTGCTCAGGAAGAGCAAGGATGGAGTGCTGGGTGGGCTAAACCTACAGCCTGTAACACTGTTCTTACACACCCTACAGTGGCTGGGGAACCCTGAGTGCTCTAGAGCATTAAGTCTTTGGCAAATTTATATTAAAAAAACCCAAAACCCTGTGGTACGGATTGGACAAGAGAAACCATTGCTTTGTAGGGGCAAGTGAACTGCATGGAGGAAGGAGAAGGAGGAAAAAAGATGATGCAAAATATACTGTAGAGGACCATGGGAAAAAAACAGGTTTAGGCACACCAAGGAATAATTTGGTCAATTGGCCAATACAGTTCTGGCTCTTCAAGGAAAACAGAAATGCATTCTTTACTGACTCGACCACAGCATAGGCTGTTGCTGAGGGATGTCTGCAGGACCCTGTTTACTAAAAATCACATTTGTGACTTTGTAACATCTAACTACTAAAGAGTTTGCCTTTATACATCTTGGACATAAAAAGAAGGGGGAGTTCATTCCAAAGTTAATGCCTGAGGGTGAAATACACTGTGCTGGTCCCATTTTGAGGAAATGAGAGGCAAAGATGCAAATATAAGTTACCATTTGTTTCACTGAAGAACCCAAAAGAAAAAAAAGAAACCAAGTTACTCTTACCATTTTCTCCTCTTTGGCAGGTGGACTTCGAAGGAAAAAGCACAGGGGAGCAAAGAGGATATCCACAATTCCTATAATTGTCATGAGCCATGGGAATCCAATGGCCTTGGCAATGGCACCACCAGCAGAGGGACCTTGTACAGATAAAAACCCTTTTCTGGAGATTGCTCAGACACAAAATTTTCAGCAGTCACTTTAAACGAGGCTAATTTTATATACAAACCCCCGTCTTATAAATGGGTTTGAGGAATGTAAAGACATGTTTGTAATTATATGACAAAACTTTCCTAGCTCCATACCCCACATTCCTTGAGGAGATTAGAGATGTTCCTAAAGGTATCTGTGTCATGCACTCAAGGAGGCAGGGGGTCAGTGGGGAGTTACTCCCCTCACAGACTCTTGGAACACAGCTGTGGTGTTCATTTTAAATGTTCCGAAGCCTCTTTCCTAGGCATATCCTATTTGTGTTCAGTGCCTTCAGACACCTCCAAGCCTCTTACAGCTAATGAAGTGAGCACAACATTGCTGCAGAGGGGAACAGATGCCAAACAATTCCCTCTGCTTTGGTTTCTTGCAGAAAATAAGAACCCCTTCTCATATAATCTGCAAGTGCTGCTGGGATTCACACCCGGCCTTGCAGCAGATTCCCTTTTCTTAACTGTGCTTTCCAGGCAGGGAAGGGCTGGACTTACCTATGGCAAAACCCATGCAAAAGGCAACGTCAGCTATTGCATACACACTGCCATAGACTGACACGTGGCGCAGATCCACCAGGTAGCCCATGATGGGCATCATGGAGGAGTCCACCATTCCTGGCCGGGCTCTTTTTTCCCCCCTACTTTTAACATCTTGGTGAACTATGTGCTAAGAAGGGATGCAAAAGCAGCTAAAAGGATGCTTATTTATAGCTAAGCAAAAGATTTGTGTAAAAATAGTCTGTATTATCTTTGCTTTTTATGGCCTTTGCTGTGTCTGGGGTCATGTGTGGGCATGTATACAGGTGTACATGTGACACCTGCCAGAGGGCAGGAGAGATGCGAGCTTAGAGTGTATCCACACTGCCCAGCAACTGTCTGTGCAAAGCTCCCACCTCACATTACCAGCCAAGTAACTAGGGGATAGTTATCTGGTGTGAACTTAACATATACTGAAGGTCTAAAGACAGCATTAGCCCCCAGTCACTCAAAATTACTTACAGTGTTTTTATCATGTCTCTTGATACACACCCTCATTTCTGGCAAGGAACAGCACAGACAGCCCGCAAAACTGCTGAGATACTTGGGATCTGTAGTTGTGCCTGTGACATCTTTCCTCACTACACATCCCTCGTGTGTGAAGATGCCCCAGAACATTTGCTGAGCAGTGAAAACCAAGGCAGGGTCCCCACTGCAGCCTGCATGGCCCAACATAAGGAAGGGTCACACGTGTTACTTGAGGAGTGCACGTGTGTGGGCTTGGGAATTCCTCTTTATGTACAAAAGTGTTAAGCCTTTTTTTTTCTGTGGAAATATCTATATAAATCTTTTTCCACTGCAGGGAAACTGCAGACTCTGGGTTTGGGGCAGTGCATGGCTTCATTTCTGAAAGCAACATTTACATTCATGGACAGGTTGAAAGATCTGTTTAGGTTGATGGAGCAATTCTGGGCTTGGGGGTCCAGCTTGTCTAAGGCAGCCTGGTTCAAACACCCTGAGCACTGTCCTTTAATCCTTTTTGCTCTGCCTGCCTGTATGGGCCACAGCTGAGGCTTCACCACTGTTAGATCAGAACGGCAACAAAACTGATTTTCCATGTAACTTCATATCAAATCATTTTTACATAAACAACAGATTGTGAGAACTCATTGCAAATTTTCTTACCTATGGCAAATCCAACTCCAAAAGTTGGTGCTATGAGCCCATAAATGTTTTTAGCAAATGGTACCTATAAAGGAAATTTCAGGCAGTTAATTATGTCACACTGCACATACTAATGAGGTTAGTTTCTTTTTCTGAGATAAATTCTCCAAGCAGTTATAGCCCATATCTGAGAGCTTGATCCTTGTTCTGAGTTGTCATTTCAGACAACTGTGCCATTAAACCACTGACACAGTTACTATTATCAGCAAGAACAAACTGCTGAGTGACAGCTCAACAGAGGAGCATCCTCCTTTCAGAATCATCATTTCTAAAAATAATTGAAGCACTGAAATTGGAAAGCACTCAAAACTCTGATCTGGAACCTATTAACTACACATTGCTTAATAACATGTCATAAAAATCTCACTGGAAAAGGGCATATTTGAAGATGAGCACACAAACATTCACATGATTTAAAAGATGCATGATTGTCTACTTACACATAAAATACTTATTCCCACGATTAGCATCCCAAGCAAAGCACAAAGCCACCTATTAAAGAAGAAACATCACTCAGAGATGGGTGATAATGAGATATTAGAGCTGATCCTGAGTGTTTCAAAGCCATGTCTGAAGTGCTGAGTTAAACAGCAGAAGTAGCAATGTGTTCAAAAAGAAGCAATTTTGCTGCAATAGAACAAACTTTAATGATTTCCACTATCAATAAACTGCCCTGGGAAACACTGGAAATGGTACACAGAGAGACTGGAAGATCATTAGTATTTTTAAATTAACCATACCTTCCAATTTTGTGCGCAAGTATCCCAAAAAGATTCGTCCCAATGAGATAAGAGATGCTAGCTGGAAGAAAAGCAACGCCTGAAAAATACGAACGAGATGTTTTATCAGCAAGGACTTTAGTGAAGTGTTAGAAGAAACTAATAAATCCCAGACACTGCAATTTTGATCTAGACACATCTAATAGAGCCCAAAGAATCAAATATCCGGTTTGTTGCTTCCCATGAAATCTAAAGACATCATCTGTGAAATGCAGGAGCAACGTGATGCCTTTGAAAAGAGTTTTTCAGCATCAGCTACAAGAACTGGTCTGGGAGAGGGGACAGAACAACAAAGAGCAAAAAGTTTATCTCTAACTACAGTAAGCTTTGGGATAGATCAAGGAAAGCAACTCTCCTGCAGCTTCAGGGCTTATGGAGCATATGCTCAGCACATGCAGCCAGCCCAGGATGCTCAGGGGTGGGTGATTCCCCCCTGCAGGAGGGGACAGCAGAGCTGCTGTGGCTTTGCAAGAGACAGTCCCCCTCTAAACCTGGGAATTCCATGAAGCTTCCTGTTACAGGCAAGTTTGTAGTGCCATGATATGGCCCTTGGTCAAATCGAGACTGAAGTCAAGCATATATCAATAATGAAAGGGTAAAAAGCCTTTAAAAATTGTAATGAAACAATTTAGCCATATTTTTAATTTTTTTTAAAATTATGTATTGGTTTAAATAAATTTAAAAAAACTACCTGTAATAACTTGCAGATGAGGACACCTGAGTAAATTCTTTCTGACTCTCTCATCCCCTACCTCCACTTGCAAAAGCTCATTTTTGGCACCAGCAAATGTTTTTCTATCCTTGAGGTTGCCACAGCAGTGGCCTTATCAGGAGTAGATGCCATTGTATGTGACATCTCTGGTTTAAAAGCCAATTATTAAAGTCTGTACTGGAGGATTCATCCTCCCCTTACACAGAAGTCCCAGGGCAGGACGCAGGCAGAGATGTGGAAAGCAGCCATGACATCAGGGTACATGACGTTGCCTTCACATGTATATGCTCCTCATCTTTCACCAGGGCAACACAGATTTTCTCATTTCCTGCCTATCCATCTTCCTTCCCATCTCTCTGATATATTCATAAGAAAAAAATCAAGAGGTAATTTTTAGCACAGCAATATCCTGTGATTAAAAACCTTGTGGGTTACAGTGGTGATGCTGGGGAAAGACTTAATTTTCACCTGTGTAACCACAGCTACTTCAACACTGCTTGGAGCTGTCTGGTTATACCAAATGGTCACACAGAGCAGACCTTGGCAGCTGGAAAAGAGAAATAATACTGCAAATCTTGTAAAATAAGACTTGCACAGGTTGGTCGGTAAGCTGTGGTATTCTGAAGCAGAACCATAATTTTCTAAAGAGGTTTTATGCACAGTAATACTCATTGGTCACATCAAGGTTCTTCATACCTTCTTCAGATCATGCTTCAAACAGCTGCATTTCCAATTGCATGAGATAAGAATTTGCTTAAAACCCTGCAGTTCAAGGTACAATTTAAGAGGCTTAAAAATTTTAATTAATGCTGTCAAATCAGACAAAGGGAAATGGAGTCAATTACTTATATCATTAAGGGGTTAAATTAGTCTTAATTTAAAATGGGTATTTTTCTTCGAGTAACCTCTGTTCAATGAAGAGATTTGTGAATCTCATTTCTATTGCACCAGTAATATGAAACTAGTGAGGGAGATAGATAAGCAATATTTATTTTTCCTTTTTGAGGCTCAAAGTACCTATGTTTGCGTGTTCACTTTGCTGTATTACAGGCTAGAGGTTATTGTCAGGTCCAGCAGCACTTTAAGAACTGCATCTGTGGCCACCCTAGATCTCAACTGCACTAATTGGAACTAAGGTTTGTGCTTTCTATAGGGTGTAGGGGCACCTACATTAACAGAGAGTAGGAATATCAGCAGAACATCGTTTTTGTCAGGGATTTCTCTTTTTCTTTCAAATGCCATACACTGATTTTAAAAATACCCTCATGAAAGATCACAGCACAGGACACATCATTAAATTCATCAAGGAGGGAGATGAAGGCTGGGCATCCCCCACTGAAGAAGTTTCACATCAACCTCTCACACATGGTTTGTCACTCACTAGAATTTAACCCACTTTCTGGTGGTTTTTTCCCTGCTCTTGTTCACCTCAAAGAGAAAGTAACTGCCCCAGCTTTACTCTCTGGTGTAAATGGATTCATGGGGCATGTGCCCTGTTTGCCTGTGCACTTGGTTTCCAAAGACTGTGTCCCTGTTAAAAGTCGTAAAGAGGTCCAAGCTGGGGCTCCCCACTGCTTTCTGTTGAAAGGGATGATTAAGTAACCACTAAATGGATGTCAAATATACCAAATCCAAGGGAAAGTGCTCCTCACACCCTTGTGGCCACGTTTTAAGCAAAAGTCCATGTTTCTACCACATGTTACCAGGATCAGCCTGGAAGGAGGCTGTGCTGCCACAAACACGTTTTGTACCCAGCACAGTGCACCTGCTGCAGATTTCTCTGCCTGCCTGCTCGGGGCAATTCAAACTAGGAACTGAGGAGGGACTCCCAATAGGGAAAAAAAAAAACAAACAAAGGGTTTTGCTCTGCAGGGCTGGCTCTGCAGCTCCACAGGCACCTCGCAGCTACCCTGGCCAACACTCACTGCCAAAGCAGTGTTGGGATTCCCAATGGAGCTGGATCAACCCCAGTCCCAAGGCTACCTGCAACTATATTTCCTTGAAATGTGAGTGTAGCCCATTACAGGAGCTTCTATTGCAATAACATCACCCCACTCTCTATTTTTCTTACACACCAGTGTTTGTAATTGTTCAGCTTTAACACTGACACTTTAAAGATTGTAAAAAAAAAAAAAAAAAATTACCTTCCCCAAAGCACATAATCTTTAACAGGACCAGAACTCAGACATTCAAAAGACAAAATATAGAGATGCAGACAATATACTGTACTTTACCAAGCTGCCATTTTTTTGAGCACATGGTCTCCATCATCCAAATGGGTAAAGCCGGTTCAAGCATAGCAATAGCCATGTTTGCAAAACAGATTGATCCTTAAAGAAAGAAGGGAAGGGGTCAAAAATAGCAGTAATTATTTCTTTTGACTATAAACAAAACACCATGCAAAGAATGGATGCTTTTATGTAAAATATTGCACTTTTTACAGCCCTATTTTTCAGATGGTGATTAAATAGAACACTATGTAAAATCACTGAACACTAACTTTTTATACGTTTCTATTCTCCTAGAAATTCTACAATAAAGGTTAAGCTATTTCATAATGTGAAAGTTTGCAGTGAGCTTGATGACATTTGGAAAGTTCATGAGGTCTGTTGTACAAATGATTAGCTGAAACCACAATCACTTGGTCTTTACCTGGTCTCCTGGGGCAATTCCAGAGCCCTGTTGTGTAAGAGGCTCAGGCTCTGACCCTATGCCTCTGTCATCTGAGAGATCATGCCTATATCACGTGATGGGATGTGGAGGTCTTGATTGTAAAAATACCCAGATACAACCACAGGGAAGTCTGTCCCCCAAAAATGGGAATTTTCTGTCAAGGTCCCATAGTCAGCAGCCAGCGAGCCTGTGCAGTAAACGTGGGTTTGGCTTTGAGCTTGCCCAGCCCTATGAATTTCAAATGCTTACGAATCTCTTTTGAATTCCTGGGCCTTTAATAACTCAGACACAAAGGGTAACAAGTGGTGGAAGTGCTGATTCAGTCTTGCCTGCCAGCTCAGCTCTGCCCTACACCACTGCCTGCAGATCCAGGCTCCAGTGGGTTTGTGTCGTGTTCATCTCTCCTCAGTAGTGCACTTCAGCTCTAGTGCAGGGATTATGAAACCCCATGGTATTTCTGTGGATTCAAGATGCCTTTCATGCTTACTCAAAAGACCCTCAGGCCCTCAAAGCTTAATGCAGGGCAACAGGACATGTCCCTTCTGCTAATCCCTTATGAAATGGCTTTTGGAAATCACTGCTGGAAGTGACAACCTCAAACTTGTGTTCCCATCTTTCTTTCAAATATTTACAATCTCTGAAATGTAGGAAAATATTCTAGACTCTTCCAGCCATTTACTATACAAACTTTACTTTTTTTTAGAAAGAAAAACAGATTTTTTCTGAGGTCAGAGAAACATTATTTCTCTCGGAACAAGTTCCTCATCATAAGGTTCAAAACAAAATGAGCACTGATGTCACTCTTTGCTCAAACCTGTCAGAATGTATTAGACTGTGTATCTGCAATTCCTAAAATGAGCTTGCTGGTTAGCTGGCTCACTCCCTTCCCGGGGCAAGGAGCAACAGTTCAGCCCTGCTTTGCCCTAAAGACAAAAGTCAACCTTTCCACTCGGGTGCAAGCTCCCAGAGTGTGTCTGTAAGGAGCCCCAGTTAAACTCCTTGGGGCTGCCCTCTTCCAAGCCAAAATCATCCATGCTCAAACAGCTTCCTTGATGCTGGAAAAAATATTTCAGGTTGCACAAAGTGCAGCCAGAGGAAGCAGGACCATTCTAACAGAGATGGCTTAAATAGCAAAGGTTTTATTCTACTCAGAGCAAACCTCACAAAGGAATGAGAAAGAGGTGTGCTTGCACATGTTTGTGGCACCTATTTCTCCTGAGGCCAGGAAGCATCACCAGAGCTTACCAAGGTACTCAGGGATATGGTGATAAAGGTGCTTCAGATCTATGAAGTGTGCCCCAAGAAAAAAGTGAGAGCCTGAGCTGGTACTCTGCAATCTCGGGGCAAAGTCCAAGACCCTGCTACCTCAGCAAAGCTTCCCCAAAAGAAAACAAAGGTTTTTTCCTCAGTCTTGCCTGGAGCTGACCTTTCTTTAAAGGGCCATGTATCAAGGGCATGAATCCTACATCTTTTCTTCCTTGAATTAGATTAAATGTCCTGTGCTGGAAGGTGTGAAATTGCAGCCTTCCAGCTGAATCCCATCTCCACAGCCAAGAACCCCCTCAGCTTTCAGCAGAGTGCCACAGACATCATTGGCATTTTCCTGTGAAAGAGCAGGCACCCAGTGAAAAGCTGTCACACTCAAGGACCTGTGTGCTCATGGTGATATCTGTCTCAGCTCTGGTTTTGGAATCTGATCATTTAAACTAACTAAACTCTGCCCATGCAACCTTGTCAGGCAGTGGCACCTGACTTTCCTGTAATCCCTGTCAGTGAGGTCTGGCTGCAAGGATGACACTGATTTCACTCCCTGAGCTCCCCCCAGCAGTGACAAAACGTGTCAGGAACATTTCTTCTGCCTGGGTTGGTGATTACTGGTGGCACAGACTATGAAGCATCACCTCTGACACAAACCAGAGTATTTGGCATTCAGCTCTGACAAAACCAAATCTGGTCTGCGAGTGAAATAAAGCAAGACAAGAGGCTGAGGTTAGAGAACATCAGCATTGTCTGTACAGTCAAAGCACTGGGCAGCCTCTGTCCTGGGAGGCAGAGACCCCAGGTGTCCTCCTTAATCCCATTGATAATCCATGGGAGAGACTTTCTCTTACTTTATATGCTTTAGCTGCTGTAAGACAAGTTATTGAATCAGCTGAATGACAAATTTGATCTCTTATGACAAGTGCAGTCTTTGCTATTCTATTCTCTCAAATGCTTTTACTCACTGGTCTTTTAATGCTCCAAGAATTTCTCAGGCAAAAGGGATTGTATAATTTAAGTCACAGCTCGACCAAGTCACAAAGTTAAGGTTATGGTAATTCCCTAAGATCAGCAAGAAACTTCAAGAAATGCCTGGAGGAATTGCTCTGTTGGACAAGCAAGTTAGGATGAAGAAAGAGAACTGTGAAAATAATTATCTGTTTCCAGGTATTTTATCAACATTAGAAAGGTCTGGGCTTAATTACAGACTTCAGAATAAGCATTCAACAATGTGCAATGCAAAAAGGCAAATTTCTCGTGAGACAGAAAGGCTCATTAGACAAATGACACAAATAAAACCACAGACCATTCAACCCAAACCTTTTCTGAAATACAACCCATGCTCAAGAGACCAAACTAACTCCCTCTTCAAACAGAAATGAAGTTCAGTGTTACTCCCTGTGCCTGCCTGTGATGTGCTGGGAATCCCTCACTCTGAAAGCCTTGGCCCAAACCACTTGCCTCACAGGAAGTTTCCTGGCCACATCTCACTGCCTCAGCAGGCACCTGCAAGTCATTAGTGGCCTCTCAGTTGGAAAGACACATTTATTTCCAGCTTTCTGCCTATTGTGCTCCTACTGGTATATTCATCCTGTATTACCAACACAATCTTAGATCTTTATGTAAAGTAAACCAGCAAATGATGATACTGTTAAAGCAGCTCAGCCCAAGGCATTCCAGGAAGCCAGAAATGACACCAATGGCTGGTTTAAAGAAGAAAAAAAAGGTCTGGTACCTGCTGCAATAATGATATACGGGTCCTTCAAAAGCATCAGTATAGGTGTCCCCTTCTGACTCTGCGAAACAAACCTTGGGATCAGGAAAGGCAAAGTGGCACCCATTGCCTACAGTGTTTTACCTTAATACTCACTTCTGCCTGAGTTCTGGAGGGCTGCAGGACAAGTAACTGAACAGCTGTGAAAAGAAATCAATGCTGTAACACTCCTCCAGGAAGGAGGAGGGATGGCAGGGATAGGAAAAGGATGTGCTTCAGGGAGATACTGACGCAGGGTATCTACTGACCTCCATCGAACAGAGCCAGCGCTGCCAGCACCAGGAAAGGAGAACTCTTGCCCACAAACTCATACATGATGCTCCCAAAAGGTGGGCCCACTGCCAGGGAAAGGAAAGGACACAGCTGTGAAGCCTCTGACTCTGAACAACCCACCTGCAAGCATTCAGACATCCAGCTACTGGCACAGAGCGACCAAAAATCCAGTTTAAAAATCCCAAAAAAGATTGTTGATCAGGGCATTAACCATGTTCTCCATTCCCCAAAACACTCAGCAGTGTAAACAAAACCCAAGCATCTCAGATAGTACTGCCTGACACGTGTATCCACATAGGGAACGTCTGCTGTGGGAAAAGCTGTTTTTAACATGCACCATGAATCCAGTCTGGAGACTGCACAATACCATTAGACCCAGTGAGACCCTTCTGCTGCTTTCAGAGGTCCCAAGAACACAGCTGGGGGATAGTTTCTTTTGCCAGCAGAGCCTCCAACTCACTGACCTAATACTCCCATAGCCAGGCCTCCAAGTGCAATTCCCATTGCGTTGCCTCTCTCCTCATCATCCGTGTACACAGTGGCAAGCAAACCCATCCCTACAGTTAAAAAGAAAAAAAAAAAAGAAACAAAAGGAGAGAAAGAAAAGAAAAATTTCAGCACAAAAATAGGCATCTGCGTGCTACAGTTTGTGGTCATCATTTGCCACAGCTACTAAACGTTATACAGAAATGACCAAGTATTTCTCTCTGTGGGTGTATATATATATACACACACATATATATAGTCCCTCCCCATTGAACTAACTTCCAAGCACAAATGGTTTTGTCAATGCCCATGGTCTCCAAGACCATGTTCTATTGTGCAGTATCAGTCAGGTAATTTAGTGATGCCCTTATTTGTTAGATTCTTTATGCATCTCTTTGTCACAGAGCTTTACGACAATGCTGTTCAATGAGCAGAAAGAAAGCTTTTGACAAGTATTCACCATTGTTTGTTTATACTTGGAGTGCACAAAGGTCTGGTGACCACTTAGCTCCAGTTGTGGTCAGTGCTCTGGGCAGGAGGTATTATGCAGAGCTGATTACTTTGTAAATGAGTATTTCAAGTCCAGCATCCAAAATTAAAGGATTCTTTTGACCTTTATCTTCACATGCCTTATTTCTGCACTTGATTATGAAACTTCATTACACAAAGGGAAACATGAAGCCTAATTTGCTTGTCTTTTTGTGGAGCACTCAGACTCTGTAGACGTAAATGCTGCAGAAGAGTCCTTATAGAAATTAATCATTCTGTTTTCAAATCGAGATTCACGCAGGACTCAGCAAATAAGGTCCACAGCTACACAGAAAAGGAAAACAATACATTGTATGGTTGATCATTAAGTAAATACCATCCATCATGTGCATCAAAAGAGCAGAGGTCCTGTGTGGATTACCATGTTTATTGAAAAGAGTGGATGACATCAAATTGTCTACATGAACAGACGGAGAGCTGTTAGAGACCTGCATTAGAATTCACAATGAATGTGGGACTTGGGGAAATATTCTGGAAAACAAGAAGGAGAGGGCAATGCAAAGAAGATAACACAAGGTTTTACACATAGGTAGGAATGACTACACACACAAATGCAGGGGAGGAAATGATTGGCAGCAATAGTACACAAAAATCCCCTTTGCCTGTGAGATACACGGTGTGACTCTCACTGCTGGTGGCCCCTGTAAGGAGTCAGAGCTGCTTCCCAGAGCTGTGTCTGGTTCTGGTGCAGCACAGGGAGAAAGCTGGGGGTGCCTGGAGACCATGCAGAGAATGGCAAAGAGGGTGAGCAAGGGCTTGGAATAATACCTGTGAGGGGCCACTGCAGGACTTCCAATTTAAAACCAGAGGGGAGGAAACTGATGTGAGAGGTGATAACAGTCTTGCAATATGAAAAAGAGCCAGAAAGATAAAGAAAGGAAAATGTTCTTTGTGTTCTCTGAAGGATGGGAAGCAGAAATAAGTTCACATGGCAGTAAGGAGCCTTTAGATGAGACATCAGGAAAAAAACTTCCTGACCATAAAGGTACTTAAGCACAGAGCTGGATGCTGAGGGCAGTTCTGGAGGCTTCTGAGGTCATGCCTGTCAAGTGTGCATGAGGAATGACAGATACTAAGTTGATCCTGCCTTCAGGAAGGGGATGGACTAGATGGTCCCTTGGCCTTTTCTGCTCTTTTGTGTACATTGGCTGAGAAAAAAATAAAGTCATGTGCTCATCTAAGAGCCAGTAGCTCAAGATGCACCCTTGCACAGGGACTGAGTTAAAGCTGAACAATAGGTTTGATTCTGGCATGTGTTCCCTTGGGAAAGCTGGACTTGTAACCTTAACTGATGTCAGTTCCTGCTATTGCAGGAAAGTTTTCCAAGATTGAAATATTCAGCATGAACAAAACATATTATCTCCAGCCTCAACATCAAGAACGCTCAAATAATTTGGGCTGAAAACCCATACTCCATTTTACCTACTCATTTAAAAATGAGACAGTTTCATTGGAAAGATATACTGAGGCCAAACTGCCAGCCAGCATGGTAAGCCCTTGAAAACAACATTTCATAACACAAATTTCTGTAACAGACAGAGCTGCAGTTCTAACTGTAATAAGTACCAACCTAAGTTCCCAGTGACCTTTAAAATGGCTAAAAATGAATTTAAAATGTTGAAGACACAGGTGCAGAAATCCCAGGGAGAGTGCAGTTCATTTAGTGCTCTTACCTCTACTGCAACCCAAATACCAAGGAAGTCTTAAAAGACATTTGCTTTTGAGCCACTTTATATGAAAGGAACAGAAAAAAAAAAAAGAAATTGATTTAATTGAATATTTTTGTATAAATAATTGAATGTGCTGACAAAATTCAATCCAAAAAATGACTGAAAGTGATTTGCACTTTCCTCTATCACCTCTTCTCTTACCTGCCACCGAAGAGCAGGAGGAACCCACTCCTTGAAGGGACCTGGCAATAAATAGTAGTGCATAGCTTCCAGAGAAGGCAAACACTACAGGAAAAAAAAAAAAAAACCAGAGGTAAATTTTTTAATTTGGTTAAGTCTAACTAGGTTAAGAAGCTAGATTTCTTGAAACTATCACAAAAACTTCCTACAATTTAGTCAAGTGTTTACAGTGACTTGTGCCACTTTCAATACTAACTGCATTATTTTCTCTTATTGCATTTAGATGTGTCAGTGTTGAATTGCTCTCAGGTGTCTAGGCCTCCAGCTAACACAGAATGCAAGATCCCAAGCAGTTTTAACTAATTACTTAGGATTTGATTACATCTGCTCTGATTCAGCTGCATACAGGAGGAGTAATAAGACTTTTTCTTTCCAGCCTCACCTCTCCACACTGCTTTGTTTGAGGCTGCCCAGTCTGGAGCTCCAGGCACTTGGGGAAAGCAGGATGTAAAACACACTCGCCAATGTTTCCTCCAATAATGAGTGGGTGGAGAGAGCTTTTCCCAGGTGCTGCCAGCCCCGTGCCAGATGTGTGCAGCACAGCTGGCTGAAGGTGCAGGGAAGCCAGATCCACCTATTCAAAACCTGCAGGAAGTTCCTGCTCCTCCCAAAAGCAGAGACACTGCACCAGAGAACGTGCCACTCTTTCTTTCCCCTAGAGATTTAAGCCCAGGCTTCACCTCCAGCCACTCCCTGGATGCTGCACTCAGCCTGGCTGAATTCCCCACCCACAACACTGGAAAACAGGAGTGTCCCAGAAACCCAACCACATCTGTGCTTGTAGAGCCCATGTCGTTGTAGATGTCATTAAATCTACAATGAGATTTTAAGGCTTTTTATCAGCTCCCATCTGTTGACCACTTAAGGAATTTTGCTGGCCAGGTTATAGCTGCTAGAAGCTGTTGTGCACCAATTAAACATGGGATCCACGTGCACTGCTCCCACCTGCCCAGTGGGGTTGTGACTCTTGGGTTTTTCAACAGGTCTTATAGAAATCCCCACTATGTGGACAGAGAAAAATCAAGACAAATAAAGGAAAAAAAGGATTTCAGCAAATCAGTATTTCTCTCCTTTGCCATGAATTAGGCTCACTATTCTTGGCTACATCCCAACCAGAATTTATCTAACATGTTCCTAAAACGCAGAGTTGTCAGTGGCTCTAAGACCAGGTCATCATCTCTAGTAGCATTCAGTCCCCTTGAGCATACAGTTTTAAGATCATAGAATCATAGAATGTTTTGGGTTGGAAGAGACCATAAAGATCACCATGGCTCCAATCCCCTGCCACGGGCAGGGACACCTTCCATTATCCCAGGTTGCTCCAAGCCATGCCCAACCTGGCCTTGAGGACTTCCAGGGATGGGACACCCACATTTCTTCTGGGAAACCTGTCATTATTCTTTCTTTTATGTACAGTGGACATGGAAAACTGTTTGTCCCCATCCTTTTTTGTCTTAGGCTCTAATATATCTTACATCTGCCTTCCGAGGCAAAAACAGTTCTTCCAGTGATCCTCACAGGCTTCTAATGACCCTTGATGCTCTCTGTGCTCTTTCTGTCTGGACCACAGCTTTAAATGTCAGGCCAAAACCAAACATAAAACAGCAGCTGAAGCCTTATCAATGCCATTAGAGCAGGCAAATTATCTCAGCTGACTTGCAGGCTGTGCTCCTGTTTGCACATCCCACAGCGATGTTTAGCAACGTTGTGATCCTGTTGACTCATACTCTACTCATGAGCCACTGCAGCCTCATGATCTTTCTGATAAGCCCCCATGATATCTATTTGTTCAGGGCCTTGCAAGACAGCTCTCCCATGGCTGTCTATTTAAAATTGTCTGAGCACTGCTCCAGATCACAAAGACCTGAAAGATTCAGCTAAGGAAGAGGCCCACTGAGGTGGGATGGAGGGTTGTGATTAGAACACATTCCTAAGAGAGCACTTGTTCAATCTCATCAGTATCACCATCAACATGTGGCACGCTCCCTTAAATTTTCCTTGGAAATCAGTCCCCTTATATCAACAAGAAGAATTCCTCGTGATAATTATTATGGACCATTTATTTAAAAGTTGTCCCTAGGCCAGACCAGATGAGATGTGGACACTTACTGATTGTTGAAACAAACATGATGCAGAAGCCAGCAAACAGTGGAATCTGGTAGCCTATTCTGGAAAACAAAAAGAACATCCAGATTTCTGAGGTTGTCCCATGGAGGTTTTGAGTTAGTCTTACATGAGTTCACACACCACACCACAAACCCAGCCTACAGTTTCTTGGTAGGCTTTGAACTATTTATTGTGGACCACATGACCATATTTGTCCACATTACAAATTTATTTTCATCTGACACAACAGACTTTGCATATGAAATCCCTGGAAGAAATCCTTCTCATGATTGCCCTGATTGCCCTGTTCTCATTCTGTCTTAATTGTTCCCAATAAAACCCCTCTGAGCAGCCTCTACGAGGTTGCCAAAGATATGCCAAGGGAAGATTTGCCTGAGTGTGCTGAGCTTTGAAATATCCAGTCATGTTTCAATGCTCATCTGTTTCCATCCTCATGAGACAATGATTATAATGAGACATGGTCAAGCCAATGGCTTTTTTACTGGAAAATTTTGTCATCAGCTTTTCTGGGAGTTTTGCCTCAGGAGCACTGGAAGAGTCCCAAAGTGCCTGAGTATAATATTTTTGCTTTCCATGTGTTTATGAGTAGAAATGGAGCTGATCAAAGCTTTCTTCATTAGGACTCTAAACAGCCTGTAGAAATGCCTGGTTGCTCCAAGTATTTTCAAGTTTCCAGGAAATAAAGAATTTCCTGGCTGGGAAGCAAATACATTTTTTGAGAGGCTAAAACTGAAAATTCAACAACAACAACAAAAATCACAATATATTGTTTTTCACTCCATTAAAAATCTACTCTAGAGTCAAAACCTAGGTAGCTCTGAAGACAGTGTGCATATTCTATCCTGAACACTTTGTTCACAGCTTCATTTTTTGTACGATTGTGCGTCTCTAAACGTATTTGCCAGGACATTATTTAATGGCCAAATTCTTCAACAATGGACGATGCTTTTCAGAGGAGCACTTTCAAAGGATTTCAGCTTCCAATGATTTGACAGTGTTGTGCATTTAAATGGGCAGTATTGGTTAAATGAGGTCAATCAAATAATGGAAGGGTCTACAATGGCCCTTTTAACTTTTAATAATAATAGTCATGACATTGGCAAACCAAAATAATTATTCTGAGCTTCGTTTTTTCTTAATATTTTTATACAATCAAGAACCTTCAATAATGGAAAACCCTCTGAAGTGCAGAGCTAAAAGTTCATTGTTTGTCTCATTCTTGTGAATGAAAGAAATTGAACATTCACGTGGTATTTTGCCTTAAATCATCACTGCATTAAAATATGATAGAAACATAGTGCACAGATTCTTCTAGTTGAAATTTGTAAGCAGATGTTTTAAATATCCAGCAGAGATTGGTTACTCGTGTGCTACTTACCTGGACTAGCATCTCCAAAGCAAATTAAATCCCCATCACAAACTTCCTCTTAATAATAACTTCAATCTCTCAGCACCTGGATACATGGCATATAAGAGAGCAATATTTTTTTTTGCCTACTCTATTTAAAGTGAATGATTTTTCTACGCCAGCCTTTCTCTTGCTGTGTGTGTGGGATGCTGGTCTCCACCGGTGTTTCTGTGTACATGAGGAAATAAAAAATTACCTCTTACCAACCTCTTACCTGCCTCAGAGATGAGGAGAGCACTTCCCTTCCCAGTGGGCCCAGGTAGAACAGGCCACAGAGAGTTTGATCATAATTGCTTTGATTTTGAGGTTTTTCAGTTAAAGAAAGCACTGATAGGAGTACAGACAAAAAAATAAACACTGCAGGTACGGATGCTGCTGGTGGTGGGAATTATCAGCTTTCTCTGGCGTATGAAAGCAGAAGGTGAATGTCCTTATGCCTTCTCCCACTGCAAAGTAAAGTAGGGCTGTGTCTGTCAAGGCCATCCCAGAGGTATCTAGGATGGACAGTGTGGGAGAGAATTCTGCTTTCAGTACAGAAAGCAAGCAATTCATAGACTTGACACAGGGCCTATGAGACAGCAATTTCTTTCTGCTACAAGTACATTGAAATAATATTCAGTTATTTGCATGAAGAGAAATGCCATCCAAACTGGCTCCCACGTTCACGTTTCCATCGTTACATCAGGGACATGAGCCATGAGATCTTCCATAAGCATTCATGGGTTAAACACGGAGCATTGCTATCATACTAAATAAAGGAGATTTCAACTCTTCCAATAGGCTTCCTACACCTGGGAAGTTTCTGGTGGTTGAAGGCAGGAAGAAAATAAGTATTTTGGAAGTCACTTCCAATGCTCAGTGAAATCCTGTTGGAGCATTGCTCTCAATTTTTGCAGTCGCAGATATTATTCTTCCTTTTCCTTGGACAAACAGGGACACAGCAAGGTGGGAAGTGACACACAGCAGAGGGTGAGAGTTAAAGAAGTCCTTATAATACTCTGGAAAGATAATACTGCCTAGAGCATCTCCCACAATGTGGAGATGCACAGTTCTGGAGTGCTGTCCCTGCATGGGATTGCTGAACCTCTGAGTTGACAGTTGTGCTACCACAAATGTCTAACCTGCAGCTGCATTCTCTGGTCTGTTAGAGAGCACAGACTGGGAGGTTTTGCCAAACCAGTAGACATACAACATAAACAATCACAAAAAGGAGAGGCCCCAGCTGTAACAGCCCCTTCAGTGATCCTGTTCCTTGGTCCTGGGACATTCATGTTCTTTCCATGTGAAAAGAGTGAATATGACTTTCTCCTCCTCAGCCATGACATGGCACTCTCCATCACAGTTACCTCTCCATTTTGTTCCTCTGCATGTATCCAACACCAAAGAATATTACAGCCTCTCTCTTATTTTTTCTTGTTACTATGGGCAAGCATATAATTTTCTTGGGCACTCCTTTCAAAATCCTCCAAGCAATTCTAAAGCAGAGTCCAGCATGTCTCACCAAGGCTGCTTGCAGCTAAAAGTGCTTATTACAAGTATTTTTGATCTCTGAAAAAGTCTGAGTCACTACCTGAAGGAGGGAAGGGAAAGGCTGCCACTGATGGAGAATGCCCACAAGAGCTCCATTTCAGTCACAATGGCCCCACATTGTAGGACTCTCAGGAAATTATTTATACCCATTAACAAGATAACCCCAGAATAAGACAACTGACTGGTGGTTCTGTGCAACAGTCAAATAAAGCTTACACTGACCAGGTGAGCAGCTGTGGATTATTAGAACCTAATTATCAATTACAGTGCTGCAAATCCACTGATTCCAACCTTGCTGTTACACAGCTCCGTGGCACCCCTGTGAGCACCCATTGCTAGGTCTGTCCTGGCTGGCACTCTGGCTCTCCTTCACTGGCAGTGAAGACAGGGGAGGATTTATGGCAAGAAGAATATGTTCCTGGAGGTTTTGAACCAATGAACCATTTAATGTGTGTGTAGGTAAAGGCAAACATGTAGGGTCAGCAGGGACAGGACATGTGGTCCCTGCACTCCCCACTTGGATGCTGGAGCACAGGGAAGGCAGAGGGACAGAGTGACCTGCAGAACAGATCACTTCAATCTCCTGCCAACACCTGGAAGGACAGCTCACACAGGAACTGAACTGTAAATAAGTAGCTACAAATGTTATTTATTCCTCTGCCTCCTCCTATGTGTGTGTCTTGGGCACGAACACATTGTGGTCCTAGCTGCTCTCTCTCTCTCATGCAAAGGAGTTCAAAGCTATAGCCAGGATAGTGTCAAAAAGATGATGATGAAAGTATCTAACAATTCTTTAATGGTTTTTGAGGCTGATATGGATAAGCATGAGGTTAAAACTACATATTTTTTCAGACTGATAAAAAAAAGAGGGGGACACACATGGCAGAGGCATTGATCTGCTCTGGTGGTTGAAGGGTTGGCACAGCTGGGCTCACAGCCTGGTGCACAGAGCTTGGTGAGAGTTTGAAAAAAGCAATGGAATAAATCAGAGAATCACAGAATGGTTTGGGTTGGAAGGGAATTTAGACCCCATCTCCTTCCAACCCCATGCCATGTGTAGGGACACCTTCCACTGGACCAGGTTGCTCAAAGCTCCATCCGACCTGGCCTTGAACACTTCCAGGGATGGGGCAGCCACAGCTTCTCTGGGCACCTGTTCCAGTACAGCTGGATAAACCAGTTATAAAGGGCAGCCTTTTGCACACTCTCTTCACTGGACAGCTTTAGGCAGAGCCTTCACTCCTCCCATGCCAGTGCATCCTTCTCACCAAGACCCCTGTGTCAAATTCTGTCCTTTATGTGCAGTTCCTTACCAATTTCGTTACCAGGAAAAACGTAATGTGCTTCTCACCCACAAAATCTTATCAGCTCTGCCCTGAAACCATGCCACAGTGGGAAGTGTGCTGTTGACTTCCTATGGCAAAGCCATCACCAGTGTTTGCTTTTCTAGGACTTTGTTAGGGCAGAGGGAACTTGTATTGTTTCAGGAATTGCAAACCTGTTCTCTGAGCCAGGTGTGTCTGGTATTCCATGGAAAGAGCTGGGCTTTAAATAGGGAATGTTTTTCTCAGAACCTACTCCTTGAATGAAACCAATTTTGAAATTTATGAAAATCTACACCTTCAGTAATTATTAAAGAAGGGAAAACAGGCCTCCAAAACTTTCAGAAAACCTAAAAAATAGTGATTATTTGCACACTCATATGAGCAGAACATCCTGTTGCTGCTGTACAAACTCAAGCACTCAAAGCCAGTGCCGGCTGAAAACCAGCACCTGATTAAAATTCTAAACCAATCTTGAACAGCTATATTTGATGGAAAAATAAAGATCACTGTACACAATGTGCTACTTATTTGAAAAAGAAAGCTGCTGGGCATCTCAACCAACTGTGCACACTCATCTTGAAACAAGAAACCGTTTCTCCTTAAGCTTTGATATTTTGCTGGAATTTTGTAGACATAATAAAGGCAAAAAGCTTAACAGTAACCAAACAGCTTATCAGTGGTAAGGAAGAGCCTTTCTAGTCATAACTCAGATATTTTCTGTTTGATTTATACCATCACAAATTTTAGCTGATCATATACATTGTTATTAGAAATTGTCAGTTTAAGAGGGGGAGGGTATCCAGTAACTTCTAGAGTTAATCGATAAATGTGTTAACTGATCTTTCCCACTAAACATTTCTCAGAAGAAAGGCAGATACCGGTACCAAGATACAAATAATGCATGAAAGAAAATCAGTGAACCCTAAATCTAATTTAGGGCCACTTTGCCATTAAGGCACTCCTTCTGCTGTATGAGGGAAGAGTTTGTCATGTGGGATGAGGGGATGACGTGCTCCTTGGTTTTCCTCCTCACACTCACTGCCCATCTGAGCAAACCTGCCCCTGTGACTGCAGTCACACACCCTGCCCTGGGCAAAAACCTGCAGGATGTTTCCAGGAGGAAACCTCAGCTCACAGCACTGAAGTTCACACTGGTGTGGTGCCAACCCTGCCCCTAACAGGAAAGGGAGATGGTACAAGAACATCTCACTCCTCATTGCCAAGCCCAGGGATGCATCACGCACGTCCCAGGAGCTGGCTCCAGGGGAGAGGTGTGACCACACGCCTTTCTCCTGCCTTGGCAGGCTCTGGAAATGGTGATGCTAACAGAAAAAGAGCAAATATCAATAGTGCAATAATTTAGGTACTTAGGAAAAGTGACACACACCTAAAGAACTATTATAAAAATATTATTCGATGTTATGTTACTTTACCTGCAGATGAGCCATGATATCCTCACTAAACAGTACAGAAAATCCAGGTAAGAAAAATCCTTTTTCCTCCTCAGCTTACAGCAATATTTGTGGAAAAGTAATTTTGTGGTGGCGTGCTTATATCTGTGTAGGTGATATGTATTGGTGATAAGGGGAAATGAGAGAGAAATGAAACTGTCTCTCTTAATCATTTAAAGCTTTTGTGTTTAGATCAGTTCCACAGATCAAGCACAGGTTTTGAATACATAACACTGTGAGCCCAAATGCTGCTTAGCCCTCCGCTGGATAATCTTTTATGAGATTGAAATAAAACCCTCAGGCTACACATATATATTTGTGTGGGTGTGTGTGTCTACATGTATGTATATACATATATATGCTCTAAAGCCTAAGGTACTTTTGGCTTCAAAATCTGAAATATCTAGCATTGGAGCATATTGGTTGTTTTAAATATTGTCACCTATGATGGACATTGACAACTTAAACAAAAGTGTTCTACAAGTACAAATTTCTGCTGCATATTATCTTCTGAAAGGAATAATTCTTCTCTATGAAAACAGCTTACATAAGAAATATGTAGATCAGTGACTGGGCTAAATACAATTTGGAGTTTATTTCCTGCAGAGATTGATCTCATAGTGTGTTTGGGAGGACTGAAGCTGCTTCTGTGGGGAGCAGTTACACAAAAATGCTAACAATGAAATCAAATTAATTATTAATATCAAAAATTTAAATGATATTATATATACTCTTTAATCTTCATGTAAACATCATCAGTACTTGGATTTGGAGAGGGGCTTTAAGTCATTTATATCAGTGTTTATAAGCTTGACCCTGCATTAAATAAATTTTCTGTGAAGTCCCATTTAAACCTATTTGGTTCAAGAAATCATATATTTGCAAGAAATCAGGGGGAGCAATTAGAAGGCTGGGCTGAATCATGTACTGCTGGAAATGTGGGACCCACTGAACTTGGTGATGAACATGGCATCAGCAAAACTGGACACTTGCTCACTTTTCACTGAAGTCCACACAAATTTCCCACTGGTTCTCACCTCAGACAGCTCCAAACCATCACACACCAAATCGGACCAAGAGCTGCTCATCCCATCAGTGAGAGCAAGGAAGGGACCTGAACCCTGCCTACAGTTTCAACATCATCTTTGCCTAATGTGGGTGTCACAGGAATATTGACAATCTGTGTAAATACTACATTGCAGTGTCTTTTGGCCTCCTATAGCGATATGGGAGACAATTCAACACCATTTCAGCAAATGTTTCTATAAAAACCCGAGGTCTCAGGAGCTGGAGGAAAAGTGTATGATACTGATGGCTGATGTGCAGCTATTTTGGAAAGGGTGTGAACGTTTACAAGTGTTTACCAAATGTATTTCACTAAAATATTGCTCCAGAAAAAGCAAGAAGGCAGTAAGCCAGGGCCAAAAGAGAATTAAGAATAATTAGTTTCAAATACTAATCCGGGCTAAAACATGAGTGTGAAATCCTAAGTGATGGTGCAGCAGCAGTTCCGTACCTGTTTGTCAGAGGCCCTATGAAGGGGTTGGTCAGCAGCTGCACTGTTGCTTTTGAAGCGAACAAGAGACCGACTTGGACATTTTCATTCAGCAGCTCCTTGTCATCCTTGGGGCAGTCAGAGGGAGAAGGAGTCACACTGACAACCATTTGTTCTGTCTGGGTCTGGTGCAGCTCTCCAGGTCGTGTCTTGTCAGATTCGTTTCCCGTGACCATCGTTTCCATCGTCGAATTGTCGTAGTAGGAAAAGATGCTTTGAAAATTGTCCATCGTTGCTGAGGGGAGGTTAGGCTTAGCAGTCTGGATTTCTGTGGCATTTTTCTCGTGTTCGATGCTGTAAAGGTAACTGGGAATTATTGGCACTGGAAAAACAAATAGAATACATTGGCATCTTACTATCAGGTTGTTTGTAAATGGAATCACCAAGTTTTCTTGCTTGCTTTGCCATTAGTTGGGAAATACAAGGCTTTCCTACAGAGCACATTCAGAAACAAAACTGAAAGAGAAGTTTGTTCACAGGAAAAAACACACCCATAACTCGGAAGTGCAGTTTAAAACAAAAAGTTCATTTACATTATTCTCTATGTTTTGATAGTTTTCATACGATTCTGTAAGGTTTTCTATACAGACATCATTAAGCAAAATATAAGAAGTATCAAAACCCATGACTGAAGCCTCTTTGTTGCACGTGGCTGCACAAAACCTTTTATTAGACTGTGAAAGCATGATTAATGAGAACAGCATTGGAATGATTATTAAATCAAAATATAAAATATACAATAAACCACATTAATATTGATAAGTAGCAGCCATAAGAAGGAAAAAATGTAACAGTCCTATATCAAGGAATCAGAACTAATGTGTTGATATTTGCATATCTCATTTTTTTATAAATTTACATTGAAAAGATCACCCAGAAGGAACCATTTTTACATGCTTTAGGATCTTAGCTGCAATTTAATTGCTTTAACATGTATCTCAGATATTAGGATTTCAGAGTTTGTAAAAACAGATGTCAGGTTCATTCCTTTTAACACAAGTGACAGACTCACCCCTTCCCATCCTGCATTTCGTCCTGAAAAAGCCCACCCTCCCAAGGCTGCAAGCTATAATAATTTCTAGGGCTTCTAGCATACATATTACTAAACAAGTGATTAAATATTAATAATTTTATAAGGAATTATATTGATGTAAAAAAAATTCCAAAATCAATTTGCAAAAAATAGATTTTTTTTTAATCTAAGGTCTACCTTGTGGCATCAACTTTTGATGAAGCCCCTTCAAGAAATTCAGAAGTCTGATTCGGAAGCTGAGTGCAGCATCACCTGAGAGCTGGCTCTGCACAGACCGAGTCATTTCCAGGACATCCATGAGCCACTGGTTTCTCTGAAACGTTTTCTTTAAATTCTTATAAACATTTGAATATGAGCAGTTCTAAATCTACCAGTGAAAAATATTCAATTGTTTTATTTGAGTAGATGCCTGAATCTTGACACTATGGCACTGAAGTAATTAAAAGTTGGATTTTAGACCTTGATCAAAACTTGGATTATTTTATTAAACTAACCCATGGAAGTGCTTTTCTTAAAAGTGAGTTAGATAGTTTTTTTATTAACCTATCATTTTCAGACCTATGTGGGGGAAAGAGGAGCTATCACAAGGAAACAGGCATCTCCAGTGTTATCTAGCCTGTTGTTTCAGTTGCATGACCACAGGAGAAAAAATTATGATGAGCTAAAAATACTGTTATCTCTCCTTCTGTGAAGTGTTAGTGGCGTTTAGTAGGAAAAGGAAAAAAAAAAAAGAAAAAGAGAAAAAGAAGAGTTATTGGGACCTTTTTATACCATTTCTTATCCTGCAATTAACATGGAAACAAAGCAAGACTTTGATGTCCACGGCGGCCCGTTTGCAATGCCTGGAATATAATTCATGGTTTAAAATAGCTAAATAAATAAATAAATCAGTGTTTGAAAATGTTGGGTTTGAGAGCATTAATCAGGCATTCAGGGAGCACATCTGCCGCCGGAGATCATGCCTGGCAAAAGCCGGGAGAGGGAAACAAGCCCAAGCCCATTCCACCTACCGACTACGGTGAGCAGCATGTTGTCCAGCAGCAGGGCGATGAAGACGATGAGCAGGATGAGTTTGCGGGACTGGCGGCTCTCCCGCAGCCAG